>NC_040883.2:9014297-9386797 GCF_900634795.4 Betta splendens
CTCCAACGACAGGCAGGGATGGAACCAGGAATGTTCCCAAGCTGATGCTCCACCAATTCAGCTAAAGTACCAGACCACATGCTAAACAACAGTGCTGGTTCACATTAGCCAGTGTCACTGTCATTTAATATTTATTTGTTATCTTTGAAACAAATGCTTCCTTTGGCTAAATGTGTCATGGGACTGTGATTTGTATTTTACTTTTCTAGACGAGAAGAAAAGGGAAAACCCTATTATTAAGTTTTAAAGCAGGCTACTGTATATGACATTAAAAGAACCCTGCTACAGCTGCCTCAGGGTGCTGAGGTGCTGAAAACCTGGGTAAAATGCTGGATGTCTTATGTGGACGCTAAAAACGAAGAATATTAAACAGCAGCAGTAGGTTGTGATGTTTAAAGCCTGTGACAAGGATCTTCGTGCTTTGGTCACTGCAACAACAACCTTTTCACCGAATAATGCAAAAAGTAACACAAACGGTCAGATGCACGACGGTGCTGTATGTCACTGTGTGTCACAGGCAGTGACACCTCTTCACTGTGAACTGGGTCACGACGCTCTACAGCACATGCCAGGTATCCACAACGCCAGGGGTTCAGGACCGGAATGTTGAACAGACCGACACCACCACAGTCTCATGGGCTCCTGCTCCGAACTGCCAGGACTCGTCTCAGTGCAACACAGCCGCAAAGCTTGTCAGATGGATCCCTTAGATGCTCAATTGTGAATAAAGCAATGGTTTCTTTATGACAGAAAAACAGCTCTTTTCACTAGTAGTGTATAAAGTATTAGAAGGTTGTGACAGCTGAGCACAAATGGAGCTTTGACCTTGTTTCCCTTTGTTGATGCAGCCAATAATTGTTCTCCATAGCTTGAATGACCTCTCAGTTTCCCATCAATGATAATCTGACGTAAACACACATGCAAAGTGTAATACGTACAGTTTAAAGGGGTGCCAGATAATCCGAAACAAAGACTGACAGCTGTAATCCAGCTCCAGGTGACAGTTTAACCCCTCCGATTGGTCGACCAGGCAGATGATGTGCATCGATAACACTGTCCACAGCCTCGTGTTTTCAAGTGCAAAGCTGGGATAGCCTTCCATTCTGTCCTTCCGCAAAGGCAGCAGGCAGCGTTTGATCATTTTCACAATGATTTAGAACTAATTATGTTCCCGTGAAAAGATGTATGAGTTTAAATGAGTGTTAGTTAAGGTGAAGAATGTGATTGAACTCTCCGATTTAGACAATGATGAAACCGCTGCAAATAAATTGGCACTGATGGAGGTAAGACAGGCTGTCTGAGAGCCAGAACTTCCATTATTATCATTCACACTCTCATTTCACTCGGCACATCTCTCATTGTGCGAAGACTCACCCTCTCTTGTCCTCCCCCCTTATCTATTTTTACTCTGAGGGTCTGCAGGGAGCTATCGAGAAGTCAATACCACCCACCACGAACTTTTCTGCTGGCCAAAGAATTTATTATCGACAGGGAGTTACAGTAGTTCCTGATCAAATTTCTTGATTTCTGTTAATACAAACATGTAAGCCATTGATCGCCGCGTGTGGCAGCCTGATAGATCAAGAGCCAGCAGATTGAGGCTGGTGGGGAGCGGCGCTGAATACAAATCATCAGCTTCTAAAAGAGGGAGAATGGGACCCTACGAGGAGATATGGAAGGTCTTGTGTAATTATATAATCCTAATTAGCAAAAAGGGGTCAGTGACACTTATTCTAGCAGAAAAGATATGAGTGAAGCAGCTGGACCCTAAATCCTTGCTGGAATAATGATGCAATATATGGAGTGCATAAATATTATATTCATCTCCCCACAGGGGGTTTGATTAGTGGTCATAACATTTTAATAGTGTGAATTAGACTAACAAAACTTGTAAGAGTGTATATATTACCTCCAAAGCAATTAGTCAGACTTGATGCAACTCTGTTGTTAAGTAACTGCGTGTAAATCCTGATAAAACATCGCGTAGCGGAGAATTTGCTGGCAAACCGACCTGAGTGCTCCTTTAGGCGGAGCTGCCTTATGATCAGTATGACAAATAGTTTCATTATTATAACATCCATGATTCAAATGATATTGCACAGCTCAACTGGAATCATGTCCTTCAAACAGATTTATATGGCTTTGGGTCTTGAGTGGTGCTGGTTGTATTCATAGTAAATCATTAATGGGGTAGTGGTAGAAAAGGAACACAGAGAAAAACACAGGCTAAGTACTGAGAGCGCTGAACGTCCAGCACAGACCTTTAGAATTCTCCTTGACCCTTTTGGAGCCAAGACTTGGACTTTGGACCTTTGGTTTTGGTATTTATAAGTAAATGTAGAAGTGTCTTCAGTCTCTGTGTAAGTAGTTCAAGTCTTATCCATTTTTTTTCTACTACCGTTGTCTCTGGTGACCATTTCTGGGCATTTGTTTACTTTTGCTATGCTTTTCCTTCATTCTGAAAGCCAATGACTCAACAAAATCTTCAACAAAACAGCAGCCAGGTTACATATTTAATATTTGAAATGTTCTATCTCTGTTGCAATAACTTTTTATAACTTATCAAATAACACTTTTGAGCTAAATACATTTTTAAGCAATATGTCGACTGCAGCCTGTTTTATAAACCATTCCCAGAGCCTGGCACTTTGTCCCGGTGTGAAACTGTCCAGACTCCACATACGCATGAGCTCCGAGAGGAAACTCAGTTTGTGACAAGTGTTTCCTTGCCCGATACCAGCGGCATACACAATGTGGCAACACCTACTTTGCTCCCTATACTCACTGATGTGCACCTCTTCCATCCTCTTAATCTACAGGGACATTCAGTTTGGCCAGTGCAGTGGAAAGACGTCAGGCGGAGGAAAGAAAGGCTGAGAACAGTGAGGCTGTGTAATTCAATCCACACTCACCACCTGCCTCAGTCCCAGTAAAGCAGAAAATTCAGTATTTATAGTAGTATAGGACCTTTGCATTACAATGCTTGTGCTAACGTATTATAGATTGTATTGTAAACTGTAAGGATCATGAATCGTAACCGCAGTGGTTTGCTTTCATCATACTGTGAGCAGATCCAGTGGCAAAAATGAGCTTTAGACCCCTGTGATCTGAAACACTTGGTTGATATTCTGTCCAGTTCAGTGGTGAACTGACGGCCAGTCATTTCTCTGCTCATTGGACTCCACGTGTTTTAGTCCACCAGCGGTTCAGTGGAACCTACTGTAACTTACACGTAAAGCTACCTTACTTTCTCATATTAGCTCTTACCGGTCTGTGATACCGAACATGTGTCCCTGTAGAAATCCGCTAGAGGCTCAGAGGAAAGGAATTAGCTTGTTACTAACATAATTCCAATTAACACATGTGTGTGGCTGACCCAATCCCATTTCTCTTCCTGTCCATTGATTCAGGTGAAGGGTTTGTTTTGTCCCCCTTGTCTTGTCACTCAGCCCGTCTTAACCAGAGCCATTAGTGCAGCATGTCTGCTTCCAGAGATGCATTCCCCTCAGTCCTCAGCCAATACTGCAGCATATTGGCAACAGACCTTAATCAGGATATTCCCCCAGGGACTGGCTGAGTTCCTTCATTTCAGTGTGTGTGTGTGTGTGTGTGTACGCAAAAGTCCAATGGAACTTAAGCTTTGAGTTTCGCTGACCACCCACACTGAATTGTTAAAGCTGATAAACGCTGCCAACATCTGATCTGAATGATCACATCACTGATTATTTGCTCTATCCTGTTTTAGCTCTACCTCCAACATTTATTTCAGAGGAGCACTGACAGAAGCAACGCTTTCCCTCAAGTCATTTTAAGGGACTGTTCTAGTTACACCTATTCATTTATGAGTAAAACAGCAAACTAAACTAAACTAAACAAAAAGGCTAAACGCAAAAGTAAACAAAAAAAAACAAAAAACAGAAGAAGGCTTTTGTTTTCATGAAGCAAAGCACAAACACAAGTGAAATCTGCAGGCACGGACATAAAACACACTGGTGTCCGCAGGCATTTATGCAAAGCATGGTGCAAAAAGAACGCGAGGATGAATCCATTGGTGGAAATATTAAAAAAGCAGCAGGTGGAAAATCTTCAATCCTCTGTCACTGAAAAACAACTATTCACAAATTTCCAGGATAAACTGGTCTGTGCCCAGATGCGATGGACCAGGAGCCTCACCAGGTTAGGAGGCCTGCGTCCTCGTTACGTACAGTAGGTAACTGTAGCAAATCCCTGATTTGTTTTTGGGGTTTCCATAGCTACGGCAAAAAAATGCTAAACATGGGCAACACATTGCTTGAAGACTTGTAGAAAAAAACAAGTCTCAAGCAGAGACAATAAGTAAACTGAATTGAATTGAACTCAACCATACTCCACTGCAGCGTTAAACAAGTTCCTTCAGCTGGGACCGTGCCTGCAGGAATAATAATTGCTATCTTACAGTGGGATAATTGCAACACTTGATTGTTTGCCAGACATGCATTCATTATTAGTGAGATCGCAGGCGATGTGGTGTGCACACATCTACTGTTTGTTTTCCGTACACAGAACAACCTGCGGGATGTTCCAGGGGGTTTCGATCACTGTGCCTTTGAGTGATGGGATCACTGACGATGGATAATTCTTGGCGCAGGAGGAGACCAGAAGCTTGGGCGTCGAGTAGAAGACTTTATTTGTCAGGCGGAATGGTAACGGTGATCAAATTCAAACGACAGAAAAATTGATTCTATAGCATAGATCTTTCTACAGAAAAAACATGTGAATAACAGAGTTGACACAGGTAATATTATACAGTATTTTATAATTGTCAATGGAATTGCAGAGCATTTCTTAAATAAAAATAAGACAAATATTTTACAGATTAATTGCTTTAATATCCATAATTAATTAGATTAGTGAAAATTAGAAGTATGCAAAAAGGTTTTAGATATTTTCATCAGCAACTTGTTTCATTAAAATGTTGTTTTCTAGCAAAAGGTTTCACAACGGTATATTACAATTGCAGTTCAAATCTTTTAGTTCAAAGAAAAGTCAGCGGTGACGCATAAGCCAATAAATAAGTAAGTAGGTAAGTAAGTAAGTAAATAAATAAATAAATTAACACCATACTGTATAGTGTAGATTCTGATCAACAGTCTTGAGCTTGACTGTCGGCAGGTCTGCCTGACATTTCAACTTGTTTGAACACAGGAAAGTTTTCCACTCTCACAGAAATAATAGTTTTCTGTGTTTGGTTTTATAATTGACTAACTTCAGCAGTTTGTTTAGCAAAATTAGCTAGAAAGTTGTGAGAGGGAGTGAAATGTCATAAGACGACTGGATGTGACTGAGGGAGCGCTGTCTTTAATTAATTTGATAGGATCTATGCTTGATTATAAATGTTGTGCCTATGGCTGAGCTCAGTCTAATACTTAGCTTAAAACACTGGATATTTTGCAGACAAACTTATAAAACCTCCATGGTTCTGTTCTGTCCTGTACACAGTGTTTTTTAAAAAGAGGATCCAGCTGGCTTAAATTGAATTGCTGAACAGACAGATCTCAAAAGGATTTAAAATCATCATTTGATATATAATTTAAGCAAATAAGAAGGGCTGAAAAGAATAGTGAGGAACTTAAAAAAAGTAAATTGTACATTTTCAAACTGTTGTTAATTGAGGAAAAAATTGTAAAAAAAAAATGTATTACTGTAGTTTTTAACTAATACATTTAATTACAGTATTTTTCTTCTTATATGTATAACAAGCATTAAGCTAAATATATATTTCACTCTTTGACATTTTTCTTGTAAATTGATCCTATATTGTACATATTTGTCCATTTGTGAACATAAAAGGAGAATTGCAGACAAAATGTTGCTAATTTCTTTATTTCTCCATTTGCAAGGACTTCTTTGCATCATCTCACAAACACGCTTTGACTCTGCAGTTTTCCTCTTTCCAGCGACTGCATCAGTTCTTTGGTCTCGGTCTTAGTACTGTATGGCAGCGTTTTGCCACAGTTTACTACTGCTGCTGCTGATGGAAGAGTTTGAAGATGAACCTCTGGTTAAGAGTCTGCAAAAATGCAGGAGGTCCTGGTGAGGTGTCAATAGATAAAATGTGACTATGTTCATGTATCTGACCTGCAAAAACACAGACACACTCATCATTAAAAGAACCAAACTACATTGCTAAACTTACAAAACATTTTCCCAAGGTTTCATTTGGCAACAATTGCAAGTGACACTGCTTTTCTTGACTTGCCCTTCAGTTGCAACACAGTAATGAGCTCTTCTGCTGACACTTCATCTGCTTCTTCAATAAACTGAAAACCATCACGTTTACATCACTGTAAATGAAACAGCTCTTCATAATTTTTCCTTTTACAGTCTCAAGCTATTACCATTTTACAGTAACGTACTGTGAATATTATAGACATTTTTACAGTGTGGGTCTTGCATTTGGCCACTGCACACTGAGGTCACCCGAAGAGAACAGGCTGTATTTGTGTTATTGAGTGAAACCTCTAATTGATGATAATGGCAGAGCTGCCGGGGCAGCCAAGCTTAAAATGAAGAATCTATTAATCTGAATTATAATTTGAAAGTTTTAAAGGTACTGTTAATTAGATCTCTTTTTTCAGAAAGGACAGGCTAATAGAGGTTTTTTATTGCAGTTGAAATGTAGCAGAAATATTTTAAAGAGGCTACTGGCATTTTTATTGAAAAAGATCTTGCACTGAAATATAAAGCCTGTGTCCATAGAGTCCTTTGATAACACATGCTACAGTACCCTGCCGCCTCCTAGAGATGTGAAGCTGAAGAAAAAATGCATTGGGATGTTTGTGAACCCTTTATGAAATTTTTAAAATCCAAAATTGTTTTGATGCTTGTATATACAATTTCTACATATTTGGCTTCCTGTCTCATAAATATCCTGAAACTAATCACTTGAGTCATTATTTAATGGATTTGCAGAGTAAAGGTCTGAGATGTGAACAAACAATGTGCCACGTTGGGACCAAAATGATGAAGGTGTGAAAGAAGGCATCTCTGGGATGCATTTGATAAAGTTACTGTGTGTGAGTGGGATGATAAACGTGTGCAGGTCTGCTTTTCATTCCATGATGGCATTTCTATTTCCTTATTTCAACTCAAGCACACACAGGGCATGTCAGATGGATTTGAATGTTTCCTGTTTAATGGTGCCACGGGGACGATTCCTCTCGCAGCTCCCATTCGTTTCTTGCTTTCGTGCGATTACCAGCAGAGACAACATCCCACAGGCCAGACGTAATCACAATTGGCTAAGGCCCGGGTTCTTATCAAGTCAAAGCTATTTGAGTGTGAGACATCAAACACTAAAGACAAAAATAAAAGCTGTTGCATGCTTGTTATCCAGTGGAATTACTTCCTAATACATTTCTGACAATCATGACTGGAAGAGATGCAAAAAATGAAAACTGTTTTTGATTTAGACCATTTACTTCTTTTTGATCTGTTATTTTCTATTTGTTTTTTTGAGTCTTTTACATGTTATAACACTCACACATTTTGATCATATTCCAGTGTATTTGCATGGCATGGTTTTAAAATGATAATACTGCTCAACACACCATCTTATC
The DNA here is from genome assembly GCF_900634795.4 of Betta splendens. Classification (NCBI taxonomy): domain Eukaryota; kingdom Metazoa; phylum Chordata; class Actinopteri; order Anabantiformes; family Osphronemidae; genus Betta; species Betta splendens. Next base: position 9,021,896 of record NC_040883.2, read on the forward strand.
AAACGCTTTACCTGGTTCTGCAGGTCATGTCGAACTGATAAACTGATCAATTTCAGATTAGCGGTTGTTCTTCATTTTTGTTTGGATATTTACAGTAGAAATACAATTTAGAAATGCTTAACTTCAAGTAGTGCTACTGAAAGTCTTTGCTACAGCCAGTCTTACCGGTCTCTACTCTGCCACACTTCTTGATTGAAAATGCCTAAAAACTAATTCTATAATAACTAAATCTTTAGCCTTTAAGCACTTATCATTTAGACCATGTAGTAGAAATTACAGAAATGAACAAATATTATGTCTTTAAGTTGTCAGTTTAATTTAATTACCTCAGAACAGTGGAAGGTTGCCCTCACACCCCTCCAGACACATAGTGGGCAGCAGCACTGCAGAGGAAGCCATTTACTGTAGCTTTTCCCACAGCAGCACAGACCATCCTGAGGGTGCTGGGATGGAAGGTGGCTATTTACTCGGGATTAAATTTAAACAATTAGAAGTATCCGTGGCCCCTGTAAACATGGAGTCCCTATAGGCTGTGCAATAATCTGCAGCTGCTCTGGAGAAGATGAAGAAAAACCCAGAAATAGCTTGGAGGTGTTAACTGTTTCACGTTGACGGCTGCGCTGCAGTAATTCACCGCTCAGACTTCTTCAAAAGGAGGAGCAGAGGCTGCAAAAACGGACAGCGCAAGAAAAATACTGTCTTTGGTGCCGCTTCTACCAGACCTCTTAAAGAACAACATGAACTTAAAAGAGCATAACTTATACTGTTTCATCCCTGGTGCAGCCCACATTAACCATCCTGCCCTACACAGAATGTGAAGCGCTGAAGAGAAGTAGAAGCTTTGAAACAAGAGTGAACTGACTGTTTGACCTGATGCCGCCTTCTGATCAGTCTGAGTTTCTTTATAGCCCTATAGGTGGTCATGAAGTTTAATCGTAACACCTGACACATTTATTAATATTTTACAGTGACACAAATTGGAATCAAGATTGTATTTCATTCATCTCGTGTCACGTGTGATCCAGTCTCTAGGTTGTGGATGACCATGTCATAAAACTCTACAGTTTAGGTGGAGGTTCGGGTGGATTGGACCCCACCCCCCACTCCCAGGTCTGATGTTGTTTCTCTGTCCTCAGTGGCTATTTATTTCTAGCAACCCACCACATGAGACCCATGTCACCATGTATCAGATTGTTATTTGGCAGGTACATGACAGCGTTTGAACCACAGTAATACGGTTTCCATTAGATAGGCTCAGTGTAACTTACCCTCGGGTGATTTGTGTGTGGATGTGTGTGTAGGTGTGTGTGTGCGTGCTTGTGTGTGTTTTTGGCAACCCTGAGATCATCTGTCCTGGCACTGCCTTAGAATGAACATCACGGGAGATCAGCACAACAGGCACTCATGTAAACACTGGCAAACAAATATGGAGTGAAAGATAGAGAGTGTCACAGTGTTTGATCGCTCAGGGTTTGAATGGGATGAAGACAGAAACGACGCCGACGTCAACAAAACACTGCAAAGGCATTCACAGTGTGAGGGCTGATGATCATTTCACGCAAGCAAGGTTTATTCAAAGGGACGTTTGGATAATGATGTAGCAAAACACCCAATGCCTGAAAATGTAACAAAGTGGCTGCCAAGCATCAGCATGCTACAGCTGGGATTATGAGCCTGCTATTTGCTGTGGTCACTAGCATCTGACAGTACAGTGGGGTTTTTACAGCATGTTTTAGAAAGCTACCAAAAATGTTAAAGAACAAACACATACACAATACGATATGTTGTTACATGAACACAATTTTTAAAAATAAGCACTTTTGCCACAAAGATTCTGCTCAAAAGCAATAACAGAATTTCTTGTTCCTGAAAAAATTAGACAGACACACAAAGTGAGATAGAACATATGTCGTATGTTCAAGTCCCTAGTAACATAGCAAAGCTGTCCTGTTGGAATGGCTATGTTAAAAGCTGAATGACTGTGGTACAGCAAACATTTACTGCGTCATCATCTGATAAAGACAAATATATCGTGGCATCAGATATTATCACATTCAGCAGGCCGGTGAATTATACTGTGCATCCTTGACTCTAAAATGACCACCGGTCTGAATGTGGAGGTGAATTAATGTCTGTTTTTATGTGTTTACCCCGTGATAAACCGCTGACCTGTGCAGGTTCCTCGCATCTTGCTCCGTGTTATTGGCGCCAGCACCCCTGCAACCTTTAAAAGGAAACATGGTTGGAATAATGAATAAATGGATGGACGGACAAAAGGAAGGAACCACTAAAGATGCAGTGTTTGTCCTTCGTCTTATTTGTTTTAAAGCATTTAACAACCTGCCCAGTCTTAAAGAAAAAATACTTTTATTGATGTTAAAAAGCTTTTCACAAAGGACATTCTAGAAATGTTGTCTGCTGATGGCACTCTTCATCTAGAAACTGTGTCTTAGCTCTATGAGCTGGTGAAATATGTAAAGAGGAATATGACAATAAAGAAATGTCTGCAGATCAACTGAGATAAAGACAGAAGACAACAACAACAAATACAGTACAGCTGGCAGTTGGAGCTACAGTACTGTCAGATTTTATATATATATACTGTATATATATACTGTATATATATATATATATATATATATATGCACTGTTTATATATTTTTATTATGAGCAGTGAACAGGATCATACAGTTCAGTATTATGTCCCTGCCACTGTTACATTTATCACAGTAAGTTTAGTTAAGGTGTTAGATGTATTCTTCCTACACCATGAATTAAATTAAACACTTTAAAAACACCAAAGAAATAAATAATGAGGGAGCCAGAGTCAGTGGTTTTGTTTGTGACCTCGTGACGTGTTCCTTATGCACCAGTTGCCCAAACTTTCTTAATTAGAATGAAATTCTAGAACAGAATTAAAATGGAAGGTTTGATTGGTAACGGTTGGCACGGCTGCCTGCCCCGATTTGGAGCAAACCAACAAGACCGATGAAATGGTGGAGAGTGAAATTAGCAAATCACACAGAAGCTTTGGTTTAATGAGGATAAACCTGAACAACAAGCGGAATTCCCTCCAGGTATGTGGAAGGCATAGAATAGAAAAACGTTCCCCATGTGAACGAATACACTGACCTAAACCCCCTGCTACAAACAACCAGGGTTAGACGTAGCTGAAAATACTAAAAGTCCTAAACAAAATAAAAACATTCATATCTACTAATACTGGATCATTTAAATCTATCTTGAGAGGATATTTTGAATTGTATGTGTCCCACATGCCCATAGGCGCACACTGATTCGCTTTTGGTGATGCAAGGTAAAAGCAGGCCATTGTGAGTGCAATATCTCCAGAAAGCCTTGAGGGAGTTTTTTTGTTTGGGAGAAATGTCAAAGTGAACTCATAGAGTAGGTGAACAATAGAGGGACATGTATGTACTGTACAGCACACCTTCGCTGGTTGGATGAGGAAAACAATAACCTTTGCTTGGATTCATTTATATCCTGTTCCTGTTTTAGCTGAGAATTCTTAGTTTAACGGTTTTAAATCAAATGTGGTGAAAATACACACATTTGACAGAGCTATCAGTAGCAACCATGCACACAGCAATATGAAATACACCCCTGTAGGTCTGTGTTAATCCCTCTTTGTCAGTGCTCACAGTGTGTTTTCATCATTCTGCGATAATGAAGAACGTGTACTTTCTACATAACCAAACTTTTTGGCATATGGAGCGCATTCACCTTCAAGGTCTGATAGCAGGAAGCTTTAAGAGGTAAATGAAGCCATCAGTAAATGTTGAAATGCGGAAAAAAGATTCATCGCTCAATTGTTGTATCTGGAGACTAACTTAAGGTTCTGTTAATTCACTTACACAAGCAGCACACTGATCAGGTTGAATACATGAAGGTGTTCCCTCCTCATTATTTAGTTTTTCAGGCATCGCTCCTGTGCACAGACATGATAAGTCAGAACAGCAGACTCATTTGACTTTGTTTCTGCGACTGGAGTTTGGAGAGTACTTGAAAGAAAAGTTTTCACCATTTTAAAGTAACAGGCTTTACTATCGCTCGCATATTTATTTTCATGCTCAACTAGTGATAAATAATTGCACAGACAAACCAATTACATGTTATCATTCTGCTTAGTATACGTAGCAATCAGAAATGTATTTGCAATTTTATTATTCAATTTTATTATAACCTTTGCACGTTGTTGAGCTACATCTACAACTATCTATAATTACTGTGCATGTACAATTTTAATACAAATATATAAACTGGGCTGTGTATTCTGGTTAATTATCTTGTAAAGCTGTGTTATTATACTGTGGTTAATGAACATTTTTGTGGTCATATCGCTGGTCACTGTATGTCCACAGTCATCTATAATTTTTGCTTTACAGTAATTCTAATAAAATTAATTGTTTAACATATTTTAGCTCCAAGTTCAATATACATGTAATCCATATACTGTGGTTTATTTCAGGATCATGTTTTAATTGTATGTAGCACACTTTGGGAAAAAAGAAATACTAGGACCCAGATGGCTGACACAACAGCACAGTTATATGTTTCAAACTCTAAGACGTGACTGAGGGGCGGATGAGGGCTACGCCGGGTATATCATAGAACAAGATGGATGAATAAACCTCCTGGCGGGTGGGTAGCAATTGTTTTTTATCCATGATGGTAACACTCAGAAACAGGCATGTCTATGTGAAGCTAATTCTTTGCAAAGGAGGTGAAACTGTCTCAGAACGCTGGCGCCATCTGCAAAGTGAATGCACCAGGCATCAAATATGCAGCGAGCAAATAGCAGTTGGGGGATTTGCGACTCTGACAGAGAGATGTCTAGTCTAACTGGGATTAATGTCTATGAACATGTCCTCTAGTGTGACAGTGCAAGAGAGTGTGAGAGGAGCAAAGGTCATGCTGAGCTAAGTCATTCCAGATCCACTCGAGGAAGAGTTTTTCTTCGAAACTAAGATATGGATTATGCAATTCAAAATAAAGTGGTGTATTTAAAATTGCAGTGATGCATATTTGAATTTTTAGAGCTCCTATCAAACTCAAAGGCTACAGCAGTGGTGTAGTAACATGGTGCTACATGATACTGCTCCACTTGCTGTGGTCATTGTCAGCGATGCCGCTCCTGCAGTGAATTCGAACCACAACACTGACACAGTTGTTATTCAGTACGTAGACAACAGCAATAATCTCATTTAACACCTATTGTGATAGGAAACTGCTCAGAACACAAATAACAGCACAGCTCCACCTCACAGTGAACACAGCACATCTGCTCCTTCCACTTATTTCCATTGTAGCAGCCGCTGACCTTCACTCTCCATTTGTCTCACGTCAACTCATTGACATTCTCATCCTTTCTGTGTGTACACTCAGAGCCTCTGGCTGTCTCTAACTATCCTTGTGTGGATGAATGATCATAAATAGGTTTAATAAAGCATTTAATCTGCATATTTATGGCGATTTGATGTCTTTCTTTCCAACTCACGTTCAGAGGTAACTTTGTACTGAGTTTTAGATACCACAGTTCACCATCACAGTGTCTACGGCTCGTGTTGATCACGTGTTGTGACCTCGTTGAGCGATGTAAATGACAGTAAGAAATGCAAAGTGCAAATCGGCTGCAGACTCAGTCACAAATCTGATATTTGTTCTTTGCATTACATGACTTTGCATTAAGTAAGTTTGGAAGTGGCATGTGAGCGAATGGCAGGCGCTGGGTGACTGAGCAATGTGCAGATAACTTGTTATTTCTGCTTTTATTTCTATTTTCTTCCTGTTTTCCGTTGCCTCTCTTGGTCAGGCCCATTGTGACATACAGTATCACCTTAATATCAAAGAAAAGAGGAGCCACCTCTTTGTGGGTCAGGCTGCTATTTATCTGTTTCTGTACAATGCGAGCAAACACTAAGCTGGAGTCAATTTTAATGGACAACTGTCTCACACCGGTTGAGGCGAATTTTCTAGCAGGATGCTGGAAGCTTTCGACATGTTCATTACCATAACAGACATTATTTAGCCGTACTCTGAAGGTATTTCTGTTCTGTCCTGTTTTTGGAAGAGACAGTAGTTTTGGGCTTTTTCCATTTGAAATTCAGTTGTGCAATTTTGGCAACTTGACAGTTGTTTGAAGTTGCTGCCAGAACAATCATTATAATTAGTTTGACTTACACTTTGCAAAATTACATAATCTGTGTACTTATATTCTTACTTTTATAAACATATGTATCACATGGAGTACAAGACACAGCAATCAATCCAACATATGTAGCTCATCATAATTTTGTTCAAAAAGGCTTCAATTTTTAAAAGAGATTGATTCATACAAAAAAAAAAATAGCACAATGATGAACTGAAGCCTGCTACTGTACGTTCAGCCTGGTTATTGCTTGTTGTGTGTGAAAATGATCCTTTAAATGGTGTGTAGCAGCAGGTCTGCAGGGAGGGTGAAAACTGCAAATGTGTACTTCAAACAAGCAGATGCCAAGATTGCTCTAATACTCTAATAGATACAGTACTGGAATGTCCGTTTGTAGTTGCAGATCATGTACTTTCATAAAAACAGAATTCCTTGAAGGTTGTGGCATCATTCATAAAGAAATTATGACTGCCAGCCAACAAGCAATAATGGTACAGGAATGGTTTAAGGATCACAGAAGCAAATGTGTGGGGGTGTTGACTTCTGTGGGATGTGCTTGGCAATCTGGATTACTTACAGTATGAGACTAGAGGCATCTGTTTCCAACATCTTGGTGCTAGAAACCACAGCTCACCATCAGAGGTCTATTGGAATCAATGAGGAATCAGCCCTGTGTTGGCAGGAAAGGAAGGACCAACATGTAATCTGAGGCACACAGTCATGTTGTTAAACCCAATTGGTGTCTGCAACGGAAATCCACATGAAAAAACCCTCTGCACTTCACTTGGCCTTAATGGTCCTGGAGCCAATAACGCCTGTCCAGACATCCAGCCCAGTTCACCACGGGCCAGTTCACACCATTAATCATTTAATTCAACAAAAGTATAACTACAGCTGCTTACTCCATCAAAACAACACGCTCACTGACGTGGACACATGCTGCTTTCTTTGAGCTATGCTCCTACAGAGGCACTGAGAGACGCACAGAGGCAGCGGGGAGGCGGCTTCCAGCAAAAGCATGTGCTACCAGCATACAAATATAATACAGCCCATGTTTGTTGCACTCAACATCATGTCTGAGTTCATTGTAGAAATTTATACAGATGTAAGTGACGATGATATTCTAGTGTTGCGGTGCTGCTTTTGTTTCCTCTGTTCCTGCTGTCTGTCAGGACCAAAGCAGCTCTCACATCTCAAAGGACGCTAAACTTTTTGAAGGTCTGAGAAAGGTTTCTTGGAGCATAAATCAGCCTTGAAGAGAATTTGTAGCTCATGCTTAAATATGTAAAATGCTCAATTTTTTAGATTCATTCCTTTCCTTTTGGCACATCCAGAAGACTACAGTATATGATGTCAGACATTGCTGTATGACTTTCATATGAGCGCATATGAATTTGGTCTCGAGAAAAAAGTACATGGGTACTATTTTAAAAATCCTGTGCAAATAAAAACAGTTCACAAAATCTATTAAGGTAATTCATAATAGTAGATTTCCTATAAAGCGCAGCTCAAATATATGCACACGGAAACTCAGAAACAGCTACACTGTACAGTACTGTACAGTATGCAACATACAGTAAACCCTTTGGGTACTGATTACAGTTACATGTACAGCAGGTTAGAAGTGCTCCTCTCCTGTCAATAGTAATGTAACACTAGTGACAGATGTACTGTAGTGTGAGAGGAGGCGGAGATTCAAGTGACTGGGCTGAAGCAGATAATTAAAAGGTAAATGTTTCATCCCTGGAACTAAGAATAATTACTCTGTCATGAGCTTCCATGTCTAGTCATACATAAAAGAGACAGACTACACAGCTCTGACTGCCACTTGTGATAATGGTACATTCGCTGTACTACCACTACTAGTAATTATATATGTTGAGTTCAGACTGCGTATGAGAAAGCTGGGTTGATTTTTTAAGTATTTTTTCAAAAGGTACATTATGCACAGAAAATGTGCCCCCCCCCCCACAAACACACACACACACACACACCTCTAACCTCTAAACACTGTGTAGATGCTTTTTTCTTGCAACAATGCATATTAACTGCATTTCATGACGGTGTTATTGACATTAGTTAATGTTTACAAACAACCTGGCTTCATTTTAGAACTCTTTTGCTGTACTAAACACACATGCTGTTTAACTTGTACAATTATTTTACTGCTTGCCCCACATCTCAGCGTCTGAACAGTAGTATCTAGAGAGATGCAAGTATTGGAAGCTTAGTCTGATGATTTATATCACTGCCAGTAACACACTTGTAGAGGGACAGACAATAGTGAAGGTGGAAGAAAAGTGATGTTAGAAAATGTTTTGTTTCTGATTCATTCCTTCCTTCTTGCTCAGGGCTTCACGGGATTTTGGCTGAATTAAACACGATCACACCCCCACACAAAGCTGCAGGAATGGCTGACTCCTCCACCACACACCTGAAAAACTGGATGCATGAACTGTAGTAAATGAAAATGAGAGTAATTTAGTGCTGCTAAACCTTTTCTACAAATGCTAAATCTGTTTGAAGGAATGCTACAAAAATGCTTAATAAAATAAGCTAAGCTGCCATGACTAAGAGAAAACAGGGACAGTCACTTCAAAAAGCAAAAATCCCTCTTTAGTTATAACTGTTGCCTGGTGTTTAACCACATCAGTTCATATTTCTGATTCTCATTCTTGTGTGAAAACTATTATTCTAGTAACAGACCTTAAACTGTAAAATATTTGAAATATGCACCATTTGATTCATGTTTCAAACTGTTTGTTACTTTGAATTTAATGAATTTTTAATAAGAAATAAATATAGACAAATATTCATATAATTAATTGTCTTTTGATTGCCTGACAGTTCTACTATAAAAACAGTAAAAAGATGTACAAAAATGCAAACGGCAACTTGCCGAAAGGCATCATAAGAACAAACAATGTCTTCTTCATCTTTCAGATGTTCCCATTAGGGGTCACCACAGCAAAACATCTTCTTCCATCTAACATCTAACAGCAAGAACAAGCAATATAAGAGCTGTATTTCATGGTTAAAACTGATTACAAAAAGGAAACCGGAAGTGGGAGTGGTCAGAAATAAGGGGTGTGGCTGGATAGCTATTAATTGGTGACAAATACATAGGAAATTTACTTTCAGTCTAAGTCAGAGAAAAACACAATTTTCTTCAATATTTATGCAAATGTTTATGTTCCATGTGAACGAAAAGACTTCATGGCAGTGTGGATACAATATCTCTAGTATTCAGTGTGTGAGGTGAGCTGTCCACTGCAGCCACTTCTCTGGTCCATCAGGACATTGTGTAGAGGATGTGTTCCAGGGTGGTCCCTAACCTTTTCCAGCTTCCAGTGAGTCCATTCTCATTTAGAAGCTAAAGAGATTGACTTGCTCAGCTACAGGTATTCCAGAATCTAAAAAATACAGTTTGCCAGAAAGCAAGGTTTACATACTGTACCATTGCTATGCTAATGCTGGCTTGTGGTGCTTTTATTACAGGACAGATTTTATCACAACTCAATATCAGTGCTTGTTTCTTTGCCGAGTTGTTGAAGGGCGTTGATGCTGGCATGGTTAGTGATGGATTTGGTGGGTCAAATGGAACATATTGTGCTATAAGCACTACTGTATGATAGCATTTTTAGGGGAATTGGAATGTTTTGGGGATACTGGTCTGAAAGTGCAAACTTTAAATTTGTGCTCTACAGTATGTCTGTATTGAATGAAGCTGCTTTTAGATTCAAAACAATAATATAATACAGTAAATGTACTGTAATTATTATGTCGTTCTGGATGAAGGTTATTTCTTGACATTTTAGAAGCCAGGTTCTGGTCCAACCTGCTACAATTTACATAATCAGAGTCACAAACACAGGTGACATTTTTCACTGTTTGACCCACCAAATCCATCACTAACCATCCCAGCACCAACGCCCTTCAACAACTCGGCAAAGAAACAAGCACTGATATTGAGTTGTGATAAAATCTGTCCTGTAATGAAAGCACTACAAGCCAGCATTAGCATAGCACAGTGCTATTGGCTTACATGTGGTAATGGGACAGTGTGTTATTCCACGCCTCAGATCCTCCTCCAGTACATGGAGCTCACACTGTTTGCTGACATCTCAGATTGTAACAGACATTCATACCGTCAGCCTTGTAACACCGCCTGCGCTGCACCACCTTCTATGTTGTGATACTTTGGTGGCTCAGTAGGATTTGTGGACAAAACTCGATCTCTGAGCTTTCAGTGGGGAAGCAACTGATAGATGTGTTGCATTAGCAGCATAGCACAGAGCGCGTTGCCTGCTCGCAGGCCCCCTCATGTACTACAGCTGTAAAAAATAATGTTTTTGTAAAGAAACTGAACTCAAGTAAAAGTGATATTATTTAAAAAAAAAACAACAACAACAACAAAGGAGTACCTTTTACATATACTTTATATAGCTTTTGGAGGACGTCATTATTTTACAATAATTTTGAAAAACCTGTAGAATCAATTAAAGTATGGGCCCAACACTGAAAAGTAAAAATGAGTTTTATTCCTATTACAGACAAATAAAATAAAGATTAACACATAGATTCATAGATGAATGAACTGGTTGTTGACTCTACTGTATATGTCTCTGTACAGTATCTATCTCTGTGATAGCTGGCCACCTGTACCCCACCTCTCGCCACTGACAACTAGGATGGGCACCAGCACCAAACTGCACTGTGATGACTGTAGAAGATGAGTGTGTGAGTGTAGCAACTTTAAAACACGTGTGAAATCCAAGGAACATATAATTTAAGAGGTTTAGGAGCACAGATGGGTAGAGTTTGCTTACTATTTCCTCACTAACACTTGATAATTCTAATCAAGGAATCCTGTAAATCTCGCTCGGGGCCCTTCTCTCTGAAGAGTAATTCAGAGTGGTAGAGTGGCCTGTTTCACTGATGGGGTCGGCCAAGCATTGACCGTGCTGGGCCACCTGAAACCTATGCAAAATAAAGCTGGCAGACGCTGACACGTAGTCGAGACTCAGTCACTAACGGTCGTGAAGAAACTGGATCCAAGTCATTCAGGCAAAATCAACAACATCTTTACTCACGTCAAAGTTCTTGATCTAATTATGACCAATAGAGGTCACTGTCAGTTACACATGTCATTTGGGGGCGTTTTCTTACTCATGCTGTTGAATGTCTAACACGAGATGTGGAACTTTACTATTATTGCACATGCAGCAGGATTCTGTATGATTGTACAACTGCTTAGACTTCAAAACGCTAATGGCTGCAGAAAAGGGCTCCACTGAAATAAGTCCTTTGTTCCACAGCGGTGAGATAAGTGCTTGTTGCATGCATTACTGATTACTGTGCATTCAGTAAATGATGGGATTTGCTGACCCCCGCATGGACTCCAGCGAAGCCTTGGCTGCAGAACGAGCACTTTTTTAGGTACCTGCTATCTTTTCTCCATTGTGCCCTAACAAGATAAATACTGCACTTCAGGCTCTGTGCGGGGATTCTTCGAAATGAAGGACACTCCGATTTTGCAAGCCATGCAGGGGACTATGAGCAATGTGTTTAATCCTCTATTTATGCAGCAGTGTTTCTGAGAGAGATGTAAAAGGGGGCTGTGTGACAGGAGCTTCCCATGCCTCACATACACTGGGACTCAGAAGAAGCATTCATCTGTCCCAGGGAGTGCTTGCTATGCTTATCTTAATTGATGGCAAGCTATTTCTGGCTGCCACACAGTAGCCTTTCACATTATTCTCACCCCCACCCCCATGTCGCTCTGGCTCCCTCTCGCTCCTCCCCACTCTCAATTTCCTCTCTTTCTGTTTATCTCGCTCTCTTTTCTGCAGTCCGCCTACGCCTTCCTCCACCACCACCTCCCTTTGTCTGTCTCTGACTCAACCTGTATCTCCTCACTTCTTACAGGGTGATTTATTGGCTCTGGTCTACCTGGTCTGAATTCCTCCCTGCATTATGGAAATCCTGTGATGCTTAATGCCAGTAGTGATGCAGGCTAGCTCCCCTGAGGAAAGTGTACAGGCCAAGCTCTGCCTTGGCTGCTCCATTGCACACACACACACACACACACACACACACACACACACACACACACACACACACACACACACACACACACACACACACACACACACACACACACACACACACACACACACACACACACACACACACACGCTTGGAGGACAAAACCCATCCCCTTGGCCCCATCCATACCCTAAGCATCGCATCTAAAAGGCACAAGCCTAACCCTTCATCTAATTTAAAATTAAAATTTTGAAATTTTTTTTTGTTTCCCACTACAGATGTAATAATTATATGAACATGCATAAGCACACACCACAAGGTAATGGCTTCAACATTATAGAGATTGTCTTCAGCCTCTCAATCAAGATATCAGGAGTCACCAGTTTTATTCTGATAGTCTGAGATTTAATCACTTGATTATCCCGTCCCCACTGATCCTGGAGCACACATTCTCCTGTAAAAAGATAATACAAAAAAAAAAACAAAGGTTGACTGTGCAAGCAGCTTACAAATGACAGACAGTTCCATTATTAGTCAGCCTCACGTCCATGTTGACCTCCTCTTCTTCAGCTGTGTAGAGCCATAACTAAACAGAAGGAGCAACAGTGGGCAGGTTCACAAAATAGTTATAGTTTATACATATTACTGCATGTTTGGTTGGTGGCCTGGGAAGGGTTAGCAGTCACTGTGACTCAGATTGTGACAGTTCCAAAATGCATCTGACCTACTCTCTGATCCATGAATGACAATATATTGGATTATATCTTCAATACTTGTCATACCGTATAAGGCAAACAATAATAGAGGGATAGGGAGAACCAGGGTGTACTGTATATCAAGGGAATGAGGATTTTGCTGTTGTGTTTACTTCATACTTTACTTGGATGCTACTTTGTAGACATGCAGTAAACTGTCAACTGTCAACATTACAGGGACAGTGTATTTTTCTCTGTCACTGAAATACATCCACAAAATAGGCACGTGCACTGAACACGTAAAATTTTAAACATTGCTTGATAGTGGTGCCAGGTCATTTTAGGATCTTTTGATAAATGCACTCATAATAGATCTCGGTCACCATATTATTAACATGACACTGATATGTGATGAACTGTTCCTACAAAGCAAATCTTTGGCATCACAAAACTGTTCATGTGCACACTGTGCATCAAATGCATTGTGGGAACAGTTTAGAGAAAGATGGCTGATGCTGTCATCAGATGTCACATTTTACTACGAATAGCAATGGATAGGAGACGGAAGCTGTTTTCCATAATTTGAACATTACTTTTACATTACGTAGTACTTAGTATTTGTAAAGGCCCCTAGAGAATTCTCCACTATCCCTGATAGTTAGCTTCATCCCTGCTTGCAGTCATGATGGCACAAAGTTAGAGCACTTTCACTGGTTCTATCTACGATGGTTTTGAGCTGAAGGACTTGTTGGGAGCTTTCATCTTCAAGAGCTCAGGTATAGGATTAATGTGATTGGCTAAACAAATATCAAATTGATGTACTGTCTTCTCTTTATCACATATCAATACTGTATTGATACCTATCTTTCGTTCTCTGCTTGGCTTATCGATGGATCCATCCCTAATGTCTTGCGTGCACACACACACACACACACACACACACACACACACACACACACACACACACACACACACACACACGCACACACGCACACACACACAATAATCCAGCAGGTTTTCAATTAGTTTAAACTAATTTAGCTTTTTCTGCTGTGTCAGGCTTAGTTAGAGAAAAAAAGATTGTCTTTGATGTTGCCTCTGCCAACCTGTAAGTGGAGCCACATTGACTCTCATTACATGAACAAACTCTATTATCACACACTGATCGAAAGTGATGCACCTAAAGGAGTGGTGCATCACTTTCGATTCAGGATGATTTGCTTCTACTTAAGACGTAGTTCAGCAGTCACAGATAAGTTGAGAGCCACATTATAAGAAAACAAGTCTAAAATGTTAAAATTTGTTACAACATTTTTCTGTGTCCTGTGTGTTCCTGCATGTTGCTGATCCCAATGATCCCATTCTTCTTTTCAGACAGGCTTTTAGTTTTTACTTTTATTGCTCTTTGTTATATTTGATATTGATACAATGGGTTTATATTACAGATCATAAATTACTGCACTTCACCTATCGTCACAGTTTCATGCCACTGAAAACTGTGTTGCTATTCACAGATACACTGACCAGGTGAATAAAACTAAATTGACACTTATGAGTGGGTGGCATATCGTAGATTAGGCCATTGTACCATTGGTTCTCAAAGCTGTAAAGATTGATGATTTGAAGTTTGACAAAGACAACTGCTTCAGAACAACTCCCAAACTGCAGCCCTTAGAGCTAGTTTGCAGGGTTCAAAGGTGGTTCACGTCGGAATGGTGGCGAATCAGTGACATGGGGTCATGGGCAGCTAAAGCTCACTGATGCAGATGGGGAGTGAAGACAGGCCCAACTGGTCTTCCCTGATGCCCGTGGCCTCCTTCAGTAAAGTGTTATACAGTAAGTACGCTAAAAACCAGCATCAACACAGCATCAGTTTGCTGCTCATTCAGATGGCTGAGCTCAGCTAGACGACTAACTGCTATATGCAAAGCTACAGTATAAGCATTATTCTTACGTTAAACAAGCAAAGCTGCAGGTCTCATATTTCGAAGAGCTTTAGAGAAATGCGGGTTGGTATTAATGTCCTCCATCAGACACAGAGAATTTCTACCTTTAACAATAACTGTAAACCCAGTAAGTTCTAGTGGCTTCCATCCCAATGAGAAACAGCTTTTAAAGTGCTGCTGGTTCATAAAAATCATTTCACAACCTCGGGGCAAAACACATTTATGACATGCTTGAAGAACACAAATGCAGCAACTGTGTTGCACATTAGATAGAAAGCAGTCAGCTGGAAGAAGCTCCAGAACCAAACGGGGTGAAGCTGCACAGTAACTGCGTCTCAGCTTTGTATACTCGCCATTAAATTACAGAATGCTATGTTCTCCGGTGGCTTTGATTGATTGATTTCTCTACAGTATTTTATTGTTACAGCTTTATAACTGGATCTTTTATTTTTGGGGATTTTTTTCCTGTATACAGTATTTTAGATATTGCGTCACTTCATCTTATGTAACACAGTACAGAGTGCCTGTCTTTGCAAAGCAGTTGACAGAAGACATTTGTCCTGCCTTAAAGCAACATCATGGAATCTGCAGTGTACCTTTAACTTTATTCTTTATTATACTTTATTATAGTTTACTTCCATGTGTTAACTTGTTTGTTCACATTTACAAATGTAGTATTAGTTGTTGACGAATGATTAGACTACGCATAAACCTCTTATAAGTGGTTTGATAAACACACACCTAAAAATCTTTAAGCTTTATGGTAATGTAAGAATATGTCAAGCAAGGCTGTCCATATACAGTACAGTATATGCATGTACAGCATATACAATTAAATTCATAAGTATTTAGAGATATAAGATCAAAATGTAATATTTTATTTTAAATAATTGTGTCCAGCAGTTAAATAGATTTTGTCCCTATAGCTTGGTATTCGATTTTTGAGTAACTTTTTTTGGAGCTGAGTGTTAGTGCTAGAGCCATAGTACTGAGGTTTTAAACTTTGTCCTGTGTTATGTAAATTGCACGAGATTTGTTTATATCGAGCAGGTCCAGATGCATGGAGTCATGCATGGAGTTAGGGTCAGATTAGATTTGTGCGTGAGTAACCAGATTGGTACTTGTAGACTTAGTGGGGCTATACCATGCTTACATATAAAAATGGAGGCGTTTAAATTACGCACAAATCTTGGCTGAATTTACAAGTAAAATGATCCCTACTCTGATTGGCTAATGAACAAGGAAGTTGTTGCAGTCCTTTGACGTGGCACAGCAGATCCTGAATGCTCCACAAGCAGCAACAAGCAAGTCCACTGACTAATGACTTGTATTTTATTTAATGATCAGACAGACATGACGGCTGATATTCATATGTGTAAAGTGTTACTCTCGTGATTTGTGGAGGTGATGCAGTTGCGCGAACGTTAAACTGGTGTTTCTATTAGAGGTAACGCCCAGTGTTGCTGCAGAATCTCTCAAGATGTCACCGATACCAAAAACACGGGCAGAAAGCCTGGTCTGAGAGATCGTGATCATTTATTTAGTTTGCGGCATTCACTTTGAGCTGATAGCTGAGACCTGCTCCGCTCTGACTCTGCTTCGCTTCACCCGCGGTTTCCCCTGGAGCTGATAGCACCTGCCGGCAGGCAACGGTTTGATCAACAAAAGACAAGACGCTATTGATCATTCAAGAAAAACATGACCCAAACACAAGTTAAACGCTGTCGTGGAGAGCGCACGCTCTAACATATACAGTAGATTAACGTAAACCAAGGCATTGACAGGGACACCTACTGTAACAGGATGTCACCCAGGTAAAACAACTCACCGGAAGTCGGTCACCGGTTAACATGGTGACTCTTTCATATGAAACACCAGTTTCACCTGTTAGCGTGCACTTTCAGCGACAGGGTAATATGTGGATGAAGCAAAGTTTACATTGCATACAGTAACCCTAACCCCCTATCAGGTAGGTAGGTAACAGTAGGCGCTGTCTCTACATATGGGTTTAAGTTAAGATAACATAAGAAAAACCCTTAATAGTCCGACAGTGGGGAAATTGCTTCATACAACAGCAAGTATAGATTTAGAGAATACAGCAACAGAACAGTTCGTGTTGGCACAGTACAATGCAATGAGGTCATTGGGAGGGTTATTGCACAGTAATACATATAAATCTTGTACTGGTTTGCAAAAATGTTGCACAGAAATATTTGTAGCACATTGTGTACAGTAAATATAGAATATAAAATATATATGTACAGAGTTTGCACAACTACTGTACAGAAGAGATTACTAGGTAACTACTGATGCAGGGGCTGAGTGAATGTTGTGGAAGGTAGTTAACAGTTCTGATTCTACAGTCTGATAGCAGCAGGTAGGTAAGATCCACGGAATCTCTCCTTCACACAGTCTGCTACTGAAGCTGCTCTGCAGAGCAGACAGTGAGTCCTCCAGTGGGTGAGAGTCCTGGTCCATGATTGATGTCAGTTTAGCCAGGACCCTTCTCTCACCCACTGTCTGCACCGTGTCCAGAGTTCAGCCCAGGACAGAGCTGGACTTTCTGATGACCCTGTCCAGTCTCTTCCTGTCCCTCACTGTGATGCTGCTGCTCCAGCAGACCACACCGTACAGGAAGGCTGATGCCACCACAGAATCAAAGAAGGTCTTCCAGAGTGGCCCCCTCACTCCAAAAGACTGCAGTCTTACGTACGTGCAAATCTAATCTGACCCTAATTTGACTCGATACAGACGAACTAGGTGTTCAGTCCTGTGGAGAGGACAGTGAGTTGTATGTACAGTCATACTGTACATACATTTCAGTTACACCTTTTGTCACCTTTTGTATTACTGGTAGCACAAAAGTGGCAGAGTGCTTGGTCTCTGGTCTGTTTTCAATTAAATGTTTGTATAGATTCTTTAATTGAAAAGCTTGCTCAAGTGGGATTTGTGGGATACATAGACTGAACTGAATTGAATTTGGAGATGCTATATCCACAGTTAATAATATTATATAAGAAGTCAGGTATAAGTACAATAGTACTTGTTACTTAAAGAATTTAAAACTAGACTAACTCTTACAAAACATCAAGTAGATACTGTATGTATTGTTTCAGGGGAGCTCTCTTAATCTGATTCTGTCTTGAGTGTTTTCATATCTCTGTTAATGGTCTTAATTTTTTTATTAGAAAACATCTGTCCTTTGTGATTGTTCATGCAGAATACATGCATTCAGGTGAGCTTGTATTCCTGTATTTCTGAAGATGGGTTATTTAAAAAAAGCAATGGGACTACCCATAGGATCACAGTTCAGGATGATATTTCTAACCCGCTGGGAAATGGAATGGTAGGTGAGTCAGGTCAGAGCTGAAAAATCACTAATTTTATGACCAGGACCTCAAGGTACTAGCAATAACGTTGATCAGGTGTGTTGATTGGCTTTTGGCTTTTCCAGCTGCTGATTGAGTAAACGCATCAGGTCAAAGTAATCAGCAGTGCTGTAGCTATAGGGCAGGGATAGTTGGAAAACCAGCAGGGCAGTGGCCCTCGACAACCTGAAATGCCCACCCCTGCCCTGTGGGAGACCAGAGGGTTTAATGCCAGCACCTGCCAGCAGTGTGCAGAATGTTGTAATTCCTCACCAAATTTCCACAAGGCTGGAGGAAAACCAAAGTATATGGATTAGAAATGCCTCTACAGCTTTGCATCTATTACTAAAAGGATTAATATGTCCGCAGATTTTGACCGGCTTTGGGCCAGGAGAGATGAAACTGTACAACTTTAACCTTGGTTAGCAGATCTGGAGCACACAAAGAAGAAATGCACTCTTCCCTTATGCTAGCCCAAATCTTCCTATACATTAACCCACAAAAAACTCAGTTTTTGTTTAACACTTGACACAGATGAAAAGGTATTTCTTAATTCCAGAAGTATGTGTTACTTTAGGATTTTTAAAATATTTTTGGAAGGGAACTGTAGAACTACAGTGCAGAAGAGCACAACCTTCCCTGCCTTTCACATAAGCAAGTGTTTAAGAAAATGCAAGGCTGAAACGAAGCTCTCTACATCAAAACTAATAGATTATACAGGCAGGACAAACCCAAATAGTAGCAGGCAGTAGGAAAAAGAAAACAAATCAAGTGAGGAGCAGGCAGACAAAACCAGGAAGACAGGCAGAGGTCAGGATGAGATAGGGAATAGCAATACATGCTTCAGCAGTTCTCTAAAGCAGAATTCCACAGCTCCACAGCTCAGACACCTTTAGTGTCCCTGCTTGTGGAAAGCTTTATCCAAACCGCGTATAGTGGTGCTAGATTGAGTTATGTATTTTTAAAACATCTATCAGGGAACAGCTTGACTGAGTTTCATGATTCCAAGAGGGAGGGTGCAGCTCAGACACTTCCTCTTTCATTGTGTCAACAGGTAAACTGAACAGATGTGAAGAGGGCAAAAAAACAAAGTCTCGCACAGAAGCTTAATAACAGGGAGCAACAAACACTACAAAATTGAGAGAAGGTGAATTCAAAGTCAAAATGCGAAAGACAAAAGGGCTTCTGCAGAAGAGTATTGGGATGATTAGCTGTAGGTGCGTGGGTGTGTGGAGTACGGTCAGTTCAAACGGCCGCGCCGAGTACTAGTCGAATGCACTCAGCAAGTGAAAGTCAATCAAATCAAATCAGAAAGCACTTTGGCAATCTTTCTTCTGTCCTTTTCTGGTTGAAGCATTTACATTGTGAGCACTAAGACGAACAGCATGCCATGAAGAGCAACAACCAGAACTACAGTACAACATAGTCCTTTGCTGCTGTTTTCAGTCATTTGTTTGGATGACGTCGATCAGACTCACTGAAACCAAACAAAGGTTGTATTTATACATATTTATAAATTTAGAGCAATAATACATAATCTTACGGACAAATAAAACCACCTCCAACATGCTCATCTTCAAACTCTAGGTCGTCATAGAAAATGCAAAGGAAACTACACTAGTGTTATCTCTAAAGATAAAGCTACTGTCTTTTCTACTTGGGCCTGATTGAATTGTCCATTAATCTTACATACAGTACATACAGTACATACAGTACATACAGTAGTGGTATAGGTAAACTAAGAACAGTGGTAATGGCAAAGAATATATCATCATTTACAGTTACTGCAAGCTAAAATAGCAACTGTATCAGTCAAATACTCAACTGTCAGATGCTTTTTATGTTTGGGCTCCTGCCTATTCTTGAAAATAACCCTATACAACCTAAGCCCCATTTTGTGCATATTTGTAAATGCACACCAGAATTAAAATGACTGCTCCTGTAGTTCCTAGATGACAAAATACATTAGACAATCTGTTACAGTTATACTGAAACGAACTTGATTAAAACTGTTGCCTTTGATTTACATTTTGATCTAAAAGGAGGTAACACTATGCTTGTGATGAACAAATTATAAAATAGATTTACAAAATGCACATTCTAGTAATCACAGAGGAGATTCTCCAACCTCAGGACCAAGGTATCACCACCTCACTCGGGTTTTTGATTGGTTTTCTTTTTGTGTCTCCATGTTTCAAGTCTAAACTCATCAGTGATCACTGATGATTACCCGAGTTCCATCTCCTCTATAATATCTGAACCCCACACACACCCAGACACAGGTTTTATCTGCCAACACACAGAGAAACTTTATTATTCCCTCTCAGATCTGCCATCAGGCACAGATATATGGATGGCTATTTAATTGCTATTGTTTTTTGTCCTTTCCCTCTGGTCCACCTTGTTTTCTGTCTCTATTTTCTATTCTGTTTTTCATTCCAGCTCTGCTTCAGGGGTTTACAGAAAAGACTGAGATACAATTTGCCATCATAATCTCTCTCTACCTCAGTTTGGCTACGCTTGGCCGACAGTGAGTGTGTGTGTGTGTGTGTGTGTGTGTGTGTGTGTGTGTGTGTGTGTGTGTGTGTGTGTGTGTGTGTGTGTGTGTGTGTGTGTGTGTGTGTGCGTGTGTGTTTGCTTTAGGTGATGGGAGTAATTGAAAAAGACTGTCACGTATGAAGTCTCTCTACAGGCTGAGTGTGTACATGCATATATTTCTTGTCCTGGCTAAGGTTGAAGCACACCAAACACATTTTGTTTCAATTTATATTTCTAGGACGTAAAGCCATTAGGATTCATGTTCGAAAATATAATTACATACTTAAATATGTTTAAAAAAAACATCACAATAATTAATTTTACATCTAATGCAACACATTTACATTGTGGCCAACGTGATCACCTTAAAGCTTTGTTGCAAAGATTTTAATCAATGTATGTATAATCATTAGTCGTTTAATTGTGGAGTAATTAATATTAACGCTAGGAAGATAGATAGATAAAGGTAAAGCCTAACACAGGTTCACTTTAACATCTGTCATTCAAAGTTAATATGAAAGCAGAACACAAAATCAGTGTGTATAATAAATACAACAAGCAGTTGTGTCTGAGAATGAGAGAAATGAGCACTCATATACAGTGAAAACATGTCTTTGTGCTAAGCAGATTTTACAGTTTCAAAGTTGAACCACAAATGAACCAGCACTAGAAGTAATAAAAATAATTAATTGAAGCTTTATTGATCCCAGCAGTGCAGGAAACTTATCTCTGCAGTTTGACCCATCCCAATGGGGAAACAGTTGCCCTCCACCGTAACAGCCTCAGCCACCCAAAGGCTGAATGAACTGTTTCTCGCCAACATACCGTTCATTCTGTGGCGATCAATACATGGAAGATCTGATGAACCACTTTTACAGCATGTGAGGTTGGGAAAAGACGACTCTGCATACGGATTATAAAAACAGCTGCAGTGGGTGACTCACCAAAACAGAAAAAGAAAAAACACATTAGAAGAAGCCAACTAATGGCTGACTCTAGTATTTATATTTATTTAAATGTTAAGGCCAGTGCAGATAAATCATACAGCACCTTTTTAAATGTTACATAAGTCTGAAAATCTACTGTTATTTTTAGCTATTCCAATAACTCTACATACTGTATACAATAAGCTTCTCCTTTTCAATATTTAATAGTCAGTTGTTTTACTTTATACAAGTGAATTTCTATAAATAAGTGACAATGCAAGACTATGATTTGGTATTCAATAAGTTGGGACGATAATGTGATTGAAAAAAAGTGTCCGAAGGGATGTAATTAACTGTTTATTGGCACATATTTATGCATCAAAGCACCATGTTCACATGTTTTCGGCACTTATGAATATTTAAACAATTCTGAGCAGCTTTTGGTTAATGCATGTTGTGTTTGTTGGGATTTGCTGCTAATCACTGCTTGGTCACATGTTATGTCCCACTCTTGTCTGCCCATACATCATTTTAGGCAGAGTTTTGTGAAAATGTCCATATATCTATATCAGTATTTACAGTTTAGATAAAACAACCAACATATAGGTACATGAAAAAGACAACATTATCAAAGATCTAACCAAGAAACAAAGAAATCAGGAAACAAGGGAAGTACGGACCAAACCAAAGTACACAACTCTTTAAACAAGACTGAATAACAACAGAAAAGAAAGACAGACAGGATAAACTGACAAAACAGGGACGCACAAGACAGAACACTCAGACACAACAGGTCGGTACACACACAAATGACGAGCACAACATGACTGGAGTAACAGACTGACAGAGAACATATGGAGGGAGGTCCTTAAATACTTTATCTGGAAAGAGGTGAACGTGATTCACACGCCTGACAAGAGAAGGGAAATGGAAGGCACGCCAATGAAGAAGCATCCACCAGTCGAGACCCCAGCTCTTCCAAAGGCTGGAGGTCTGAACTGTCCCCGTGATCATGGTCCAAACCTGTTTTTCCTCTTATCTTTAAGTTGAGTTGAGCTGTAATGGCTTTTTACTGTATGTCTTCATGAGGCACAGCCTTTCTACATATTAATGGTGAAGGAAACTGGGAGTAAAGCTTATTTTCATGTTGGTGTTTTTTTTATCCTAACATGCATACTACTGCTAAATATTTTACCATAGTATTAACAATTCACAGATGTTTTTCCTCGAAAAACTGTGAAGGGGTGTGAAGATGAATGTTTTTTCTCGTTAGAAAGCAGTTTTTATGGTGGTGACTAACAAACACTGACAAAGATCAATATACCTGTACATTACAAGGAGCACAGATACCTTTGGAGACCCCAAAGCTTCCTTTTGAAGGGGCCCATTCAGACTCTAGACCCTTGACTCAATATAGATGCAATGACTACAAAAGAACTGTTCACACAAGGAGTAGGATTTGGCTGAGTCGAAGTGGTCCTGCAAAAAATACTTTGTGGCCAGACTTTCTCTGTTCATGTTATAGACTGGCAATGTGTCCAAGGTGAATGCTGCCTCCTTCCCCAAATGATACCTGAGCTGCAGCCTACATACTTAGGATAGTGAATGGATGCATGGATTGTTTTGTACAACATTTCATGACCAATTAATGGAGAAACACAGGGAATAAAAAAAACAATAAATAAACCATTGGTTCATTTAAGCCAAAGGCAGTGAATGACAGTTGTTGAAACCTTTTTACAACCACCTGATCAAAACCAAAAGCACTCCGTGGAAGTTAAAGTATCTGTGCCAAAGTCAACACATTTAACAACAGCCCTCCTGCCCACCTTTCTTCTTCTATGATCAAGTACCTAAATCTCTATTACATGTAGCTGCTCAGATTCAGTCACTCACTCACTTTCTACCACATTGTCCTAACAAGGGTTGCGGGTATTGGAGCCTGTCCCAATTGTCGCCAGGCAAGGTACACCCTGGACCCAGGGCCACATATGGAGACAAACAATTACTCACTCTCACACCTACAGGCGACCAAAGACTGTGGGAAGGAACTTTATTAGTCCACACAGAAAGAAACCCGTGTGTATGTGCACCACCGTGCTGCCTCCAATTCAGCCAAATGTTTTAAAAGTCACTGAACACTGCTTCAGTTCAGTACAAGCTGTCATTGACTAAACTTACATACTATGATCTATAGTATCTATAGCTCAGTCAGTTGTCTACTGTACAGTACATAGACTGTATTTACATAAAAGCAACACTGACGCCCCCCCAAATAGGCAAGAACGTGGTCTGACAGAGCTTCACCTGTCTTTTTTCACACTGACAATTATGGTCTAAATCATTTATCACCTCTTGTAGCTCTTAACCCATTGAATGGCAGCTGTGACCAGGCAAACATGACATAAACATGACTTTTGCTTGACACTGGACTGGAAGTTAATAAGACTTGGACTTTACTTCACTTTACTTAAAACTAGACTTTAATCTTAACACAGGACTTGACATTACATAAAATTCAGGACTTTAACCTAACTTTAACGCAGGAACTGGCTCACATGGCTTTGCACAGTGCACGTGCACAGAGCTAAGAGCACCAAGGGCACCAAGGCTACGCGAAGCAAAGTCCTGGAAAAAGATAGATATTCACTTATTTACGTGTTCACTGGGTCGACTGACCAAGTCATTTTTCAGTCTCTCTTTTTTTTCCACGAGGCCTTACTTTGGTAATTCATGTACACCTTAATTCAGTGGTGTTTAATCCTGCTCCTCAAAGGTCACTGTCCTGCTCAGAGACAACTTCAAACTCTTCCTATACACACTGCTGATCACCCAGATGTGTGTGTTCAGCCAGTCAAATTGTGACTTGTGATGGTTGAAAAACCACCAGGAAAGTTGACCTCAACAATTGGACAATCCTGCCACATTAGTTATACAGTTATACACTGACACACTTGTTTTTAAGTTTAACTTTTTAGACTCTAGACAGACAGACCATCGATTTAATTTTTATGTCTGAAATTTATAAGAACAATAATTTATTTATTTTTGAAGAGGTTTGAGGTGTTGCATGGATAAAGCTTTTTGAAAAGGTTTATTAAAGCATATTTTGAAAAACATTTGGAAGCTCAGTTATTGCAAATTATAAATTGAAGTCCCAATTTGAAAACACAACTGTGTAATTTAGTGATTTTCATAACTTTAAGTTATGAAATAACACGTTTTCCAAACAATAAAATTCTATGCAGCCATGTTAGCTAGCAATCAATGAATTAAATGCTTATGCAAAAGTAGTGTAAGCAGAACATACTGTATTTAATAATATTAAAAGTATAATAATCATGTGTAAATATCTATATTCTGAAAAAAATGCAAATAAACTAGTTAATTATTTTTATTATTAAGTATTTTACTTGTGTGCTACACAATGACATTAAAACACTGTCAATCTACAGTTAAATGATAGCAACTGTGCTGCCGATACTTTTCTTCTTTCAGCAGTTTAAAGTTTAGGACTGGGTAGGAGTCCTCAACAACTCTTGAATATAACCTGACAGGAACCCTGTGTTTGTCTTAACACAATGTGACAATCCGACCACACACTTGCTTCTGTCTCAGGTCTTGCTTCAGCGGTTTTAAATTTCACCTTGATGCAGCCACAATTCTCCTCATACAAAAGATGGATGTTTTTGTTTGCAAGGCATCTAAAGGTTGATCCAAAGATGACAGGTTTTCCTGCTGTGCCTTTACAGTAAACATGGCTTAAAAGTCTGATGTGTCTGATTTGATGAGTTGCATTTCCTGCTCATGAAGGCAACAACTTATTTAATGTTTTAAAATATGTCTTGCAGCTTGAACAGTATTTATTTTGTTTTCCCACATCATGCGTGCTGCTGCTGTAATCCACTTAATTAATAAAACTGGGTTAATTAAACTTTGATCTGAACAGTGCAGTGACAGCTTAAATGCACGGTGCTTTCTGTGAGTTCAAATGCATGTATTTTGCAGTAGACCAGAGAGAGAAGTTTCAGTTTTAGTCCCAAAACTCCTGCAACTTTGCGTGTCTCTGATAAAATCCCTTACGCCCGAGTTCCAACTGCGCATCAAACCGTTACACTCAGCCAGCAGCTGTTTTTGGATCAAAAGGAGATTCCTATGTCACCAAAAAGCTTAATTTTTATCTTTATTCGTGCTGAGGTTAAATGGATACCTTTTATTCATTTACAGTTTATATGAAGATAATATCCCAGAAATATGTGGTTTGCAGTTTATATGTAATAGTTTTATGAACAAAGAAAAAAAAATGAATCCAGTTTTGGGTTTAGGATACACATCTTATATACAGACATCTGCATAGTATTTCTTCCAGAGTGATGCAGTTTAAAAAATACAGAAATGCAATTTAAGTGAATTTGTTTGACCCTAAATACAGAAGATTTAAAGGAGAGGACACATCTTAGAGATTGTTACTTACAAAATGGTCTATCTATCTGGTCTATATGGTCTATATGTACAGTATGTACAGTATAAGGCAGCATGAACCAGGAGTATGTACTGTAGTATATACACATTATCTACAGTATACATAGTACGTAGTAACTGATTAATTGTTTAACATTACATATGTTATATACCTATATACTGTATACACAAGAATTGTGTGTACAGTTACTGTATGGCAGTGCTGCTACTATATATCGATTGACAATAGATACACAATGGATGTGCTGTGATCAACAGTGAATAGTGACTGAATGGTGATCAGTTTGTTTGTGTGTGTGGGTGTGTGGGGGGGGGGCATTGAGACTATGCATGGGAACAAAAAAACATATTTCTCTATCTTTCTGTGAAGGCCTGTTTGAGAGTTAAGATGTGATTTTAGGGCTGACATAAATAGATGTATCTACAGTGTGTGTGTGTGTGTGTGTGTGTGTGTGTGTGTGTGTGTGTGTGTGTGTGTGTGTGTGTGTGTGTGTGTGTGTGTGTGTCTGCACGTGCGCACTATTGTGCTGGCCTTTTTAAACACAGTAATAAATTAAAAGTAACCCACGGAGGATGTAAACAGATGATTAACAGCGCCGAGCCCCTAATGGACACCCACTGTATTTTCATTTTGTACTTTACAAATGCTGTTCCACCTCGGTGTCATTAATGGAAGCGCAAGTGGGTGGTTAGTGTTTCACATCGTCGCTGCTTGTGTGTAAATTACTTCGAGTCGTATAAACAGACTTCACGCTGAGGTGACAAAACTACCAGTAGGTGAACAGGATATGACAGACAGATCCCCGATCCCCCTTCATCAGAATATTCTACACTCACTGTATGCTTTGAATAACTAATCGTAGTCAAATGAAACACTGTCACACATATTTTGGTTCTTTGCTAATATTTACCATGCTACAGTACAAGCTCCCATATTATTATTCTGATTATCACTGCCCTCTTTCCTAACAATGGGACAGCTCTGACAACTGCGAATAAATTATGTCATTTATAGACATATTAAGCTCGCCTGGTTTAATAAAAGAGAAAATCAGGTTGTCAAATAAATTAACTTGTCAGCCATGAAAAGAGGCCACAGGTAAGTTCACCCAGTAATAAATCAAGACAGAGTGAACAAAGCTGATTATCATGACAGGATTACACAAATTTGGCTCAACAATTTTTTTTTTCACAGTCACATGTTTAGTTGTTTTTAGAGGTCAAACTTTTGGATGTGAGCTTTAGTTTAAACTAAGTGAAAACCTATTTTAGATATTTCATGTTCATTGTTTCTATGAACAACCTCTTGTTCAGGAAGAGGGCAAAGGAAGGTGAAGTTGGATGCTCATTTCACTATGGGTTCTACTAACAGGTCGAAGCCACAACATTAGCTGGACTGTTCATCCCTCACGTAACCCTCTATCTCGTAGAGGACTTTTGTTGTTTTGCTTCTTACTGGAAAGAACCAGTGAGTATGGGAAAGTAAATCCTTTATAGTCTTATGGTTGTTAGGAAAGTTATTGCTATGCTTTCAAATAAAATACAGTGTGTGACTAGGTCTTCATGTAATTTTATTTAATATTATTATGTGGACATATCAGAACAATGTCAAACCTATGACTCCCGGTGGTCATTTACTAATTCATACAAACACTGAATAAATAAAAATGTGTTTTTTTTCCCTTTTGTTGGGTTCTCACAAAAGTAGTGTTGTTTTCAATTACACAGCTCATTGCATTATATTAAAAAAAGAGTTGTACTACTGTATGTGTGAACATGCTGTGAATCTGTTTGCCTGCAGTGCTTTGGGCAGTACTGCATGTTTAGCTGATACTCCACCACAGCATCCAGCTTCACCTACAGGCCAGTTAGTTGCAGCGCTGATGTAGATGCCACGATGCAACAAGCCGGCAGTAACGTAATGTGAATGTGCTTTTTGGTAAACATGCACTACAAACGTTTAAATAATGAATGTGTCCCTAATCAAACTCCTTATCACCGCCTGTCCTCGGTGAGTCACCTCGCTCTGAGCTCCCAGCTAAACAGAAAGCAGAAAATACATTTATTAAATTTAGCCCCCAGTCACTGTGTAGCATGTATTTAAAATAAACATATAGTTTAGTATTTTATGAGACATTTTTTAGACCTGTCAGATTGATTAAAGTCCTGTGCTTTTTTAATAAAGTTCTGTATCAAACAGGTGTTTCACAGATAAAACATGAGTTGTGATAAGAATATAAAACAAATTGTTAGCACGTGCAAATGAAAGGACCTAACATATTTGTGATAACTACGACTGGCGTTGGATGGATGGATGGATGGATGGATGGATGGATGGATGGATGGATGGATGGATGGATGGATGGATGGATGGATGGATGGATGGATGGTTAATCACTAGGTTGATCACACTTATCAGTCTCCTGTCCTGGGTTTTGTGGCATAAGCACTCTCCCATCAAAGACTTCCACAACTACAGTATGTGACCCAAATCCCTCTGGATTGGCACTTGTCATAATTACTGCTCCTCAGTATTTTTGTACTGTTACGTGGCTGCAGGGTGTGTTTGGACACAGACGAAATAAGACTGAAGAGCATTCAGTCCTCCTTTTATATTTTCCAGATTTCTGAGAACCAGACAGAAAATAGGTCAAACTGAGAAACACCTCGTTATAATGTTCTAACGAGGTCCAGCAAGTGTCCAGCCTACCGCCTTTTCAGGCGACGTTACATCTGATTTTGCTCTCTGCCAGTTCATTTGCTTCAGTTAGATGCCGACTACCACAACGTGGCAGATAAACAAGCTAAGCATAGAAAATGTTGTCAGTGGTACAGATGAAAACCAAAGTCTATTCTTACTATCACAGTTACAAGAAAAGAAGGTGTAATAGATACATTTCATTAAAATATATAAAGCCTTAATTATCACAGGCAATGCGGACACCTCAGGTCTTTTCCTTGGAACAGCAATGGTACTTGACACTGATCTTGTCTCATCAGCTAATTTCAGTCTGTGTATAAAGTAATCGTTTTTATTATGTTCATGTCCATGACAAAAATGGGACCATGCTCATTTAATAGTGCAACTTCAAAATACCTAATTATATCTAAGATAATACGCTGTTTGGGTTAAAAGTGAACTGCACTTTTTAAACTTTAACTTTTAAAATTCTAAAATAACATAAGATTAACTAAAAAAAATTATATTACTAATAACATAATACAACTGGCAGTTCTTTTTTCCACACTAGTTTGGATCAACCTCGTCCATAAACACTAGGTGTAACAGGCCAGTACATTATCAAAGTAGTTACAGAGCGGCACATTATTAGTGGTTGTCACTGTGACCTCACACCTGGACACAGCAAAGCAATGAAATGCAGGCTCATCACACATGGTTCCTTTTTTAGGACAGGCTAAATTTTCCACTTTCTGAACCCACAAGCCCAACTCTGTCAACAATACCGAGTTATTTTAAAATGCATCATAAATATGGGCCCATATCTCGCTACAAAAAAAACAGTCTTAATCTCTGAGTGCCTTTTTTGGCGAATGTCTGGGCATCTCTAACATATTGCTTGCTGCTTACTTGTTGCTCCCAGACATGTGTAAGTTACATGGACAAATGACCACTGCCTGTTAAATTCAATTTAAATCTAAATGGCTATAAAATTGAAGTTAATTGTTTGTAATGAATTATTTTATAGCTGGCTAAGAAAGGCATTCCTTTTTGTCCCCTCACCTGCTCTTCTTAAACAAACTGCACTTGAATGACAGAAAACTTTAAGTCAGTGGAAGCGCAGCACTATTTGTTGTGTTTAAGTACTGAGTGACCCTTCACTGAGCGCTACAGTGACTCAGTGGGAGGCTTGTGACAGTTCTTTGAACTATTGCGAAAGATTGGCGGTGCGGCTGCAGAGGGATTTTGGCAATCTGTCAGCCTGTCGGCAGTAAACTCTTGGCAACTGTGGTGTGATAGCCATCAACGTCTTTGCTAAGTCTTTCCCAGGATTGGGCCGACTGCTGCTTAACTGCAGTCGCCGTGCTGTTGACGGGCTGGGAAGTGAGTAATGCATTCTGACACATATGCCAAGGGGCAACCATAACAAGAGGAGTCAAACACAAGCGCTTAGACATTATGTTTTTGAGTGTTTGTGTGCTTAACAAAGGGGAGAGGGAGCTAATTGAAGCTGAAGTGAATAATGAATGAAAAGTCTAAACTGAGTCATACGTTATGATTAATTTAGTTTAATCTCAGCTATTAGATTTGAGAGAAAAACACGTTGGGTTTGCATGTGGTTGCCCGTCATTATTTTAGCAACCGCAAAAACAAGAGGCTCAAAACTTTCTTTCATCTCACATATTTCAAAATGTATGTCTAAATAAAACACAGTTGAAAGGTTGGGGTGCTTTGATTTGCAAACAAAGTTGAAGCATTCCAAATATTACAGTACTTTGTAGTAGTAAAAAGAAACAAATAATTAAAAATAATCACTTGTCATAGGATTCACATTTGTGGAACCTCCCTATTTTACCTGGTTGAAAAATATATATATATACACTGTATAATAAAACCTAATATAAATATCATGTATAATAACTAATTTGTAAATGACATGCTTTTAAAACTCTGAGTAGTATTAATACTAATAATGTTACAGAGACCATCCGGTCTGATTCCCAGCAGTAATAAATCACTGTGGATTATCATTAATATGCCACATCTGTAAAGGGATTATGTTTGGAATTAGTGCTGCAGCTCATTTTTTTCTTAGTCGTGATAGAAATATTTGAACCAAAGTTATTAAGGATGCTATTCATCACCATTGGTGTCACAGTTTGCTTTAACTGATCTGTGGTCTCCTGGAGAGTGGTAGATTTGAAAATTATTACACATACATGACATGGGCACATCTTTGTAGTAATGAAGTAATTGGAAAAAGTAATTGGAGTAATTGGAAACAAAACCTAATGTGCAAGTCGAACATATTTATGATGAATTAATTTTGGAGAGCCGCTTAAAGTTAAAATGAAAACAACAAACAGCTGACTGCAGCTGTAATGTGCTGCCGCTGCAGTTTGCCTCTGCTACACAGACCTGTTGATGTACTACACTTACCCTTTCTCACTCCCCTCTCTCATCATGAGGCCCTCGTTGGCTCTTTCCTGGCAGACGCCTCCTGCAGCTCAATGAAACCGACACAGATTGAGAGACAGTAGTCAATATGTTAGGAGGTGGGGGACGCGGGACATGAACATCTTAATAGGACGCCAAAAGACTGTTAGCGCAGACAGAGCTGGTTTGAAGCAAAAAAGGAACTGGAGGAAGTGAAGCTTCTGTCTAAGGAAGCAAAAGGGTCAATCTCTGCAAAACAGTTTTAAATAATTGTCTTCAAACACTCTAATGGCTGCATATATGAAGCACTTTTATCCTTAGAGCCCCTGATTCACCCACTCACACACTCTGAACCTGTTAATAGAATAGATTTCACTTTACCGCATCTATTAAGTCCTAACATTTGCAAACACGTTAAAATTAAAGTTTGGATACAAATTACATTTAAAAATATCTTTGAGCATATTGTGGCTTTTTAAAATCATCACAATCATAAGGATTTTACACATTTTGACGGGTTAGAAAAAACATTTGTCACACGCAAATACAGGCTGGAGCGAGTACTTCTGGCTTCACACTCCAGGAAGGCTCCTACTCCTCAACTCCTCTGTGCACCAGGCCTGCTCAACGTAGAGCTCAGGCCAGAGAAGCAACACCGGACAGGAGAGGAGAACCCGGATGCACGACGACGAAGAAATGTAATTGTAACACTGAACATGTAACATGACTGGAAACGTCCACACAGAACGCACGGAACTAAGGCAGGAGTGTAAACTAAACACTAGACTGGGAGCTTAATACACAAACAAGGCCAAACCAGAAACATCTGATTCAGTGCTACGGAGGTAAATATACAGGAATACATCTGTAAATACACAATAAACTGAAAAAAGACGAGTTGCGACAGATGACAATAACAAAACACAGCACAGAGCACACTACTGTACATTATAACTACAGTCACTTGTCTGAAAATTGCTTCCGCTTTTAAAGCCTTTTAATTTCATAGCAGACTTATGATTCTCAGACTTTATGTGATGCGTGGTCTGAACATCATCCACTGGAAAGTAGATGGTGCCGACTCTGCTCATTTTACTAGATTCAAAAATAAACCAAACATAAAAATCCCCAAAACCATCACATCCTTAAACTTAGTTTAGGTTTGCATCTGATTTTGGATCAGTGTAGTTTGTCCTTTCCACTCCGAGGGCCCGCGGCGGGTCATCAGAACCACCGAGCAGTCACAAAGCACTACACCGAGCTCGACAAAACAGCTTCCGTTTGTCATGTTGCATATCACCTGAAAGCTTAGACACAAACTATTCCCAGCAACAACAATCACAGCGCAGTCACCAAAACCTCAAAACCCAATAACCATAAATCCAGAAACTTTCCATCACTTACTTTTGACGACTTTCTAGACCCCATACATCGACATTCACGTTGTGTTTGGTGTCACTCCGTTCGTTACGGTCCAGCGAATATAATCCAGTAAAGCGTTTTAGTCCAAAACACACGGTACATCCACAATGTTCTGAAAACTGCAAGTGTTCTGCTCCAACTCCTGAGCGATTTTTTTTTCTCCTCTTCTATGAGCCATAACTCGCTACAGAGGAAACCGAAACTAATACGGAAAATTCAAGATGGACGTCATGTCCGTTACGCTTCGTTTGAGCCCGAGAAAGCCGGAAAAGGCCGAAGTATGAGGTTGCGTCAGCTAGCAGGGGCCAGTCAGGGTCATCCCCCTGAGAACCCCCCCCCCCCCCCCCCCCCCCCCCCCCCCCCCCCCAGGCTCGTGAAATTAACCCCATAAGTGCCGTATGAAAACAGAGTGTAAAATGAAAACGGAGAACATTGTCCTATTACATATTGTCCCAAATTGTCAGATATAATCTTATAGGTTACAGTGAACGCTAATATAGTATTATAGGGCCGTTCTTTATTTGAGCCCTGTCTGGCGTCTGTAGGCTAAAGCAGGCCAGAGTTGTGGGTCACAGGGCACAGGCGGATTTGAAGGGGGCAAAATGAAATATCAAAAATGTATAAAAAATAGGTTACATATATTGGTTTTTAATGCTATTTGATTTATTTCTTGATATATAAATACACAGGGCTTCATTCTTTGGATCCCTTTTGTGATTTATTTTTTTCAGCATACACCTGGAAGGTATTTGCTTGTATTTATAAAGGGAAAAACCCAGGCAAGGAGGAAGATTATTTCTTTAGGAGAGAGTTCTACAGTGTATAACTATTTACCATGTAGATCTACAGTGAATTTGACAGCTGTGGTGTAACCTAAGTGTTGTACCTGCTCCAAAGTGCCCAACCATTTACATATACTCCAAAGGGTTGAAGACCAGCTTTCATTTGAATCCCTCAGTTTTTCAGGCGCATGAAAAGGGGGTTTAAAAGTAATCTATCCAACCTAATGATTTTATTTAAGCAAACATAAATTGTGAATTGTAAATTGAATGTAAAAGTACGGTATATATCAGTTTATCTGTCTTTTTCTTGTAAAAATTAAGAACAAACATGTCTGGCCCTAAAGAAACCTGGCAACAGGTCATAGTCAAGTAAAAGAATAATTTGCCTAGTGATATATCTTTTATTTATTAATTTAATTTAATATTTTACTGTCTATATGCACTTGAGAAAAAAGAAACTGGCACAGAGGGAGAAGCCACCAAAAGTGGAGGATCAGCCTTTTCCCAGAAACTGTTTAAGGCCTGAACGCTCATCTGAGTATTAGCTTCTCCTCGTCTACTACGTCATCCATTAAATGAACCTTTACAGAGTACAGGGTTAGACACTAGACTGTACAGAGCCAGTTGTGGACTTGCGTGACATTGCCTTTGCAAGTTCATCAGCTGTTTATAATAAAATACAATCAGGGCAACAATGCACTTAACTTATTTATCAAACACCTACAATATGAGCAACAGACTTCATGAAACTAAGCCTGGTGGACAAACGTGGACAAACTTGAAACTATTTAATGCAGAATGAGGCAACAAATGCAAATCATGATTGATGGATTGATGCCATTCACGTCAGTTAAACTAAGATAAGTCACAAGAACTATAAACCACAGATTGCCGCGATGTAGGGTGAATTTCTGCAACAGAAAAAAATAAGTGACAGGTGAACCTCAACATAACTAGGATTACTCTATTGAGTTCTTTAACAACTCATTTTTAAGAAGTCAAAATTAGTGTTATATCAGTATTATTTTAGGATTACATTAGTGATATTGTAAATAACATGCAGATGTGTGTGTATAAGTCAAATTCCATTATGCTCCCACTACCATGTGTGCATGTGAGTGTGAGACACAGTTTTCATTTAAGGGGCTTTGGGGCCAGCGCTGAAGAAAGAACCCATCTCTTTAAGGTAGCTGATCTTATTCACTGGAGTAATCTGAGGAAAGTGCAGACTGACTGCCCCGCTGCTTCCCGCCTCAGTAAGCAGCTTCCAACTCATGCAATACCCTCACCTCGTCTCTGTGCTTCTGTTCTGCTTTGTTAGGAAGACTCAAATGTGTGGCAGAAACATCACAGAGCAGTTACGTAATGTACGGCAGGAGAAGTCAGACAGTGGGATTGGATTCATTCTGTTTTATGGAAGTAAAGCTGATAAGGTTCAGTGTTTTTGCAGTTTTTGTGTTGAAACTGGAATAAAGACAACGATGGGATTCTTTCACCTTACATTGTGCAAAAGTTCAGTCATTACAGAGCAACCCTGTGCCTTCCTGCATGGTTTTAGCAGTTTTTAAAACCTGAAAGTGTCTCCTTCAAAAGCTGTCTAGCAAAATTAGCATTTACTGTATCACCAGACAGCAGCTGGTTGACTAACGTGAGGTATCTCAAAATTAAAAAACCCCACCTGAGTCCATGGAGTTTGTGAAAATGATGATTTCCCACATGTTCTATAGGTAATGGTTCGACCCACACATTGCTTGTCCTTAGATTTGCCTCCCCAGCTGATACTTTCTCACTTTCAGAGTCCATTCCCAGGTCAACATCCCCAGCTCTTCTCCCATTATTACTGCTTGCCATAACAAGGATCCTGCTGGTTCCCAGTTGCCAGACCAAACCTGGAAGTCAGGTCTGTGGGAGCATAAATCAGCTCATCTTGGCCTTGCCAGCATATATACAGTATGATATGATATGACAAACTACGTGTAGATCGTAATCCTCATCGTTTAGTATGCTTACTGGTTATACTGTTTTGTAGATATGCAAACTGTAACTTCTACTACTACTACACAGTGCTAAATAAATCAGCACACATCACCACCGCTGCTGTTGTTTCCATAACCAGTGGTACTGTTGCATCATTCCACACTGCTGCATGAAGCATGTCACTTAAAAAAGCAAGCTGCTCTCATGATGCAATGGGATTCTAACTTAGTGTCCTGGAACCTTAATGGGTACAGCGACAGACAAAATTATTGTACCTTTAGCATATTTTAGCTTTGTTTTCATTCACGGGAATCCATTAAACAGAGCTGGCGCCACTTCATACTTAAGACATATCCATCATCATGACATTAGTCCAGATCTTCAGGCATTTGATGCCCATGTTAAATTCAGAGTATTTCACTGTGTCTAAATCACCTTGCAACACTCAATAGCCAAAAGAAACAAGCTTGAACCAAAGCTAAAAGTGCAAAGTTTCAAAAAGAGTACAGTGGAGAGAAGTCAGATGTGAACAGAGACGCTCAGACGACAGGAGTTTGTTGCTGAACTGGCACTTCTTACTTACAGTACATTACTTAGAATGACAAACATAAAGATTTGATCCACCGGCTGTGTTGCCTGGAGAGGCCACAGGGGAGACACTAGTACAGTACGCTGTGATGTTTGTATTCAAACTATCGGTAAAACACTGAGTCAGGATGGATATGATTAGATAAGAAACAAAAATAATAATCCATAATTGTGGGCAGTGTTGGGAATTCAAATACACCCACTTCAGATGACTTCCTTGCAATGATGAAAACCTGAATTCTGAAATTACAGTGTAAATGAAGTCACAGACACCACAAAAGACACACTGTACAGTATTGATAGTCCTTCCATTTCAGTTGAATTTTACATTTTAGAGCAAGGTTTACTGTTCCTACAATACTTTCATGAGGTACAACCTATTCAAATCCAGAAGACAGTTTAGGAGAGAGAGAGAGAGAGAGAGAGAGAGAGAGAGAGAGAGAGAGAGAGAGAGAGAGAGAGAGAAAGAGAGAGAGAGGAAGGAAGTCAGGAAATACTGTATGGCTTTGGTTGTAATGATTTAGATTTTTTATAAAATTCTATAACAAGATTTACTGTAGCACATTACTTGTTAATTCCTGAAAAAAAAGAATGTAAGTGATAATGCCAACCCGAGAGACCAGACTTGGACCTTTTTTCCCCAGAAAAGCTGCAACATTTCCTAAACCCCAATACAATTAAAAATGTTATTTACCACAGTAATATAATCTTTATCTGACAACACAAAACCTGCAAAACCCTGTTCAAGATTTAGATGACATATCAAATTGTGAAAATATTTCCATGCGCACTGGTGATAAATTAAACCAGCACTGGTACACATAATTTCATTATGAAACAACCTGTTGTTTTTTCTGTGTTTACCTTTGTAACCTTTTTACCTCCACAGATAATAAAGACAGCAAAATACAGTTTATGAAACGTTCACAAAGATCTACTTCTCTTCAAGGATTTCGATTCACCACTTTAATTACTGATGTATAGTATGTGTATTTGTGTTATGGCCTCCTGTTTACGCTGTATCCATGAAACCGTTAAACTAATAGCGCTTTGCATTTTTGCCTTGTGACAGACAGATGTATTCAGCTTCTGTGTCACATTTGCACTCAGTTTCCAGTGGGAAGGGTTGGGCAGGCCATTACAAGCAAAGCAGTTAATTTTACTCTCGAGTTTATTGCTGGACCCCATTAGCGACAATAGACTTTGAAAGAGGCCTTTAAATGCGCTAAGTTACTCTCCAGATGATCAGTGTCAGATACATCAGCTAGGACTGGAGGAAGCAGCTGATAGCTGCTGCTGATAAATGACAGGGACAGACAGATAAAGCCAGAGGAGAACGGAGCGCAGAAAGCTGCACTTGTGGCTCAAGTGAGATTTGGGTTTCATTCACTGATATTTGCACTGATGCTGAAGCTTTGACAGCAAATAGAGGACCTCAGCGCTGCATAACTAAGGGCAGCGCTGTGATCATTTGTAGGATCATAAGTCCTTACTGTATATACCAGCGGTTATTTCATTCAAACTAAACGAAGCAGCGGTAATTTAGCAGCTCACTGTTTGAACTTTGACAGTGTTGGTAATTCAAATACACCCACTTCAGATGACTTCCTTACTGCACTGATGAAAACCTGCATTCTGAAATTACAGTGCAAATGACACCACAAAAGACATTAATAGTTGTTCTTCATTTTAGAGCAGTTTTACCCAGAGCTGCTACAGTACTTTCATGAGGTACAGCCTACTCGAATGCAGAGGACAGGTCAGGAAGTGAGGAAATACTCTATGGCTTTTGTTGTAATGTTACTGCTTGAACACTGAGGTTTATTGTTATGGCAACAAATTGATTCGGACTTTTATAGAATTTTACAGTATAACAAAATGAATTGAAACAATTCCTTTAATTAATTCCTGAAAGAAAAAAACTGAACGTCTGGTCAGTGATTATATCAACAGAGATAACCAGCTTAGTGTTAAAGCCATAGATACACACATCAAGTTACTCCATTGTTCTTATAGCAAACAATGAAACTCAGACTGGGGGAACAAAATATAACAAAAACAGTAAGTAACAGAAACAAAGGGTCTCACAACCAATGAGTACACACAACTGACTCTAGACAAGGTAACAAAGTAGCAAATAATACACCACTGACATCAACAAAAAGTTTATGACTAACAATGGCTGGTAATACTGTACAGACAAGTAAAGACTAGGCCATAGGTCACAGGGCACAAGATCAACTCAGAAGAAACAAAAACAGATAGGGACGTGATACGCACAGGACACTAAGATGTTAATACAAATACGCAGACGCAAAACAATAACAAACCCAATGCTTGCAAGGAGCGAGAAAAACTGACAAGATGGATGGGGTGAGAAGTCGTTAAATACAGAGATGATCAAAATCAGAAGCGGAGGAAACATGATTGTGTAAAATGACAAAAAGGCGAATGAACCCAACCAAAAAACAGAGTGAGGGTGAGTCCTTAAATACAAGTATGATTGAGGTGTAGGTGATTATCTAGCATGATTAACCAGGGGACAAACCGGAAATGACATCACACCAACAAAGAAGACAGAACAGAAACAAAGGGTCCTCCGACAGGCCGGAAGCAAACAATGCAAAACAAAAATGCAACAATTACCAGGAAGCGTGGTTTCTAGGGAGCATGGATGGATGGATGAATGGATGGATGGATGGATGGATGGATGGATGGATGGATGGATGGATGGATGGATGGATGGATGGATGGATGGATGGATGGATGGATGGATGGATGGATGGAAGGAAGGATGCTTTGTTGGATGGGCACCTGAATCCATATCTAAAGCTAACTGCCATCAGCACGTAATTGAAAAGACACAATAAGCGTACTATGGAGACCCCATCTTCAGATGCAAATTTTATGAATAACAATACATCCAAAATATGTAAAACTCTAGTCAGAAGGCACGTTAACGTCTTCTATGAATGCAGGGAAGACATTTACAGTAAATGCAATGCAGAGCACTGCTCAGAAAGTTGCTAGAGCCTGGAGCGTCTGTGGAGTCAGCCTTTAAGAGCTGATCTCCAGATACCGTTTCAACATCAGCTGTACGACTTTTTTCATTTTTTTGCATACTTTTATTTTAGATGTTAGAGATAAAATGCAAAGTAAGCTAATGACTACATTATTCTTTCATATTAAGAATTTGCTCTGCTCCAGAACCGCGCATAGGGCAATAAACTCAATAATGGAACAGGCTAATGGGAGAACTGACCAGACAAGACAGGTTTGTGCATACCAATGAGATGAGAATAAATACTGCTTTTAAAAGTGGAATCATGAGGTAGGAAATCCACAGTTTGCACTTGCTGCTATACATTTCTTAGCGTCTGATGCAAGGAGGCAGCAGGTTCTGTAATCGTGGATCACTCACTATATATTTTAGCAAATAAAAACAAGAACATCCTTAACTCACTGCATTGTAAAATAGGACAAAGGGTCAGTTGTTTGTGTCACCAGTCATCTAAACCTAACTAGTAGTTTAGAAATGAGGACATAGACCCACACATGTAGACAACTACAGCAACTACAGATACATACAGTACAGTAAATGCAACATTCTTTTAGATATGATGTAGTTGAATGGTAAGGAATATATTCACACACTGATATTTGTTATCTCCACAAACATATACATGACTGTAAAAGACAAGTTTAAACTGCATTTGCTGAACCCTCTTTAGGTCTGTAGGAAGTTTGCAATTGCCAATATTTCAGTTTCTTTCGACAAAAATTCAGGAGGAGGCCCTTCCTGCAGTGTGAAGAATCCTCCATGTCTTAAAGGTAAGGCCATAGGTCTCCTCCTCTAAGTTATGTGACAGCCGAGGTGTTGAAGAAGCGGAAGTGGGTGCGACATGATGTAGGAGCTGCCACTGCTTGTATCAGGCCTAACATGAACTGCCTTTAACGCACACTTAGGCACAGGCTTTTTTAGTGTGGAGTAAGTAATAAACATATACATTTAATAGATTTAGATTTAATAAGAAGTACAGCAGTGAAGTAAAAAAAAGTTGTACACAATCAGATATTTCTAGAATTGCACTGCATTGTTTTGTAAACCACAAGCAGCGTCAGTACACAAGTAAATGCTGAACTACGCAATCAAAACTTACTAACACCAGTGAAACTGAAGTCTTTCTTTAATAGACGGCTCCTGTGTAGAAGCACCGTCCAGCATTGTCGTGCTGAAAGGCGAAGCATCACAGTCTCAGGTCCACACTGATGACTTTGGCTGCAATCATGTTTCTCTCAGCAAATACTGTAGCAGCCACATTGAGCTTCTTGATTGCAGTTGGAGACTCTGGGAACAGACAGATCCTTAAAATCAACATACAAATGGACAATATATATAACAACATTGTTATTTTACTTTGTAAATTCGTAGTATTAAGTAAATGCAGGTAGAAAAACTGAGCCCTGAGCTTCTCTGAAAGGGAAGTCATGGTTTCTTACTCACTACACCTTCACATCTTGATCTGTGCTGTGTTGGAACCACATGCCAGTAGATGAGCCTCCTGCTCTCAGATCAGTGAAAAACAACAGATGCGTCATACATAATGTCCAGTCCACTGATACCGCTGGGACTACACGGTCCCTTCACACCCGACAGGACGGACCTGTTGTGAAATGCATCACATTTAGACTGCTGGCTGGGTTGTAAATGGACTTCACCGACGTTGTCAGCCAGAACGCAACAAATGATAAAGCCCCACAACAGAGTACAGCGGGGGTCCAAATGTGAAACCCGGGTTTGTTTTAGCAGCTCACAGTATCACCATTTGTCACAGTTCAGGGTGCTTGTGGAGTGCGACTGGATACGCGCTCGCATTTGATTGATAAGTGTTGCTCACGTCCACAATAAACAGGTTTCTCCTCTCGTGGCATCGAACTGAGAAACAATTTGCTGGCAGAGAGTGAAACATCTCCACAGATCATCAGCGGCTCATCACCTCTGTTTGCTCTCACACAGGCTACAGCCTGACAGCCTGCTTCAACAGATGAAATGCCTCACAGGCTGTAAATGTGCGCTGCCCTATTGTTATTGAGAGTGGGAAAAAAAACAACTGACTGAAAGCAGACTGTTAAATGTTGCATTCATTCAGAGCAGTATGTAAATGCCACTCATTAACATTTTATTAGATGAGTGCGTGTGTGTGTTTCTCTAACACTTCATGACAAGCGTCCTAGGAGACTTTTGAGTGTCACACCATCACAGCTGAGGCGTAAATTCCCCATCTTAAACAGGCCGGGGAATCAAACAGACATGTGACAGACACGTAACAACATTGATGGGCCAAAGCTTTATTATCTGTGGTGACTGACAATGGCTCTACTGCTGTTTAATCAGACCTGCACCATAAAGGAACGTGTGCTATTCAACTCTTCCTGGCCTTAAATAAAGGTTCTCTACAACAGATTAACTGAGAAGCATTATTTTGCTGTTGGGGAGCCACTGTTTCCTATATGCTTTATTGTGGTCAACATGGAAGTTAGCCTCACTCTGGTTCCCCACATGGTGATGTGATTCCTCCCATTGTGTTTTGGACCTAGTTTTTAAGCATAAATTATTAAAACTAATGGTCCACTAACTTTTTTCCAAGCATCAAGCAAGATTTAATAAAAAAACACCAGAATAAAGGATCCATATACACTAATACAAGTACTTTTCCCTTACTGGAAATATGTGCCACTATTAAAACCATATAAAAACTTCCTGTCTCAAAGGACATGGTTTCCTAATGGCATGCAATAAAATAAAAGCTTGTCCTTCACAATAAAATTACCTATTACTGTGTCACTCTGGGGTTTAGGACTGCATCTCAAAAGCAGAGATAGTTTGTCACGCTAGATAGGTTTATAACCACACCAAGGATGATTCTGATTCCTATCAGGATTCTTTGCGGCATCAATCATCAAGATTTTATATAAGAAAGAAAGAAAGAAAGAAAGAAAGAAAGAAAGAAAGAAAGAAAGAAAGAAAGAAAGAAAGAAAGAACTTAAAAACATTTTATTAACTGTAATATGTGATTTGATTTGATTTCATCTACAGTATAATGCTACATAAAATAACATAGCAACATGATTTCTGAACATTTTTCATTTATTTCATCTATTTCTATTATTGCATTTCCCACAATATTACTTCTCCTAAATGTATCAATTTATTATACAAAAATATACAAAAACATAGATTTTATGTTATTTCTAATAGTCTCTGTCACATACTCTCACAGTGGGAGGAGACCTGGCTTCAAAGAACCAGGTCTCAACCAGATTTGACTGCTACAACACCAATACGCTGGCACATACCTGTATGTTTGTTACTGCCGAATTGGATGAAGCACATCATTCTGAATGTGTTTGGTGAAAGAATCGTCACATTCAGCATCTCCTGCTTTCTTCTCCTGCTGCAGCCTTCCAGTGTAGGAATGGACAGTACCCACGTACAAATGATCACTACAGCGTCAGAGAGCAGACTGCAGAGCAGAGCAGGACGGGCATCAGTTGGGACACATGCATGTCCCTCATAGGGAGAGTGTTAAATTGACTTTGTGGCCAGGCCTCTGCTATTCTGTATCCCGTTCATTGTTACAAACCCACTCATTACTGTGTATCACTAGCAGCCTGAACCTCAGTTCATGCTATCATTTTAAAATGAAAGCCTCACGATAAGCGCATTGTAATAATGGAGCAGGACACTAGTGACGTGCTGCAGTGATTTAGAGCCACGTGTAGTGATGTCTGTGTCGACCATCTTAACATCAGATGGTCATGATAGTCAGTAACTCAATGAGCACTGGTTGACTATAAAGGAACACAGCGATGCTTAGACAGAGGCAATGAAGAGAAACGATCTGCACCGTTTTTTACCTGTTTTTAATGTCCTGCTGAGTGAAGGTCCTTCCTGTTTAGCAGCCGTTCAGTGTGGTACCTTCTCCTCCTTCCTGTCCACACTACGTCCTTCCGTTCTGCTAGAATCACCTGTTTGGACTGAATGTACTGCAGCTCTCATCTGCGGTGGGTCGTCTGTTTGCAGTGTGCACTATTACACTGCCTGCTTGATACTTAATGATGTTAAATTCATCTCCCTGAATTTGCTGAAGCAAATTATAACTATGTCAACTTTAATCTTCCAATTCTGCTCCTCCTACTGCTCTTGAAATTGCACTCATGGCTAATGGCTAGTTTATCGATTTGAATGCACTGATGTCGTTTGTCAGGTTAATTGACGTTCCCTTCGGCTGCGCCGCGTGCTCTCATACATGAGTTTCACCTGCTCCTGGAGTTTATTATATTTGGTGAGTTTTCTATACATCTCTGATTTGTTTCAGTTCATAATGAGTTATAAACGAGGCTGACAGAAAATCAAACGCTTCCCAAAGAGCAGGAGCCTTTGCTGTTTGGCCCCGTGCCCTTACTCAAATTTCTCTTAGTGGTGTTTTGTGTTGACTGACGCAGCAGATCTCAGTGCAGTGGTACACATTGCAGTCCTACAGGAACGAGCTGCTGCTCTGACTCAATTAGAAATTAAAATAATTGGAGCAAAAAACATGAAGACCACTTCAGTGCTCCTCCACAGCAAATGTGACTGGCTCGGCTGGG
Source organism: Betta splendens (assembly GCF_900634795.4). NCBI lineage: Eukaryota > Metazoa > Chordata > Actinopteri > Anabantiformes > Osphronemidae > Betta > Betta splendens. The sequence goes on from NC_040883.2 coordinate 9,065,600, forward strand.
AACAGAGACAAGCCTTTGTCTCTTTTTGTCTTTTTTAATAAGCAAAGCCACACAGTTTTTTTCAGCTGACTGTGTTTCTCTCCAAGGTAACAGGCTGTGGTTAAAGCAAGAAACTGATTTGTTGATGTGGTTTAATGATGGGATATTTCTAAATATGGAAACAACAACAGGTCTGGAAACTTGTAAAAATGATACCGTGATGCTATGATAACCTAATTGTACACAAGTTTTAAAGGCTAAAAGTCACATCCCTCACTGGAGTCACTACTTTTATTTCAGTTTTTACTAATGAGGCAATTAAAAAGAGAGAATCAAGCAGATGAAACGAGACTCACTCAGCAGGCAGCAGGTGCTGTAACACAGATGGCAAATGGAAACTTCGTCAAGGTGTTAAATTGGTATGTGCTGTACAGTAAATGCCGCTGTGGTTGAGAAGTTTAAAACCACAGAGTCCACCGGCTCTGGCTGCTGGTGTGGTGCTAAGGACGGATGCATCACAGCTAGAAGGCCTGGTTTGCATCCTCTAGCTTGCCTGATGGTCCCACAAGAACAAACTGTACAGATTAATCGGCGACTCCAAATTGTCCATAAAGTAGGTTTGAGAGGGCGTCTTTGTAGATCAAGTGTTTGTATGAATCAGTTGAACTGCAGTATGTTTCAATTTTTCACTAAATAATTACATGATGACGATTAAAGCTTCATTTTCATGTTGAGACTGTTTTTCAGGAGCAAAAACCTAGTGCTACTTATTCTACTACTTAACATACATGCAAATAGGTCTTGTGTCTAATGTCCAATTATCTGTTAGTTAACATCAGTGCAAACCTCATACAGAGAACCCTAACCCCTGGGTTTTAGTCGTAAACACCCTCAAAATGATCCATTGACTGACACCAGGCTAATTTACAAATCCACTTCCTTAAAATACACCATACAAATTAGTGAGTGTGTTTCCCTCCATCAACCTTTCAGTGGCTGAACAGAGTGAGCAGCACCCCATCTCCACATCTGCTGGGATTCTATAAATAGAGTTTCATCAAAAGCTCAGTCTCATTAAACCTGATCTTAAGGCTTTCTGTGCTCTATGGAGGCCCACGCCCCTCACTGACTGAATGACTGAACATCGCTGTAATGAAGGCACTGCTGCAGCCTATTTACATGACAATGAAACCATTGATTTAAATCTGAAATTGTAATCCGAAATGCTAATGATTTACACGGTGGGCTACTGAACTGCTCAAGTCACTTCAGGTCAGGCTCATGTCTTTGTCAGGTCCTCAGAACACAAGGTTTGGGAACAAATGGGTCTATTTCCCAAAAGCTAAGCGTATCCTGACTTCCTATTTTTGTTTGAACGCAACATTTTTATCATCCGTGGTCACACCACAACAAATGCTTAGAGAACATTTCTGAATTTTGAACTGTGTACCTACTGAAACTCTAGAATATGCCATTACAAACCTATAAATCATCCTTCCTGCTCTCATCACTGAGAATAAGTAGGCGACCGCAGCAACAGTGATCCTTGAGCTCTCATTCACCAAGCATAAGGAGCAGTACTGCATCCCATAATGGTACGGACTATGATTGGTGCTAAGAAAGAATACTTGCCAATGCAAGCCTTCATTTCTTGTACGCCTTCTCTCGGCCGCCATCTTGTGCAGGCTTTTTTCCTGCTCTCCAAACATAACAAACATTCACACAAACATTTGGTAGTTCAGGACCTTAGTGCTGTAATGCTCATCAGTTTATCATTTTCATTTTATCAGCTGCTACTGCACAGGTCCGGCTATGAGTCGCTTTGAGTGCGTGTTGTACTCTGTTCCAGGGGCTGTTCAACATTACACATCAAGTCATTCCTCTGGCATGGTGTTTGTATCTTCCTGGTAAATCTCAAGCAACACCTTGATAATATACAGTCATTTGATCCATTATTCATAGGGAATGTTGAATAGCTGTGTAACACAAACAGCTCTTTCACCGAGCCCGTAGCTGGGCATAAATCTAAAATCGGTTTGTACTTTTGCTTCCTGTAATGGATTCAACGCTGCCAACGATAACGATCTGCGAAGCCACTACATTTGTGTCAGAAGCTGTGCGTTGCTGGGAGCTCTGTCTGCATTAGGGTATTGCTCTCCACGTGGCCTTGAACGCCTCTAAATGAGGGCTGTGCTGGTGAGTGCTGTGTTTATTTTGACACATGATTTTTCTGTGTGTTTGTTAAATCCCCCCTTTTACTGTTTGAGCTTTCCAAAAATTTCTGGCCAAACTGGGAGTAATAATATGAATTATTGTTCATCACTTACAGCTGACACGCTGTTCACTTTGCTGTGATTGAACCTCTGCCTAAAACCATAGTATAAAACATTAAAAACATTAAAACAACAACACAAATTTTTTTGTATTGTCTGCTTGAAATGTGCTTTATAACATACAGTACTGTATATGTATGGAGTCACGCCGCTGATTCAGCAAGCTGTGCTGACAACAGTACTGGTCAATATTATGTGCCAGATTGTACCTAACTAGAACTGTAGTTTCATCTTTCAGTTGTGTGTGTGTGTGTGTGTGTGCGTGTGTGTGCGTGTGTGTGTGTGTGTGTGTGTGTGTGTGTGTGTGTGTGTGTGTGTGTGTGTGTGTGTGTGTGTGTGCCCGCGCACGCTTTAATGTACAGGAATGATTTGGCAGATACCAGCAGTGATCCATTGGTCTCAGATGTATTCTTAGAAGGCCGCCCCCCCGACCCACAGAGAACCGGTGCGAGTGAAGCCGGGCTTCACTTGGCAGCGAGTCAAATGGCGCGCCTCGGTACGCTCCACCTTTACGCATTAATCTTTCTATAAAAAGTGCAGGTCTGTGTGAGTACGCTTTATCCGCAGGATCGCCGGCAGTGGCTGGGATTAAATGGGTCAAAGATCACAAACCCGCCGTCTAAAACTAACAGGATCTGGCTGCACGTAGTACAGTATCATGAGCACATTAGCTGCTTGCACCTGCCACCGAGCCTTTTCACTGTACAGCAAATTACATTCATCGCTGAATATAACCTGATTTAACTCGTTTCTTCTCTGGATTCAATAATTGCCACTGCATCTATTTGCCACGTTTAATAACCCTGCTCTCTTTTGTGCATAGGCAGTATATAATAGAAGTAAAACTTTCTTTATTGTGTGTGGGTGTTACACAGCATCTCTCAACCGCAGCTGAAGCTTATAGGCCATGCGAGTTCTATTATATACTGCTGAGTATATTCTTACCACTCCACAGAGGAGACCGTATCGCTCTCCCAGACAAATCTTCCCCTTTATATAGAGTATCCCATTTAAATAAGTAAGTGATAATTATGTAGCTTGTAGCTTGTACATTTGCAGCAATATACTGCCTTTACAGATAGTTGTTGTCAGTTTGCATATTTCGACCAGGGTTAATAAATAAATACTAATAAAAACCAAAAATAAACCATTAATCAAGAGGATTATATATATATATATATATATATATATAATACTAACATACTCCTCTTGAAAAAGCAAAACTGTCCATCACAATACAACATTCAGCTTAATACACGCTGCTTGTTGAACTGTCAGACAGGACACACTTAAAAAAATTTAAACCTGGTTCCATCATAGTACAGTAGGTGTGCTGTTACTGGCTGTATTTTACTGTGAGCAGGCAGTCAGACCCAGTTATTAATTTGTGTTTAATCGTCATTTTATATGTTATATGTAATATGTTGCATTAGAAAAGCCTGCTTGGTCGGGCATCTAATACATTTCAGATTTCTTACATTTTAAGTATGAAACTGACATATTGAGTGATTGTGTGCCACAGCTGGAGACTAAAGCAGTGAAGCCCATTAGCTCGTCAGCTGTCATAACCCATCAGACGTGTTCCTTGACCATGTGTCTCACAGCTTAGTTCTTGAAAAGCTTACGGATTCAGTCAAGAATTGATTTCATGTTTGAATTCTTGTAAATGGAGAAATGTATTTCCACTTCAAATTTCAGTTCAGCTCTTTATTTCGGGCAGTGGACTGCTTTTATAGGCAGGTTTCCTGTTGCTGTTTGTTCACTGTGTGAGTTGCGTCAGTCAACATTTTGGTGACTAATTATGTTAAGCTTTCAGGAGAACGTCTGGTATTGCTCTGTTTATTTACAGACTGATCGGTCTTAGGGGCAAAGCATTTTCCAGTTTCTTAGCACCAGGTTTGGATTTTTTAAACATAAGTGAGCACTTTAACACAAACAGCTCCCTGCCTCCTGCCTTGCTGTCAGGCTTCATCAGCCAGTTTACTTAATATTTTATTTTGTTGCCATAAAAACGTCAAAATCTTACCATTCTGTCCTCATAGGACAAATACACGATAATATTATTATTATAGTTTATGTTTATTTTATAATAAATAGTGTAAATGCATGTTTCCCTTTTTGTGATCTTCCAGAACTTTTCAAGCACATCTGGAAATAAAACCCAGCATCTCCTCCATCAGGTGAGAATCATATATTTAATGCATCTGCAGGTTCTCGTAGCATGAGGAAACATTCTGACAGCCTGGTTTCAGAGACACTGACCAGCAGGACAGCTTGTTTATATTCAAGCACGGCCTTCTCCTGCATTAATCTTGCTGAACGGTTTAGGCGCTGGACTTAAAGACATGGTGCATTTTTTATCTCTACAGCTGGATGTTCCAGTGAGACAAGTAGTGTCAGCTGTCAGAGAGCACATCTCTCTCCTCAGTTGTTCCAGTTCAGGATTAACAGTTTTCTTGGGAGTACACCCAGAAACACAAGTCACAGCTTTGGATGCCAGCGTGCTCCTGGCACCCTTTCCACTTTGAAGCATATCTCTTTTCCTGCTAAGCGCTCGCTGGAACTCTGGGACGGTAGGTGTGTGTGAAGCTTACTGCATGTGTCATGGGCGTGTGAAGGGCAAGCGTGTCCTCCTGCAGTGAACCTGCCATGACCCGTGCAGTCTGCAGCCTATTCCTTTGGGACATCTTGATAAAAAATCCTCCTCAGGGGACTGGGATCACATTAAGCCTGAACGCGTTGAGGAACTCTGTGTTGTGACAGTACGAGTCAAACAAGGCCGAGACTCATCTGTACAGCTAGAAACCAAACCGAAGCAGTGCTCACCATGAGGAACACCAGCTGTTTTGTTAAAAGGGGTACAACGCCCTAAATTACGTGTTTGTATTGTACATATAATTACACACAAGGCTGATGGCACTGGTGAACTAGGCAGCCGCCGAGGGCTTCACAGCTTTTTGGCTGCTGCGTGTTGATTCCAAGTCGTGAAATCAGTAAAATAATGTCCAGCTAAGCTTCTTTTTATCATTCCTGCTCATTTTAATTTGCAGGAATGTAGTTTTTGTTTCAAATTGATTATCGTTGTGATTGTTTTGTTTTTTTCATACACGATTCAATGATTGCAACGCTTGGGATTTATTTAATATCGTCTAAATACAAAAGCAAATTGTTGCTTCAGACTGTGAATAAGTCGCAATTTAGTTTGTTTTGTGGCCTTAAATTCAATTTTGTCATTTTCTGTCACCACATCCTAAAAATTAATGTCTGCTACTGTCATTGGAGCTACTTTATGAACCGACCCCGTAAACATGTTGACTGACTGTCAAATTATTTCGAAAATTTAAGTTTTTGTTTGGATTCACTCAGACTCAGAGTACTTTTTTCCTGAAGTGTTAGGTGCAAGGTGGAGGAAGTAAGGGAGCGATGTGGAGTGATAAGACTAAGAATGATTCCATCTACAGTATGATGAATGGCACACAGTTATTACAGAGCTCACTTTAGAAACCAGGCACATCAGGTGATGCTGAGTAGTTTTAGAACGTTTGCATTATGTAGGGTTTAAGTTTGGTTGGACTATTATTAACGTGGACTCTTATAACATGCGTTATCAGTCACCATCTGACTTTCTTAGTGTCGTGTTTCTACAGTTTGTATTTCTTTGTTGGGCCTCTAACCTGTGCTGTTGTGTGTTGGCTTTGACTAAAAGACTTGCTGTTTAGAATATGAATTGATTATGTTGTTATACATATATGTCAGCTCTTATTTATTTCTCTCTAGTACAGTAGATATTTAGAAATCTAATAAAAGCAAGAAAGTTCAACAAAGTACCATAATGATTCTACCAATAATAACACAAAACAAATCCTTATATATCCTGAAATAATACTCTTATGACAAGACACACAATAACCTAACAACATACTCAGAGTCTTTGGAGGACGCACATGTAGGAGCAGGCTGTTCACTAAATTACGGCAAAGGCATGTACAGTATAATAGTTATGTGTAACAATAAATTACATTACATTAAATTGTTTATGGTGCTATAATGCTACATTTATGGGTTTTATTTTGAGGCTCCACTAAAGATTCATTTTTTACAGCTCCTGTAACCTCAAGAATAAAAAGTATCTTTAGACGTCCTGTGTTGTTATAGGTCTCAGCACATGGAAAATCCCCTTTTGGAGCATTCTGGTACATTTATAGGACTCTCTGGTTCGTGTTAACACACTCCAGGTGTGTTAGAAGTGCACTTGCTACTTATGTCACATTTTGCTACTTTAGCCAATCTCGTCTAAGCACGATTCGTGTCGTAGTTCAATTACAGTGAACAGGCCGCTCACAGAACCACCTGAGGTCCCGCCCGGACAAACGCACAAACACCACAACAGGATTGATGACACACATAAGTGGACAGAGTGGCGCTGCAGCTAAGAGCTACGGGAGCTAAGGAGCTACTGCCGTGTTGCTAGGTGCTGTGTGGGCTCAGGTCTTCTACAGTGTCAGATTCAGATTCATCATGAGTCCATTCACCAGCGCCAGCCTGGTGCTGTTTTGGCTGTTAACTGGCTGTTAGCATGCCGTTAGTTGTTAGCGCATCGCTAGCCCTAGCTTTAGCCAGACATCAGCAAGCTGGATGCTGTGACCTGTGGCCATATATGTCTCGTTAAAGGCGCTGATTGGCTCTAATTGTCAAGGTTGTGGATGTCTATGAAAGAAAGAAGAGGAAATAAACATAATCTCAGAAGTAAGATTCCAATTGACCAGATGTCAGACAACTACAGTAAAGACTCATCAAACTGGGTCATGCAACAGGACAAACACCTGATCAGAATGACTGAAAAACAAAAGGTTGAAGCTTCTGGAACTGTTGTGCATTCTTGTAAATTAAATGTTTTTATACCTGGAGATGATTTAAATGCAGTCTTCACGTTGAAAGATTGTTCCTTTTGGCTCCAGATACATAAATCTATATGTGTCCTTTTTCTATCTCATTCTTATCTCCATGTGATTCGCTCACTTTATTCCTACGACATACTTCTTTAAGCACTTCAATTTGTGTGCCTATGTGTGTGAGTGCAAATGTGCACATGAGCCTGAGCTTTTTCCAGGATGGATTAGCTGAGGCTGTCTGCTTGAATAGCAAACCACAGACAATGAGGCACATTTTGAAGAGAACCTTTCCCTTCAACAGCAAAATGCCGATCTGCCTTCTCTTTAAGAAAAACACAACAGAGCACGGATTAGACTAAGCCCAGTTACACAAGTACCTTTCAGTCCTGAACTCCTTCTCATTGATGTGACAACATCTGGATGCGTCTGCTTCACAGAAAATGAGTGCCCTTTGTCGTTTTCCTGTCACGCTGGCAATCTTACTACACAACAGCATCCTGCCCCAAGATAAGCTCTGGAATTATTCAGTCCTCAAGTGCTCTTTATTATGGTTTACACTTTGCATATATATAGATAAAACACACACACATGTACACACTGCTGCATACTGTATTGAAACGGTGTTAGTGCAATATAGCAGCAGCCAATCAGAGAGTGTTAGCTCGTAACAACGATAATGGTAAAGGTGATCCAGACAATGGTTTTGTGGCCTGTGTGGACTAATGAGGCTTGAAATGAAATACAGTGCACTTGGCAATAGTATATGTATAATTTTGCTTCCTCGCGAAGCCACAAATGATTGATGCATATGGAGCAATCTTGGTAGACAGTGTGTGACATTGTATGCGTTCGACAGCAGCCTTCAGTCAGGGGCAAATGTTGTATGCTATAGACATGGCTGTTATGCGTTTTAGTCAATTTATTTGCATGGCTGTTGTCACTGAGCATCTGATGCTCAAGAGCGTTTATCCATGAAAATGATGAACTGCTCTGTCATTCAATTAACCTTCTTCATATATTCGTCTCTGCTCAGTGACATGTTAGCACCACTGCCTCTGGCTCAGCTACAAATTGAGGTTTGACCAAAGCAGCTTTTTAAAGGCAGGTGACTATTTTTATGTGCGGGGTGTGGGGAGGAGGAGGATGAAGCAAAACCATAGCCACCAGTGACCATAATTTAAAAGCCTTGAATAAATAATTCCTCACATCCATCATCTTGATGGATAAGCCGTAATTGCTGCTCATGCAACATCTCATATAATTTCACAATGCGGGTTAAGAGAAGAAGCTGCTGAACTCTAAAGCATTATAGGACAGTGGGCAGGTTAATGAGGAAATGAAAGAGTGAGACGGAGACAAAGTGCCAGCTGTAACAGCCCTGCGGGTTCCCAGCTACGAGTTGTCAGGATGCTGCAGTAAGACTGCAAGGTGGTTTGAATTCCACAGAGCATCCTCTCTCAGATGCATCAGTAAAAAGTGGAAGAACTCACAGTATCAGATTGTGCGACCCGCGAAAGCTTCTGTGGTAACAGGTAGATTTTTATTCAGTGTTTTGATTCAAGATGCACTCATTGACCCTCAACCCTAACCAAATGTTAATAAGCAGGTTTGAGTCCTATGATGGAGTGGTTCTGTTCAGGATGTTCCCTACCTCTTTCCTCTTGACAGCTGGAATAGGCACCACCACACGATTTCTGTAAGAAAATTCATTCAGACATTTAGAACAAACACAAAAGAAAACTCTGACATCCAGCATGCAGCGAATCAATAATTTATTGAAAAATAATGATATAGAGGTGCACTAAGGTACTGAGGTAATGTGGAATTTTTCCTTTCCATCCATCCATCAATTGTGCAGCTTATGCTCTTAAGGCTCACGGATGCTGGGCCTTTCCCAGCTGCTATTGGGCGAGAGGCCGGCTGCACCCTGGACAAGTAGTCCATCAAAGGGCCACACACAGGCAGGAGAACCTGCCACAGTCAAACTCCCACCTATGGGCGGCTTAGACTAACGGACCGCGTGTCTTTGGACTGTGGGAGGACGCCGGAGAACCTGGAGAGAACTCACGCAGACATGGCACCTAGCCAAGCCTGGGAGCTACATGTAGACCCAGGTAAACAGTGCCAACCACCACACCAGGGCCTGCTTCTTCTGGTCTATTACAGATCTGCTCACAGCAAAGGGAACCGTTTTGGGATTTGTTTTTTCCATTTTTTTATGAAGGAGCGAGGATGAATTATAGATGTTGGCGCACAGTGTCCAGCCCCACACACACTGCTGCTCTACAGTGTTTTACCAGATTCTGACATCATCATGCTACAGCTGGGTTTAACATATACTTTATTCAGTATATATTTTCTCTTCTTTTGCAAATGGATGCTCTTTGACCGTGATGGTTTTTCTGTGTCCACAAAACTGTTATTTTACTGACAAGGACAAATGGAGCAAGAAGAAATAAACCAAACAAGACCAATATCTGGACAGGAACGTACGCAGTGAGGACCAGTGGCATGAAAGTAGACACTGAACTGGAACAAAAAACAAACACAAGATGATCTACAACACAGACTGTTACGCTGCAGTCCTGAACCATTCACACCTTAACTCTGACCGCTGTTACATAAGACGTCAGTGCTTAGTCCTGGATAATTAAGGATCTCGATGCTGTGCTTAACACTGCTGGTGCATGTACAGTATCCCTGACATGACTGACGGCGTGTGAGGGTAAAAACTTAACTTTCCACATGTTACACAGATGTTAGCATGTCTCATATGACGTGGCTTCATTATATGAGTTAGTGAGGCTGTTGTTAAATCAGGGACAAAACAGTACTTCCAGGGACAACATGACATGCCCACCAGACAAATCCCAGCGCCGGAACGTGTTCCGCCATCCATCAATATTTAGTTCCATGCTGTTTCCCTTTCACTCGTCAGTCCTTAGCATGCTGCTCTGAATTAAGCTGTACAGCAGTTCGCCACAGCGTCCGGCGTCTATATAAATGCTAATGAGTGTCAGGGCAGTGAAAGGCCACAGTGCTTTTGTCATGTTAATAATACATTTGCCTTAGAGGGAGATGCAGGGCCATGTGTGAGGCAACAGATGAGTGCTGAGGCTTTAAGATCTAATGCATTATTATTTGAGGAGAAATGACACGTAAAGGCGGCGATACTTCACTGGAGGAGAGCTCACGTGCGAAACCTACTTATCTGTTCTTTTTTTAAATATGGGAGAAGGATGAGGTCGAGTGAAGGGAATGGCAAAAAGAGAATGTTTTGGAAGTGCTGTCAGGTTGAAAACAAGACTAATCCTACTTCAGTGGATGTGTGAAGCTCAAGGTCTCCAAACGTCCACTCAGGTTCTGTCTGGCTTCAGTGCAGCTCTTTTTGGCTCAGGTCTTTCTTTCATGAATTATGATGTATGCACCTTGGGTTGGGGCCTGTATCCTGTGGATCTGTTTCAGGCCAGGTTTAAACTGTACTTCTAGTACTTGAAATGTTCATCTTTAACACATTTACATTACTGTTAGCTTATGCACAGTGTTGTCTGAGTTAGGTGCATGTTACCAGGTGCATTATTTAATTATTTAGTAGAGCTATGCAGCTATTTACAGTAACAGAGACATTGTGAGTGCTTAGTTCATTTTAATTCTATATTCTTCTAAGTCAAGAACTATATAGAAAGCCCAATAAACCCTGCTAGAGCAAACTTTTTATTAGAAAATAACATTTTGTAACATATAGTATTCTAATCAGCTCAATTTAGAATTTACAAACATTGGGCATTTAGAATCATTACATGGTTATAGTGTGTGTGTAGACACACAGAATGTAAAATAGAAGAGCAGCCCTTCTTCTAAATTTTACATTTTTTGTAAAAAGCAGCCTGAAAATAGGTCAAACTTGAGGAATAGGTCTTGCAGGTCTCCTGAATTTATTCAGCTTTTGTTCCATAAAAAATAACCATCAGGTCAGAGTTCTCGGTCTAAGTGATTGAATTCAACCAAATGATTCCACAAAAATCTGCTTTGGTGTCAGTAGAGAGCAAGTAGCTTCTCAGGAGAAGCATCATGATGTTTGTGAACTTGTGCCGGGCCTCCCTTTGACATTTAAGGTAACCACAAAACATGCGTGGGCAGACACACAACTTACAAACCAAAGGTTGGTACCACAGCGCCAGGAGCACAACCACATTATTGTGTGAAGCAGAAAGTTTAGCAATAATCAAAAAAAAAAAAGTAAACAAATGAAAATACTCCTTTTCTCATTCTGCAGCTCAGTTTTAAAAAATTAAATCGTAATGCCTGCAAAGGAAGCTACTAAGGATAAATCAGTGTCTCGCTGCACAGTGACCTGCTTAACCAACCAATGTAATGAGCAAATTAATGAACAAAATGATGACCTTCACATGACCCCAGTAGAATCTCATGAAATCTTGGAACTGCTTCACAATTCAGCCTCAACATATGAGAAAATTCCAGCACTGAATAAGTCTCATTTTCAGTCTGAAGTGATGTCCACAAACACGCAGCAAGAAAAATCGCACCTTCCTGTACGTATCACATTTTTGTTTCACCATTAAATACAAACTGTCAGGTGAAAAAAGAAACCAATGCAATAAATTTAAAAGCTCGTATGAATAAATAAAACCATGCTATAGTAAATTTAGATTTTAGACAAAAAAGAAAACAGCTTTCAATTTACAAGCTCATATGTAAAAATAAAACCTTGCTTGAAAGAATTTACACAAACAAAGCTTTAAATTTACTGTGGTTCATATGAACATTAAAATTGAAAGCAGTTTCTTTATGTTCACACACAGAACTATTTCACTAAATGCCTATAATAAGGCCACTTAAAGCAAAAAGAACAAACTGTTTTTACTGCAACATGCTATAGCTTTTCTGTTATGAACCAGAAGTAAAGTGCTGGTTTATCCTTTCTTTAATTTTTGTGCTGTCTTAGTTGTTTTTCTATGCAAATCAGGGATGCAGTTGTGGAGGAGGCTCACATGGGACTTGAAGGCGCTGATGGAGAGCTCAGAGAGCAAACACTCAGCAAATCACACGGCAGCAATATCACCTATCTTCAATTACATTTGCCAGCAGAGCGGCCAAAGCACTATAAGATGTCTGTCAATAGCCATGCTTGTGCTTAAGAGGTGGATCTTTAGGTTAGCCTTCAGCTTCAGATTACACTGTGACAGGATGTCTCTGGGAGCAGATTTAAAGTGTGACACAGGCCAGTACTGTCTTCATGATTCAACTGTCGAGCTCATCCGTTTCTGGGTAACTTTAACCTTTCCCATCAGCCGAGTGCATCTCACCTTACCACTGACAGGACAACAGTGGCATAGATGTGATGATGATGATCCACAGAGAGCAGCTCAGTGTCCATTTTCACCCTGTTCTACAGCAAAGACCTCAGCAGAATCCATGTCAAGATGACATGACATAGTGCTAATCGCTGCTGATTATCCTCTCAGCACTTAACACCAGATACCTAAGATAATGTGACTACAGTGTCTATGTGAAGCCCACCTGTCAGATGGAGATACTCGACCTATTGGAGGAGCAGCTTGTATTTGGTTTTACAACACCCTTTTACTTACTGACTGAGGCAAACTGCACCAAATAGCAAATCTAATAATATAACACTTATTTATAATTCAGTTTCTGATTCTTTTTTTATGGCACCAATTCACAATTAAGTTTTTCTCAAAACATTTTTAAAGTAAGGTTTATCTTACACAACTAAAAGCCCAACAATTCCCCAAGGAAGCAAGCTTTTAATTGAAGACAATCAATAATGTATTAAAAAAATATAATCATTGATTTTTTAAACATTAAATTTTGGTAATACACTGGAGAGGTAAAATTACTTCTTTTCAATGGGAAAAATCTCCAGCAGATGAGAGAGAAAAGAAGAACAAGCAGCAACAGGACACAGGCTGGATTAATGGGCCAGAGACTGCACACTGGAGGCGCACAGCTGAGACCTGAGGACAGAGAGGGAGAACTAACCACAGTTAGTCACATGTAGAACAATGTTGGCAGGTTAGTGGGTGGAATAGTAGTCAGAGTAGGCCCAACCTTCTCTACCGCTACTGCAGGATTTATTTAAAAGGAATTTTTTAGTCTTAGAAGTGGAGAGAGCGTCTTTTTGGAGCCAGTGCAAAGAAGCTAATCTAGAAAATATGTGATCTGTCTTCCTAAATCCAGTCAGAACTCTGGCTTAACTGGAATCTTTTTAAAGAGTTATTGGTGCGTCCTGCAAGTGGAGAGTGTCAGTAGTCCAGCAGAGGAAACAAAGGCATGGATTTATTTTTCAGCATTGCTCTCAGATCAGAAAAAAAAATGCTTCTAATTTTAGCAATATTCCCTAAATGGAAGTAGGCAGATTATAATATATGATGTACAGGAGACATGCTAAAACAGAGGTTCCTCATGGTGTGAAGCTAACGCTAGGTCATCCAAAGTAGAGATCTTATCGTATTTATGCATATCGTCATACAGGCGCTTCAGTTAAGGATGGATGTGACCCTGGAGTCGCCAGTGATCAGAGCAGGTTACTTGGGACCTGCTGAGCGGCAATTAGCACTCATTGTTCACAAGGTGGTTTGCCTCTAGTGCTGCAAATGCCCTACACTTGTTACAAATAACCATCAACCATAAACATTAGAGCAAGACGAAATAGGAGAAACAGAGAGAGACAGAGAAACAATGAAGATAATGAAAAAGGGTGTTCACATGTTACTCGGACCCTTTGCTCAGCTGCTACTAAGTAGCTGCAATGGATGATGGTCTTTGATCTGAACATGTGAAATCCCAACAGCTGGTTTACATTTTGTTCTTAACAGTGTACATGAGAGATGATGATGTTTTGTCTCCTACTCTCGCTGCTATAAAAGCAGAGGAGAGATCCCAGTAAGGGGCGCAGACGTTATTATTCACACCTCAACCATAAATCAAACATCATCATTTAGTTTTCATAAGAGTTACAGTCATGTTTGTTTTTCGTGCGACATCCTGATTCCTTCTGCATTATTGATAAATCTGTCTTTTAGGTAAATTGCATTTAATGCCAGTCTGACCAGCCAAGGTCGTACGCAACAATTGGTGTACAGTATTTGTGCGGCTGCAAATGCTTTGGAGATAAATGTTGTTTAAATTATTGCAAAAACAATAAATAAATGCATCTGTTCATTAGCTTAAATGCTGGCCCCGATCAGGGCAGGCTGAAGGAAAAGGCCACAACGTGGAGCGCTCACCACCGCTACAGTAAATCTGCACTGTTGTTAGGAGTGGAAGGAAATAAGGACATCCACTGATAAGGGAGCGACACCTCCACCCATTTAGAGGAGCCCCCTCCCCTTAATAATGTCATGTTTGTCTTAATACAGTATCTTTCTAAAAGAAGTGGTCGACAAAAACAGATAAGTATTTGTGGCTGTTTTTTAAAATAGACATAACACAACTCCAAATGCTTTGGGTACATAGTTGTAGCTCCCAATACATTCGTTCTGAGATTTAAATTCAGATCACAATAAACCTAAAACCTTCTCTTCATACACAACAGTCATGGCCACGGGCTTGTGAGAGGGAGGAGGCAGTCTTCATCTGAACGTTTCTAAGAGGCAGCATCATCAACAGCATTGTTCTCTGAACCATCCTCCGCATCTGTGGCTGCAACATGTAGCTCCCTGCTGTGCCCAAAAATATGTAGAAAGCAGCTACTTGAATCCTGCCTCACGCAGACACACTCACAGCAATAAAAAACACATCTGCACCAGATGGCCCAACACACACATATACGTAGATGGGAATCTGACTTGAGTTAAACAATGTCGTGTGTTAGTGAAGGTTCTCAGGCATCCAGGTCATCGTGTCTGTTCTTACATCTGTCCACAGGCTCCTGTTTGGCTAATTTTCTCAGCTTAGTGTCTAAAATTCTGGTTGCAGTAGAGGAAACTGTAGAGACCAACTGTAGTGGTGCACAGCAGCCCACTGCTTGTGTTTGCCCTCTTGGAAAACGGGCTCTGATAATCACAGGGTGTTTGCTGAAAACAAACAGAGAGGTTAGTTTCCTCTCTCCTGGTCCCACACGTTGTCCCACCTCTGCCTGTAGGATTTGTGTTAGGTCACACCAGGCCTCAGATACATGAAGTCACAATTTAGCTGATTATCTACATCAATATTGTACATAGTTCACATAATTCATTTGAAAGGAAAGCTGCTTTGCTCAAACCGGAGTCTGAAATAGAACAAAAACAACAAACATCCATCATTTGTATTACCTCAATGAATGTCCAGTGTCTGCCTTTTTCTGCCCCTTGGTGACTCTCTTAACATATACGGTACTAAGCTTCGCAGAATGAAATACATATTAATTAAATAAATGAAAGATTATTTTAAACAGAATGGTTTTCTTCAATCAATAAAATATGTGGTTGAAAATTTGAAATGAGAGATGTCTGCTAAACAATGACTGAGCATGCGTTGAGTGGTAAAGCAGTTGCATTGCATGCAAACCTTTGTGTAAAATCAGATTTTTAAATTCTAGTGTTTGTAAGTGTTGCGCATGTTGAACAAAAACAATTTGTCTTTTATTCTTTATATTCTTTGGAACCAAAACAAATCTGCAACAGAAAGAGAGTTTCTGTCAACATACTGTGTCGTCTGAGGCAAATAAATTGGCTTTGCTAAGAGGGCAGCTGGAATACAAAATGAGAAAAAGGCACACGGAGAGAAGCCAAGACAGACAGAAAAAAAGCATGTGAGCGGAGATGCAAATGCCGTTTCTATCACCGTTCAATGTGCGAAGCTTTTGCTTCGTATTAGATACGAAATGAATTTTCTTAAATAAAGAAAATGTTCTTTTCTGTCGAGTCCCTTTAATGGAGGTGATTAAGATGGAAGTGTGATTTGTCATAGAGTGTAGAGGAGGGAGAGCACTGAATGAATGTATTGGTGTTTGAACTGACAGACCAAGGTCACTCTGCAATAAATGTAGCACAAAGGTTCTATAAAAGGGGTTTGAGTCACTCAGAATTTGATTAATGTGGAGATAAACGGTGTTTTTATGATCACCAGGTACATATCACATATCAGAGTCATTCCAACCTCTATTTGCTGTCAGCATATCAATGTTTTTTTTAATCTTTTTTCAAGCAATAGGTTGAATAATTGAACTGTCCAGTGAGTCGATAGGCTGTTATGGGTTTATTTTAATATTTACTTAATATTACTGTATTTTTAAACATAATGCACCTGGTATAGCTGCAGGTCTTGATGCCTGTTTTCCTTCCTTTCCTTCTTGGCTTCTGTGGAAATGGGAATGTTCTTTGCTTTGTGGGTCAGGGTCCTGACGTCTTCTTGTTTGAGCTGTAATGCGAATCGAACAGTAACAGTGACCAGTGTGAGCAGGTTTCCTTTAGTTTCTGTTTCTAGTCTGCTGTTGTTCCCCATGATGAGTGCAGGCCAACCGTTGTTCTTGGTGTGTTCTCTGGTGAACTTGATCCACCCATAAGCCCTCCACAGATTCCCACTGCACTCCCTGACAACAATGAAAGACTTCAAAAACAACTAAAGTGGATGATCATCAACTAGATAAAAACCCACTCACCAGTTATAAATTATGGGTAGGCGTTGCATTGTCATACAGTACATTGTCAACAATCTGTTTAATTCCAGATAATAAACTGCTTACAAGACGTGTGGTCTGGTAGAAGCAGCATGGAATGTAATTTATTAATGGTAAATTACTTGATATAGAAGCTAAACAGATAGTAATTGATCTACAGAGATGTATTTTCACATAATACACCAACATCTGGATGTGAATTAACAGAGCAGCTCAGTCAGGGAGTAACCGGTCTACAGACCTCTGCGTAACCAAAGCATGAAGATGTTTCAAAGCTAATCACATTCTGTAGAATATGCAGTATTTTTAGAAAACATAATTAAATGTTCGGTCATTATGCTAGAACTCAGAGTTAACACCCCTCGTTATTCACTTACACACTGTGTGCATGTACAGAAAAATAAGACTCTTTTTACATTCAGTTGCATTTCACACTGCAAGTGAAGTTAAAGTGCAAGTGTTCTACAGTAAATTGTTTGTAGCCACAGCCAAAGTGTCATTAATGAAACTTAACAAATATCTGCAGCACAACATGGAAAAACAATGCAAATGTTTTGTACAGTACCATATGTGTGAGGTACAGTATTTCTCTGGTTTTATTTTGGTACTGTATTTCCTGTTTTGTTTCCTGTCTGCTTTACTTCTGTTCAGCTTACAGGTCATGTGATTCAGTCATTCCTTCTGTGTACAAGCCTCAGTTCCTGCCATGCTCTTTGCCAGATTGTTTTGTTTCCACGACTCAGCATTCTTTACACCTTAAGTTTTCCCATGTACCGACCTGTGTTTCCTGTCTTGACCTTGCCTTGCCTGCTCCCTGGTTGCATGTGGACTCTGTCGTGTCGTGTGTGAACCCAGCTAGCCTTTAGACTGACATTTGCCTCACCCTAGTCTGTGCTGTCACTCTGCTTGTGTACCAACCTGCACCCGTCTGACCAACCTGTGTTTATTAAAACTCCACAAACTGAGACCTGTCTATGCTGTGAGTTTGGGTCCTGCACCCCTGTTACCCGACACCCCGATGCCTTGCTTCACTACTTAGGTCTGTGAGATGGAGGGACTGGAGGCCTACTGGGAAGCTGTCTCACCCACCAATCCTCCCAAAGTAGGATGCTCCTCAGGTTTAACTGCATTAGTCATGCACATTCATGCAGGACTCTGGAGGCTGCCTCCCTGGTGGACTCGGTTTGTTGGCTCTGTCTGCTGGACCCCTCAGGGAACTGGTCGTCTTCCAAAATTCCTCATACCTAATCACATGCACGTACATTTAGGGCTGGGGGGTGGTCTCTTTAACTGGGGCCTGGAGGTGAGGCCATCTAGGGCAGGGGGCACTGTCCAGGAGACACATCATCAGCCAGCGGTCAAGCTCCTGGAAGTCTCCCCCACTCTGGTTCCACACACTCACACGACCCACACAGCTGGGCTGCATGGCCCCGGGGTGCCTTTCTCACCGCCCTCCTGCTTCTCCCTGGATGGGGGGGGCAAGGCTCAAGAGGTGCTGCGGGCCCTGCCTGTCAGAGACCTACCCTCCCCATGAATGGGAATAAGTGAATGGTGTGTGTGTGCGTGTGTGCTTGTGTGCGTGTGTGTGCGTGTGTGCGTGTGTGTGTGTGTGTTTATCTAAGAGGGTGGACTGGGGGCAGGGTCCCTCTTCTGGCACGGGGGCTTCCCCTGCTGGGTTCCCTATGGACCATGGGTCCTTGGGCTTCATTCTCTTGGGCTGACCCACCGGGGGGAGTGATGGGGGGGGGTTATTTAGTTATTATTGTGCTTGCTTTGTTTCATTAATGAAATCACTTCTTCTAATTTCTTTCTATTTGTTTGTGCCTATTCATATTTGATTGTTTTGCCTCATTGATTTATTTGGTTTGAGCAGCTGGTTGCAGACCCCCCCCCCCCACACTCACACGCGCACGCACTCAACCTGTCCACCAACTTCATGTCATCCCAAATATTTCAAAAAGACTAATAGAAACAAACATAAAACATTAATCA
The DNA here is from genome assembly GCF_900634795.4 of Betta splendens. Taxonomy (NCBI): domain Eukaryota; kingdom Metazoa; phylum Chordata; class Actinopteri; order Anabantiformes; family Osphronemidae; genus Betta; species Betta splendens. The sequence continues at coordinate 9,084,439 of NC_040883.2, forward strand.
AGAGGAGTATATGTATATGTATTATTTATATACTCCTCTTGAAAAAGCAAAACTGTCCATCACAATATGACATTCAGCTTATGCTGCTTGTTGAACTGCCAAAAAAACAGAACAGACAAAAAAAATAAAGAAGTAACATTGTTGCTGCTGTAGGTCTTTTTAAAGGGCCTCTATTATGTAAATTTTCTGTTTAGACACTCTGGTACATTTATTTGACTTTAGGGTGTATTTAGGCACTTACAGTATTTCACATTTTGTTAATTAGTCCAATCCTGTCCCAGAATGCTCCTTTCAGAATTGTGCTCCTTATTGACATAGGGTCTGTCTGTCATCCCGCAGCCAGACCTCAGGTTCACTCCAAAGACCACTCATGACAAACTCAGCTGGAAGCTGGATTTCCTCCGTTGCCACTCATTAACTTTCTAGATCTGACCAGACGATCAACGTGAGACCGCGCTCACGAGAAAATGGCCCCATTGTTGGATGTGCTGTACAGACGTCACAGATTAAGTAGCTCGTGGATTTATGTTTAATATCCATGCTAACTCTTCTAAATGTTGCTTTTTTTTAACATGTCGACATGTCAAGGGTGTAACTCACCTCCTGCCGATTAACACCTGGGATTGGCATCAGCACCCCAGCAACCTTCACAAGGGCAAGTGATAGGAGAGCGGGTGAATGTATAAACACTGCTTCCAGAAAAGTTCCCATTTAAAAGGAGGCAAAGACCAAAATTGCAATCCAGTGTAAAAGAAGTATTCTTTTTGAACCAATTAAATTCAATTTGTTTATTTTCATGTTTGTGTAACTGGGCACCATAATGGGTCTGAACTACTCCAGGACCTGAACATTTTGTTTCATTTCAAGTTTTATTTTAAATTCATGCAGAAAAACAATGCACATTTCTTCTACTGTAAATACACTATAATAATTAAGAAACATCTCTTTTGGAGTTGATTGGGGTTTAGAACATATCCTCTATATCAGTCCTCTAACTCAATGCATTTTTATGTGTGTGGTCTTTACTTGAGCACTGACACAAGAAAAGGAAAACATTTGATTTGGAATCATGTTGCCTTGATTATTTATAACTACGTTTCATATATTATGCCAACTGTTATGCATCAAACACTTTCACGCAAGTGCAGGAAGTGCTTAAAATGCCAGTCACACAACAGTATATGATGAAAGTGATCATAGAAGCCTGAGCACTTTCTGCTTTCATAGAGCGGTATTTGAATCAGATGGAGGATTTAATCTGAATTAAGCCTCTCAAGCTGTCTGTATGAGGCACTCTATAGATTATCTTGATGCCCTTCATTTAAAACAGCAGCTCGGATATATACAGTACAGTAGCTGCGTCACTTGACAGAATGTTTGCTGTGTGCCCGCTGCGTGCGCGCGCGTGCTTGCGGTTTGTGTTTTTTTTTCATAAGTGAAAAGGGGGGGAAAATGTTTACTGTCTGGAAGCTGAGAGCAGTGGGACGTGAACGGTGGAGAGAGCGAGCGAGCGAGCGAGCGAGGGAGGGGGGGGACGGGGGAGGGGGCGCGCGCGCAGACCTCTGCTCTTCGCGCCTCCTCGCGATGCGCTCGCGACGCACACCATTCCAAACCTAAGGAAGGCTCCGGGTCAGCGGCGAGCAGTCACCGGGGAAGCGGCGGAGAGAGGCGCGAGCGGACGCTCGCGTGTCACTGTCAGGCGGAAGTCGCGGCCCGTCCGGCTCCGCGGCGGTCTCACGCGCTCACACACGAGCCGGTAATGTGATGGGTGTTCGCGCGGAGCCCGAGAGAGCTTTCCTTCGCCAGGGAATCGGCGGGATGATGAAGACCGCGTCTGCGCCGCTGTCCGGGAAGTTCGGCTTCTACTTCCAGACGACGCTCAGCGGGGAATAAAGGCGAGCGCCGCTGCCGCCGAGGGATTAACATCACTTCCTTGACTTCTCCGCGCTCGAATTATTGCACTTCTTGCTGCGTCCGCGCGGACTTGTGGTTTTTATTATGCTCCATCTCGCCGTCGGATTGCACGTGCTGCCGGGCTGAGTGTGGATGCGTTGGAGTTATCCGAGCGGCAGTTAACGTCACGTCCAGGTCCGATGACCGTCTGATGTCCGAGCGTGACGAGCCTCGCTGTGACATGGATACAACCGGACTCTGCAGCCTCCTTTACTACTTCATTCTCACTTCGCCATTTATGATTTGTGCAAATGGTAAGTGACCACCTGTGTGCGCGTTTCTCCTGAAGGAATATTGTACAGAGACGACGCTGCGGCTCCGACCCAACGGTGCCCGTGTCACAGCAGCATGAAAAAAGAGGCACATTGATTATTTTGTCAAATAAAGCCTCGGGCGGATTATAGGTCACAGGTGCTCCAATAAAAGCGGCTCAGTCCATAAATCACAGTTAATGGGACTAAGAGGGAGGTTAAAGAGTAAGTCTGCATGATGTTGTGAAAACGACCCCCCCAAAAAAAACAAAACAAAAAAAAAACAGGCCATTCTCTGTGGCCTCAGTCTGGAGCAGCACTGCCACTCATTATTCTATGCCTCTGCTGTCTCCCCCTGCATACGACCAAAGCTGCGTTTACCGAGGTCCCTAAGGATGTGAGTGTGGGGGAGGGAGAGGATGTGGAGATGCCCTGCGCCTTCAAGGCCGTCGGTGCGACGCCCATGGCCCTGGAGATCCAGTGGTGGTACCTGAAGGAGGACGTGTCTAAAGAGCTGCCCCACGAGCTGCAGATCAGCGCTCCAGCCAACAGGGCCAAGGTAACTGCAACATGACTTCATTACGTAACGCGCACACGTCGATCCACGCGCGCGCGTGCGCCGCCGGTGGCCGCTCCCCCGGCCTCGCCCCGATCTCCGTCCCACGGGGAGAGACGACCCCCGCTGCTTTCGCGTCCCGCAGGTTGTCGCCCCTCACGCTGACCGTCGTCGTGACTCGTGTCTGACCTTGGCTGCAGCATTGTGTCAGTCTCCATGCGGCCGTGGGCATCACACTGGGTTTACGGGGAGTCGCTGCAGGAAGGGCCACTTGTTGGTTCTCTACACCATTGCATTCCTCTCAGGCCCCGCGCTCCAAAAATAAAAAAATGAAACAACTCCATGACAGGATATTGTGGCAGGATGCAGAGGGGGAATTAGTTTTCCCCTCAGTATGACAAATCAGTCTGTTTCAGTCAGCGGAGGAGTCGGGGGACAATCAGATCTGCGGCATTTCCCCTGGTGATTTAAGCGCGTTAAAACATGCAGTGGGGGTAGATGAAGCAGGGGAACGGGCGAGAGAGAGAGAGAGGCCATCAATGGCGGCTTTGAGGAACGTATACACGCAGTTCTGCTCGTGCCTTTTCCCCTCTCCCCCTCTCTCGGTCTCTCTCTGATTAACATACATGCAGTTCACTGTCTTGATGAACACACGTGCAGTTAGTTCACTGTTTTGATGAACATACATGCAGTTCACTGTTCTGTCTTTTCAGGTGGTGCCAAGGGAAGCCACAAAAATTAGTGTGAGTGTCCATTTTCTATCTGCTTGTGAAGAGTTGATTATATATATGTATATATAAATATATATATAATATATATTTAGCATTTTCTATCAAAATAAATGTGTTAATAAATGTATTTCTACAGAGTTTGCTTTTGAATTGAATCCTGCCTTTTCATCTTATTATGATTTTAGGCCTTTTTAATGCCAGTGCTAAACACACTGTAAGCCTGTAATATGTCTACTTTGTGCTGTTGAAGTATGCCCTTATGCCCTTATTAAGGATAATTGAGGCCAAGTAAGAACCAATGTGTTGGTCTGCTGAGCAGCTAATACATGGTCATGACTTGGTGCCTTTGCAATGCCTGCGCCTTCAACGCTATAATCATGATACATGAAGTAACACTCATTAACCTGATGATGAATGTGTCTCGTAATTATTTGTTTATTGTTTTTCCAGACTGTGCGCGTTCAGGGTAACGCCATCTCGCACCGCCTCAGTCTGTCCAAGGTGAAGAAAGAGGATGAGGGCGTGTACGAGTGCCGCGTGTCTGACCTGTGGGCTGATGAGACTCAGGAATTTACAGTCCATGCCGCGCTGCACGTAACGCCGGGCGACGGCATGGTGGCCGAGGAGGCTGTCTCTCACATCCAAAACCGCTGGACATTAAGGAATGCCAACACGGTGCTGGGAGGAGGCGCAGCAGGCAGGGCCACGTCGGAGCCCAGCCAGAGTCTGGCGGGGGGGCAGAGGTTAGGGCAGGGGAAGCACCAGGTGCCTCAGCAGGCCCAGCCCGGACTCCTCCCCTCTATCTCATCCACCACCACCTCCTCCTCAGCGGCCAAGTCGTCAGCCTCCCCGCTGCCAGGGAACACAGCCATCCTCCGAAAGCAGCACGGAGCTGGTGAGTTAGTGATAGTACGTGGGGGGGTGGATGTGAGTGTGGGTGGAGGCGAAACAGGGCCACAGTGACCCCTAGTGGAGGTAGAAGAGAAAAAAAAACACCTGTAATTTACAGACAGGTTAGAAAAATGTAGGTACAGTAACGGCTGTGCTGGTCTGTCCGTCTTACTAATGGAAAACTGAGGAAGCGCTCTGCTATTTATCTATTTATGTCTGTGGAGGGTGCACAGTGAGCAGCCACCATCTGCATCTGCCACTACGTTTTATAAGGTTCAACTCCTGACTTGTCTTTTTGCGGAATTCACCCAAGACCTGGAGTTTCCTGTTCTGGGTTTGCACTTTTTTGTGATTTCATCATCCACTGTAGTTGTAGTTAATTGATTGTAAATGTGCTGGATTTGATTCCGACATTCCAGGGATGTTTCTGTGTGAAGTGCGCATGTTTTCCTCTTATCTGTGTGGATTTTCTCCCACAGTCCAAAGACATGCAGTTAGCTTCTACCCTGCCCTTAGTGTTGTGTGTGAGAGTGAGCCGGCCTGTCTCTACATGTGGCCCTGTGATGGACTGGCGACCTGTCCAGGGTGCACCCCCGCCTTTCCAAACAGTGGGAGAAATCGAGTCATCCTCCTAATCTGCCCCCAGAGACACACTGTGTACGGTTATTAGCTTCAGGATGTCTGAGCAGTGCCAGAAAACACTTCTGTGAAAACCTTTTACAACTCCCTCGACAAATTATGATATTTAACTGTATAATGCTTGGATATAAATGTGTGGTCGCACGTCACGCTGCCAGAACTGCCAGCATTCTTGTGTAGGCAGGTGTAATGCCTTGTTATGACTATCTCTGCTAGCGGCTTGGCATATGGTGAGGAGAGGTGGAGTGGGCTAGAGTGGAGAGTTGTTATTTACCCCTCTGATGCGTTTCTCCCTGTCCCACTTCTTCTCAATGAATCACACTTGTGAATAATTAAAAGTCTAGTGGAAGCTTGTCGGGCTGATGCTGCCGACACAGGGAGGAGTCAGTGATGCTCCTGTCGCAGTTACTGTGCAGGACTCCACAGCACGTGTGGAGAGGATGTGTGCTTATTCTTTGGCTGACTCCAGCATTTACACGTCCACATGCTGGGATTATGTACAGTAGCTGAGTGACAGGGGCTTGTCAGAGGTGCTGGGGGTATTAAAGTTGATATCTGTGAAAGGCCTGATGTCTGCTGTTCTCTGTGTGAGGCTGCTGTGTCATTTCACAAGTCTAAGGGAGTCTCGGTCCACTGTTCGCATAGCTTTGATCAGTTATTCAAAGGCTTCTCACAGGGACAAGGGAGAAGACGTTATCAACATTAATGCCGCAGCTCCTACGTGGATGTGCAGCCTTCTATTCAAGCTGTCTGAAAAGACTGGGGGGTGTCTGGAAAGAAGACTCAGACTAAAACATCATAGAAAATGCAGCCATTCAGGCCTCCACTAGTGAAATCATTGCTGGCATCCTGCATCAGCAGTGCAATATTTGAATAGTTTGATACATGTGCATTTAATCTCCTTTAGCCTTATTTTCTATGCTTATTACTAGATAGTATTAGCAAGAACCAGCAAGAAATAGTGAACATTTGACTCTGCTTTCAAGTGTAAATCAGAATGATCAAAGCAGCAGATTAGCCTCATTTAATCTTCACTTGAGGCCACAGTGTGTGTGATTTACAAATTGTTCGAGTACAGATACTACAACATACAGACATTTGTTTTGGCAGAACACTTTAATAAGTGTTCGCCAAAACAAATGTGATGTGTTTCCTTCAGCAGAGCTGAAGTAATGTGCGCTCATCTCTGTGAGTGATGGCAGGCACTTGGAAGCACTTGGAAACAGCGCTGTGTTGGGCTTAATCAGGACAGGTACTAACAACGCAGTTTGTTTGGAGACAGCTGCCTGTGCTCGGAGCGCGCCGTCGTAATGAGGGAACCCTGTGGAGGAATCCAGGCGCGCCGGTGCAGTGAAGGACAAAAGAAACAGTCGCCACCGAAACGGCCACTTGTCAGGTTGCTTTAGCTCAGTTGTCCTGCAGGGGAGTTGGACTCCCAGCACCACATAAACCACAACAAATCCACACCCATGACTACATCATCCTTTTGTGTGTGTCTGTCTCTGAAGTAAGCCTCCAACCAAAACCAAACCAGTGATTAAGACAGAGGTTGCGAGGCCATGCGTCCATTGTTCATTTATGTAACCTACATCTGGTGGTTGTATTTTGGACGATTACTGACGCAGCATATAAAGCTCAGAGTCAAGCTATCAGCTATTGGATTGTTTGGCCCCATTGCCTAATGCCTCTTACCGCGCCTTTAATGAAGTCACATTTATTTAATCAGCTGTCAGATGACAAAATGTTGCAGGAATAGTTTTTTGAGTTGAATGAAAATAAGAGTAGTGTTAATAATCAGGATATTTATATTATAGACCTCAGGCTTAATTGTTGATCCTTGATGAGTGTGTTTTACAAAAGGATGTCAGCATGTTAGTGGTGGAGGATTGTTTAACAGTACACCCACAGCACCATGATGATCTTATCTCTTACAGTAGCTATTTACAGCCTTTAAAAACATGAGAATGAAAGAAAAAGAAACAAAAGAATGAAACTAAAAAATCCAGAAAGCGCCTCAGGCTTCTGTTTCAGCAATTCATCAATTTTACATTCAGAGATAAGACTTCCGAATGCATGTCTACTACCACTGCTAATACAGTGTTCTTCACAATATATGGCCAATTATTATTGTTATTAATTAATAATAATGCATTCATGGTAGCCATGACCACACTGTGTTCATACAGTATTTGTATCATTGCATCATTTGTGTTATTAACATCTATCTATATATATTTTGAGCTTTGTTTTATGTGGGTTATTAATCGTATCTGAAATCTCAGCCATAGTAAAACCACAAAGATTTTACTTTAACTAAAAAAAAATCATTTCTAGAGATTATGCTATCATATATTGGCTAGTCGTGTTCATCAACTGATCCCAGAGAGTAAAACACATTTACAGTACACTCACTGTATAAATGTGAATGTATGGCTCCACAGCAGATGATCCTAAGGACTAAGGGAGACTGATGCTTGTTTGCTTTAGGAAAAATACATTCAACCAATTTTTATTTGTCTTTGAAAGTAAGTGATCAGGCTGTGATTTGTTGCTTTGTAATCAGATAAATAACAAATTGAGAAGGTGGAATAGCCAGGAAAGATTGGCAAGATTGTTTGGCACGTTATCAGCTGCCCCTGATTAGTTGTCTCGTGTTTGGCTAGACAAGATGCAGACCTGGAGATCAAGCTCTCACTTTAATGAAAGTAAACTAATTTCAAAGAATTTGTTGATTTAGCCTTCAGAACAAACCTTTACAGGCACAGTATTACTCGAGTGGCTAATTAAGGCACAGGGAATGTGGTGGATGGTACATAATGAAATCACAGCTGCATCCTGGTTAATGTGACGCTCTATTGTTTAGATCCAATAGGTTCAAGAGTATAAAATTTATAAAGTTTGTTATATAAGGTCCGTTACTGTATGTATCAACTGGGCATCGCACCAGCAAAACCTCTGGGTAGTCCTGCAAGTAATCCCCTTGGTTTACAAGAAATACTGTAGTCAGATTAAATGGCACTGTTTGCTCCATGTTTTCTTGGCAAAATGGTCAGGAAATGTGATGTGAATGACACCAACTTGGAAAACCAACAAATGTCAACACTAGGTGTCTGCAGCGAGCCCATGGTTTAGGAGTTGCAGTTTAGATCTGTCTTAAAACATAAAAGAACACTCAGCGGTGCCAGTGTTTTATTCACTCAGCTGAAGTGGGTCATGCCTGGGATACATTCTGTAGTTCTTTGTGCCTGTCATTATTTTTTCACCCGATGCAAGTTTTGCATCTCCATAAAGACCCAACCCTTTATGACTTGTTTCACCAGCTGACTGATGATGACACTGATTGATCTGAAATTTCATATTGTAGGACAGGTTTGTTCCTGCCTATTCATTTTGCATTTGATGTGAATATTTATATTTTCCATTGCCTTTGTTCTCTACTAGTGCCAATGCATATGGAACATACATAACAAAATTCCTACATAGATCTACTGTTTTATTCCATTATAGGTCAAGTAGGGTGGGCTGGTAGCTCTATGGGTAGAGTGTCGCCAGTTCGAGCCCATTTGAGAGTCAGATGCTGGAGGTTCTGCTGGACATTTCTTTCTCGTGTTGCTGTCAAATTGTAATAATTAAAATTAAAGGCTTGCTGTAGTTGGATTTGTTGGGTTTTCTTGTGTAAGGTCTTAAACCTTACCTTGACCGTCTCAAAGTTTACTAGCATGGAGTGGATCATAATTACAGTACATCTAGGACGGAAGACACATCTTACTACAGTATGTACAAATGTACAAAGTCTCCACTGAAGGAATAAGGACAGAAGGCCTGTATTTATACCCAGTTACAACCCCCATATGAACTGTTGACTGTTCTTTGATACTGTATACATGAGTGCAGTAAACCCCCTTTTACATCCTTAACAATGTTCTCATCGTCACCACAGTGAAATCCCCACTATTTGATAACCAAATGCTTAATGACCCCCCATGAACAACCCACAGTCAGAGGCACAGCATGTCATGACAGCACAACATTTCCCACACACTATGTTGTGATTAATAAAATTGAATTGAATCAAATTAACTTTGATCCCACCAGGTGTGCTCCATGTGTGGCTGCCCACTGGCCCACAGTGATGGTATGGCTCAAATACAGAGAACAATTTCCCCAAGGGCATCAATACAGTATGTCTTATACAATATTTTACCACTTGATATTGACAGAATAAAAAATGTTAATAGAAAACTATCATTACCACTGATGCAGCTGAGATGTGATGCTTCAGCACACAATGAGAGGTATTTGTTAAATATCACCTGAAGTGAAGCTGGAATGTCCAAGGTGATTCGAGTCTCCTTCACGGTAGCTCTGCACAGAGCCTAGTAGCAAAATATCCAGCCAGCATAGACTAGTGCAGTTCATTAGAATAATGAAATTACTGACAACCTGACTACATGTTGGTGTAAGCGTGCAGCCAGTGATGTAGCCCTAACGTGTTTAATTGCCTTCTTCCTCTCTGCTCGAGCCGCTCTGGTCCCAGCCACTGGCTTCTGATTTGATGAGCTCACTGACGCATGGCAAAGCGTTGACACTTTAGCCGCTTCATCTTTCACTCACAATTTTAATTTTAGCTCAATTAATAATCCACCTCATGTTCAGAGCCTCTCGGTGCAAACTCACATTAATGAAGTCGCTAACAAAGGATCATCCAGCGCGTTGGCCGCATAATGGACATGAACATGTTGGTGGGATTAAGAGCTTCAATTTAATCATGAATCAATTTGTTTTAATTTCTACCCACTTATTTCAGCTGACTGGACAGCTACAGTAATAGACCATAGTTGGGATTGATGTTATTTGACACCACATTGTAGATAGAATGCTAATTTTGTTTATGCTGACTTTCACTTAAATTATTTAAATGATTTTTGTTATCACCAATAACCAAATATACTGAATTGTTTACTTATTTTGTATGAAAATAAATATTCACATATTTACTAAAACTATATTTCTGATGTCATTTAAAATGATGTCTTTTAGATGTAAGTATTTTTTAGGGAGGATTGTTTTCATGACTTTCAAAGCCATTTAATGACCACTAATGAAGGTCCCTATTAGGCTAGACTGACTTAAGGAGAAATGAATTTAATAAACTCACAATAACATCCTAATTTATTTCTGGAGCAACAATATAAGAGCAAAATGTACTGTGTCTGTGGGCTTTCAGTAAATAGCATCCTGCATACAAACATGGTTTAGGTTTAATGAAGAGTTGAAAGAATACTAAGTACATGTTACAGTAAAGTGAGAGAAAAAACTAAATGCAAAATCTGTATGCCCCAAGGTTATTGCCTCCTTTGTATTGTTTAACATCAAAGTTCAAAGTTCCACATTTACAGGCTACATATGATTTAAAAAAATACAGTGGACAGTTCACACTCAGACGGTTCTAGACCTCAGCTTAAGTCCCTAAGACAGATATGATTGACTGTCATTTCAGGATAAACAACATGAACATGTTTAAGAAGAACAAGTCTAACAACTGATATCTCTGTTTATTATTAAAGCATGCATTACATTAAGTCTATACATTAGATCATTTTCTTTATTGTACTTAAGCAAAACAGTTGACCAATCAACATAGTCAGATCATATTCATTGTCTGCTGTACAGACTGGAGTCTGTTTCAGACTGTTTAAATGGCTTACTAGCTGTTTTCTGTTGAACCCAAAAAATCCATATTGTACCTTTTTTGAATATTTTTCAGGTATTTGCCTCATGTCCATGCTTAGCTTGACTGCCTCATCCTCACTGATAAGAGCCAGTGTTGTGAAGGGCTCCAAAATACTGGCATTAGTATCTTTTCTGCAATGTCGCTCAACTGAGTGGCAGTAACAATTAATATGGGAGGTGGGATATGGGGGGAAAGGAAGATAAGCTGTCTAGTCACATAAATTGCCTCCTATATTTTCATTTTTTTATCTGAGCTTTGGTGGCATTGACCAGTAACTGATAAGCCTCCACACTCCTGTGTATCTGTCATCATTCTGGACTTGATGCTGCATTCAGTGAATACTGATCAGCTACAAAATCTGTAAACTATTATGTGAGGAAGGTGTTTGCGTTCAGATGTTGTCACAGCATCGTTGCTGCAGATAATACTGAAAAACTGACGGTACTAAATATTACTGTTTTTTATGACAAAGCTCCTCATGATGTGACATTTTATTCTGACACCTAATGACATTGCACCTAATGACACTTTCTATACACTGCCTCAATATTTATATTGTTTTATGCACGGGGAACCTATGTAGTAGATAGTGTAGCTCAGCAAGCAGCTCAGCAGTAGCTCAGCAATTTGATCTTTCCAAAACAACAACTCTCTACAGCAGATTATTATGACCCACAAATAACTACATCGGCGTTGTTAGGCAATATTTACTGTCCAATGTCATTATATAAGAATTTATATTATTATATATTTTCTTATATAATATTATTATATAAGAGAATTAGCAACTACTTCCAGAAGTTTGCTATCTTGTTTCCCTGTTGTCTCAAGTTGTCTTTACTTTACCAACCATCTAAAGTCAGTTGACAACATGTTGTGTATTTATGATGGCTCCATTTGAAGCCTTTACACTTGAAAATAATCTAAGAGTAAGGTTACAGTGTCTTATATAAATAAATAACAAAATATAAAAACATTTGAATTACTTAATGATAACTGCCCATTATATTTAGGTACAAGTCAGACTGTGGAATGTGGGAAAAAGGTTCTCTGACTTGATATTTGAGTGACTTCATCTTTTCCTTTTCACTTTAGTGTAGTGTTCTGTTGGCATGACTTCAGTAAAACAATTATCTGTCCCTTTCTGAAGTTTGTCCATCAAAGGAAGCCTCACTCACATATTTATGTAGTGCCAAAATGTTTGTCTTAGTGATGTGAATGGTGATGTGGACAGCGAAGAAGAGGCAGCATAAAGCAGGGAAACCACACAGGTCTTATCTCTCATTGACAGTGTATATTCTCTCATATTCTTTCATATCTCTCGTGTTATCACCTTGTGGTTTTTGGGGTTAGACAATCTACTGTAACTGCATTGTTGGCTTAATGCTGAGTCAAAGGCAGGAAGTTGGTGTCTCAGTCTGTCTCTTGGTGAACTCCTCCTCTCATTGGAAGTGGTAGAGGCTCTTACTAATGATGAACATTAGCAACAGTTCTCCAGTACTTAAAAGCTGGAGTAAGCGCACAAAATACTGTAGACACCATTCAATATTAGTCCATGTGGAGACTATTTTTTAATATTATTATTTATTTATTATTATTTTATTTTTTCTAGTTGAACTTTGTCATATACTTTGGGAAACTATTTTCTAATTTTCAAAAACTTATTTGAGGCTAAAAATTTATTACAGTCACTTCTCTTAAGATGTCAGCCTGACTAACAAAGGGTGGACCCATAGATCTCACATTTTACAAACAAGACAACTAAATATGCAAAATAAATATAAACCTTATAATAACATAACTTATCAATTAGGAGATTTCCATGTGCAAACACAGAATCACTGTTTGAGGCAGGTAACAAACAAGAGAAAAATTTAAGGTCACTCAAACTAAACAGATTTGCAGTTAAGACAAAGATGGCAAGAACCAGAAGGTCTGAACGACAAAGCAAAACAAAATGCAGTACATGAGTTAACAATGTTACAAATATATATGAAATAACAAATAGCAATCCTGAAAACCAAGATAACAAGTAATGTACCAAACAAAAAATAACAAGCCAGCATGTGACCTTACTGTAAATACTGTGTCTTCAGGTGCAAGTGATTATCATACAGTAATTAGTGCAGGGATCAAATGAAATGAGGAAATGTGAAGGACTTTAAATGAATAAATGCATAGGAGGAAAACAATAAACGAAAGCGCTTCCGCAGGCGACAAGACGGAACTATAACACTGCCATTGTTTAACCATGGAAAGAGTAAAACCCAATAAATAATTAAAAAAAAACTGTGCAGGGTTATTAGAAAACTGTCCTCACTAGTGAGAGCATTAGCATATGAATATACCAGCAGAAAAGATCCCGCTGGGTTGATGTGTTCTCAGTGAATATCACATTCATTTCTCAGCATGTAGACAGCCGTTGCAGGTACAGTAACATATGCAGTGATGTATACGGCCTCTTATTGTTCCACAGCAGGGTTATTGCGGTAAATGCTGGGATGAGATTTGGGGTAAGGACAGGAAGATGGAACATACTGAGACAGAATCAGACTGACACACAGAGGACCTCAGCATCTCAGCAGAATTAGACTTGACAGCTGCTCCAGTCTCTTATCTGCATGGGCTCTGTGTTTGTGTGTGTTTGTGTAGATATCTCTGTGAGGACCAATTTTGAGAGCTAGACTTTAATGTAGAGTGCAGACTTTTATGTCATATTCTTTAGTATCTCTGAGTGAATGTATTAAAGGTTTGGTGTTATTATTGTGTCACGATGAACCTGCGAGGCCTGTATCTTATGGCCAATAAAATGTAAGTAACCATAATATCTGGGAAGGTGAGCACAATGCTCAGAGTGACTGCACTGAACTTACTACTTACTTTATTGAGCCAAAATGCACCTGATGGAAGACGACTACACTGTTAAATATGAATCATTAAAAGGCTTGGAGCATGTTCTTTCAACAGATGAGACAAAGCTAAAACATAGAAGCATATGCAATGACAGAGTTACGTTGTGGGGCTGCTTTGCTGCATCTGGCACAATGTGTCTCGAATCCTTTGGGGCTCTAATGAAACCGCTAGACTACCAAAGCATTATGTGGTGAGGTTTGCTGCCTAGTGTCAGAAAGCTTGGTCTCAGTCATAGGTAATAGATCGTCCGACAGGAAAATGACCCAAAACACAGATACAATCACCCAACAATGCCTAAGAACAGAACTCTGGTCGAGACCTTTTGCAGTATGAGCCCTGATCTAAATCCACACAATGGCGCAATTGTTAAGTTGTGTATTGAGTAAATCTGTTGCGTAAAGCCGTAATGATCAGACTAGGGCTGCAACAACGAATCGATAATAATCGATGACGGAAATTGATCAATAATGATTTGCCGTTATCGATTAGTCGGACTGCTCATTTTATGGCGCAGCGCGACAGCAAAACGACGCAGCCGCTGGCGAGATGCCAGAGCAAACAAACCAAGCGGCCGCAGGAGAAAGACTGCGCCCTAATTTAATGAGCATTAATATTAAACAAAGACTGGTGAGTTGTAAATGTTACAGCGACACAGGAGATCGTAAGAATGAAACACTGGTGTCCCGAATGTAGCAGCGGTAACAAACGCTGTTTATTTTCACGTGAAGACGCTTTATTAAATGCCGCTGTGTTAAAAGTTACTTTGTTACTTAAACTGTTGTGTCGCGAGCGTCAGTTGGCTGCGCCTCATCTCGTTAGTGATAGTGACGAACAGCGCTACCGCAGAACAGAACGGTGCAGACACTGAATGTAGCAGCAGCATTAAACTATGACGACATGGTTTTTAGTGGTGTCACCGTTGCCTCAGAGCCACAAAGAGCCCAGGAGTGGAGTTTACGTGTTCTCCCGTGTCTTCGTGGGTTTTCTCCCACAGTCAGGTTGACTGGAGCTGCTGCAGAAAATAAACTCTATGCTTGCTTTGCTTATTCATATTTTGTTTATTTTGGATATTAAAGTTTTATGTTTTGTTTAAGAGAAAAATCAAAAATCAGTTTATCAGTTTAGAAATCTCTTTCTAAAAAAGCAAAGCATCAAATAATCATCTTCACTTTTTATTCGATTAATGGAAAAAAATAATGGACAGATGAATCGATTATCAAAATAGTCATTAGTTGCAGCCCTAGATCAGAATATTCAAACATTGAGCTGTCAGGAACATACTTGCACATTACTAATGATGGGAGAAATTCCCATTTTGTTCAGGCCTGTCTGAATGATTCCCACCGAGAAGTTGAAGTGCAGATTTGTTAACAGATGGAGCTGTTGTCATGGGCAGTCAGCAGAGAGACCACTGGGAGGTTATGGAGGGTGACACACAGCTCTATTAGATAATACCGATAGTGTCACACGTGTCAGTGTGGTAAATGGATTGACAGATCTACAGTGTGCTCCCTGCATTGCTCTGCTGACAGAGCGTGTTAGTGTGATCAGCACACTGGACCGAGAAGGGCCAGCTGTGGAACATGCACAGTTTTAGGTCCGTGAGTCCGTGAGATGACAGTAGGAGACACGAGACATAAGGCGCTCCCGTTTTTTGCCTCCTACTGAAGTGGTTACTTCTACAGTTGACTCTGCTTCTTTTAACTTCTAAAGTTTGAGTCTTGGTCAGAAAAACACATTCAGAATGACATGGACAGTATTACTACACAGAGACAGAGATGTAACACTGGCATTTAAACATTAGCAGGTGCATATTTGTTAGACTTGTGTGGGATGCGAAGACTTTTTGGGCATCTGGGTCAAATTGAAGACAAAAAGATGATAAGAGACAAACATGGATGTCTACAACCAGTCCACCAGGTGAGCCGGGTCGGCCAGCTGGCAGCAGGGGCGTCCAGGTTCACACAACAACTACTCTTATATCCTCGTATTACATTCTGGGTCATTCAGCAAAGTAAATCCTACAAATTTATCAACCAAATGCAATGTTTGTTTGTTTTTTTGTTGGGTGAGTGAGATCTGAAAACATAGCAGGAAATAAAATGTAGGACTGTGGCGCTACCAACATAGGACATGGGGGCAGGAATTGTAATCATGTAAAGTCGGAACATTTCTGATCTGCTATTTAGATTTAGAGCTACTCTGGTCTGAGTTGCTCTTTGCTTGCTCGTGCTTTGTTTTGCTCATGTTATGATCTGTAGAAGATAAAATCTCAAAGTCATGCTATATTTATTAATATGATTGCTAAGTTATTGATTGGTTCATAAAAAAATAAATAATATTATATTTGTGTTTTGTTTCTTTTATTTAGATGGGAACAAGGGTTTCACTAGTTATTTTACACCATACACAGCAGCTTATGGAACCACCCACCTACATTATTCTGATAGATTGCGTTGTTAACACAAAACAAAAAGCTGAATTTCCTTTTCTTCCTGTCTGTATTTTTCAACCAGGCTCCAGCGCCATGAGCACCATGGACCCCCTCCTCTGCATCACTCTTCTCTTCGTCCATAAAATCCTCCCCTTTCTGTTGGCTCACTGAAGAGACTTCAACCTAAATCATGTTGACCTGCAACATTCTCACTTTCTAAACCAAACAAGCAGCAGTCAGTGCCCACCAGGGAGAAAGGGTCACATTAAATCGATGTATGCTGATGCAACACGTCACTGCCGGGAGCGAAACCAACACAGAAATGGACAGAGGAGGTGGAAGGAAGGGGCCGGATGGAGCGGAGAAGAGGGATGCTCCACAGACATTAACCACGGAGCGAAGCTGCATGACTGTAGACGGTGTGGAGAAGAGAAATATGCTTACAGTGAATCAGCATAGCTAATGATCCACACACAGCCTGTTCAGCGTGGCCACATGAAGCTCTGCTTCTGCTCTGCACCCGCTTCATGCAAGGCCCTCCTCACACGCTCCACACCTGCATCTCCACTGTGAATTCCTGGTCATCCAACAACACACGTACTGTTTATTTGAACATAGTCACTGTCTATATTATGTGGAAGACATGTGACCAGTGTGTGTGTGTGTGTGTGTGTGTGTGTGTGTGTGTGTGTGTGTGTGTGTGTGTGTGTGTGTGTGTGTGTGTGTGTGTGTGTTTAGGAGGGGTGATCTCATCAGCATGTTCCGGTCGATTACTGCTGTTTCTTTCTGTAGCCATGTCATTATACAGAGCAACTGCTCATCCAGTGTGTTAGTCCAAAGTGTCTCGTGTCATCACCCTCCTACATACACAAACAACAGTCACTTTTGTTCCCATAGCCGTGTTCCGTAAACTCCATGTCCATTGATAAGCTGATATATTTTGATTAAGATGAGGCTCACCTTACCATAGTTGTTGTTAATCACCTCCAATAATGTTTATTTTTTATTAAATCTATGGTGATCAGAGTAAGACATTTCATTTCTAAGAGACAAACTAAATTTATTGGTAACTTGCAAACAGCAGTTGAGATGAAGCTTTATTGTTTTTGTAATAAAAGTTAGATTTTAACATTGTCATATGTTAATGGATTTCTTGGAGAGTCGTGCACAACAGGAAATTACTGATATTAATCCTCATTACACTGCATGTTGAAACGGGGACAGCTCTGCTTCACTACGGATAGAGGTTGAGGAGATTCATGGGTCATGCAGATTATTATTACTATCAACCCCTGAACCAACCAACTCAATAAACCAGACTAGTAATAGGAAACACTAAAAACACGGCATGTCAGCGAGAGACATGTTTCAGTTATCTGTCCTGTGTAGGGCTGCTAGCGCACATCCCAGCTCACACAGTTAATTATGACAGGACTAGCACATAAACCCTCTTTTTTCACTGCCCATTCATTGTAGACCTGAAAGCTACAGAATCAGTCACAAGATATGGGATTGTGTACAGTGTGTGTATGAAAAGGAACATTACACCTGTTGGACTTACACCAATATGGTAGGTTGGCTTTAATTGTTATCCAACTGATACAGTTTGGCTGTAATAGAAAAAGTGCATTTCACTAAAACACAACACACAAAACAAAACAAAAGAAAAATTCCAGCCTTTTATTGTTTATACAGAATGTTACATTTGAAGACAGAAGCAGACCCCAAAAAAAGGACCATGGATGCAGGTTAACCCCTTATACGGGTAAATACTGAAAAATGTAAACAAATTCTTCTGAATGGTTTTCTGATCTGGCTTCTCTCATCAGGTTTGACATTGGTTAACAAAGAGCCAAGGTTGTTTAGAAAATGAACCTTGAAACAACTAGATTTATTTTTGGATGCATTTAATTAGCTGAAGAACAGTATTACTGACAGACAGTTCATAGGAAGTGTCATCTGCATAAAGGATAACATGCAAATAGTGCAGAAGCTTTGTGGGCCCATATATTTTTTGTTATATAGGTCAAGTTCAAGATCACACTGGATAGTGTGCTTTAAAGTGTGATTGAGTTATTTTCTTTATAGCCTACAGTGATTTTAATTCATGGAAATGTACAGTATCTCCAGTGTCTCCGAGCCCTGGTTGAAGATTAGGATGGAAAGGGAGAATATTCTCTTGTGCAGCCTGTGAGAGTGTCATTTGAGATCCCCGGCAGGAGATTGTAAGATATAAAGATATTATGACAAGTCACTGAAACATGAATTCTCAAGTTAGATAGAGATCTCAGCAGGCAGCTGCCCAGAGCATTACGCCAAAACTCGATTTCCACACTCTGATCCAGCGCTCAGATTATTCTGCAGCCAGAGAGCGAACATCATGTCGGACTGAAGCAGAGGCGGCAGAGTCTCTGCTGAGTTAATCTCATCTAACGGAGGCCGGGCGAGGGAAAGAGAATGTGACTAACCTGGATCTTACATAAGCCCCAGCATGTCCTGCAAAATATCAAGAGGATTTTCACCTCATCTCAACTGCTACGTGCTATTAGGAATGGGCAGCAAAGCTTCTGGATCAATATCCTGATGTTAGTTTTACTGTACAACTACAGCTGGGACACTTATTGAGCAGATTATGAATATGATTAGGTTTCTGATTTGCATCATGAGTTGTGTGGGTCTCATTGAGACTAGTCAGTGTTTAACTCTGGCTGCCAAGTTAACTCCTATGAAAGCTTTGTTCTACAGTATATGTGAGATTTCATGTCTTCCTTTTTTATTCTGGCTTAAATTATAACTTTACATCTCATTTTATTTCAGTCAGCATATAAAGTGTGAAAGCGTAATCATATATACAGTAAGTCTTTGCCCCTCGCTGTGTTAGAATGCATGAACTTCTGCATTTAGGTCTTCTGATCTGAGAAACAGGGCTTTTGACCAGTCCCACAAATTCGTAGTAGAACGTGGTTGTGGACAGGTACAATACATTGGCTTTCAGTGTCTGCCTGAGGAGGAATCAGGATTCAGAAGGACTTTCACATTGGGATAGAAGGAGCTGGGGATCGACCTGCCTTCCAAAAGAATGATGGCTGGTTACTCCTGAGCCACAGCTTCCCAACAGAGACAGGCTGATGACTGCTTTATACGTTTTTAAAGCAACAATAAGAGTGTGGTTCGGGATCAAAACATCTTGGTTACAGTTATTTTATAGTTCTATTATGATAAAGTGGTGATTAAGGTCAGAGAATGAAAACTAGTGTCTACACCCAGCTTTCCTCCAACTTTTGTCATCTGTACTCCTCCTTTGGTCCCTGTAGACAAAAACCACGACAAAGCTGGAAAAGAAACTCAAGCATGATTCTGAATGAAAGGTGGAGTAAGAAGACTCAAAAGTAACGATACAAAAATAGTTTCTGCTGTTTTTCTCAAAAACGCTTGGGCATCATAGAGGTCCAATTCTTCACCGTGGGGTATTGTCTGATTGCTTAAACATTTAGCACAGACACAGAAGGAAATAATACTAGCATTGATATAGTGAAAATATTGTATCACAGTTGTTCTTGACTTTGAATCTTAACTCATGAGGTAACAATAAAATATGTCAAATAAACATCCACCTTTTGTACAAACAATGAGGCAGCGTATTAGTGCAGTCAACCCACCGTGAATGGGCCGTGATAAAGTGGCTGGAGACAGAAAGAAAGATTAACAGTGGGATAGTTGCAGCACCGTGAGGCAGCTGCCATAGTTAACATCTGGCAGTAAAGTCTGTGGCGAGCTGAAGCTGACACATCTGACAGGCCCTCCGGTCTGTGCACAAATCTGATTGGATTCCAGGTTAATCAAGGTCAGAAGAGATAACATGAAGGATGGCAGGGCAGGCTTGCACACACACGCACACACACACACACACACACACACACACACACACCAGAGAGCAGATGTGCAGATGTGTACCACGCACCCATGCGTGGACATGTGAATCAGCACATATTGACTATGACTCTCCACTAGTAGACATCATTAGGAAACCTGCACTTGTGCACAATTTGGCACAACTTGAGTGTGCGAGTTATTTATAAAGATGTTTTGGACTCAGCTGAAGTGTTTGGGAAGGTCACGCCAGCAGTGATACTCGCATTTGTGCACATCCTTGGCTTTCCTTTTGTGCTCTGTCAATGAAATCCTCTTGAAGACTGCAGACATGTGACTTATTCGTGCTTGTTCTTGCCCGTGACATTGACCAAGTGTAGATTATAGTCAGGCTGCTTAGAGCAGACGCACAGCGACAACATAATCTGTGGCAGGAGGAAAGAGAGGAAAAAGGCAGGGGCTGCAGAGGTGGAAGTGACAGCAGCAGCAAATAAAGATCGAACTACTAAGAAATGAAATTAGAATTACTGTCTGTGTAAACACAATGGCAGCTTGAAAGTGACAGTCAACACAATCATACCAGGTCACTATTCGCTCATTTAAGCTCTACCAACCCCAGAATAAATGCTGCTTCGCTAATTAGCCTTTGAGACTAATGTTGGCTGCGCATGAGGAACTACACAGTGCTCTTTAAGACCTTTTACCCGAAACCAGTTGCTTCCTCCTTCTGAAAGTGAGGAATGTGGTGACAATTCGTATTTTTATTTGTTAAAATAAAAAACAGTTTCTTAGTCTTGGTCTGTTAATAATTTGTTTATCAGTTTGGATACATTTCTTGACTTGCCAACTGTTTACGAACTGAATCGCATTAATTACTTGCATTTCTATAAGTAAGTGCTTTACGATTAAGGTCCTGTACAGTAATTACAGACTCATTGCGTGGGGAGAATATTGGCCTAATGTGATGTGACTCATGATGGATGAGGACCCCACAGTGGAATAGAGCGTTTTACAACATCATAAAAACAGCGCAAACAATGCTGCATGATGCAACTGTTCCAGCCGCTGATAGGATATTCTGGATCCATGACACATTCTCTACAGCGACGCACGCCTTGTCAACACGTCTGCAGAACCGTATCCAGCAGTGAGGCAAACTAACAGTGCAGGCAGCAAAAATGCCATCAATGAGGCGATGTCAGCGAGGGAGAATTTAACAACCTACTTTTCCTCTCCAGCTGGTGCAGCATCTTGGCAGACGTCCACAGAGCCCGACACCCTAATCTCCTTCCAGCCCTAATCTAAAAAAAAACACAAAGGCTCTTTTCAGAGCCACCTAAGACCATAATAAAGAGCACAGTCCTTAATCTCAATAATGGATCTGCAGAGGAAAAATTATCAGCTTTATTACTCACTTCTGTCATTATTTCTCTCAGATGCGTACGTTGACTACAGTATCTAGCTGTATAACCTGGTTGATCTTGTAATTGAAGCCTGTACAGCAACAAACTGTTGTATTATGTTAAATGAAGGCTGTATTAAATTAAAATAGAATGACATAATTTTATAAACCCCCAAAATAATAACGTACCCAACAGCTGATTCCCACCTCTATTAAAATGATGGATTATGAGCCATTTTTAATCAACTGGCCTCCTTTAAATCTCCACATGATGGAGTGCTTTTCACAGAACTCAATGTCTGTTGCAATCGTCTGTCTGGAATCAGCTGTCTGAGTGATGAAAGATGCTTCTCAAAAAATGTCCGACTCCATCATCCTCTGTGTTTGGGCACGAAGGATGTGAAGCCTGTTGGTAGGATGCCAGAGTGCGGGACACGGCGCTGGGGCCTGGAACTGCCGTATCAGAGCACACCTCCAGACGAAACAAAGCAGGATGAAAGGATGGCTGCCGCTCAGCCCACATCAAAAACTGTATTACTGTACCCTCGGACATGATTTCCAACACAGGCTTTGGAAAACACAACGCGGTTGCAGGTTGTGGAAGGAGAGCTCTGTGTACAGACGTCAACTTCACACATGGTACGATGTCAAGTCCAGTTGCCAGTGAAGTGCAGCACCGGAGAACCTCATCCTGTCTGAAGACACCGAGGAGCTAGAACAATCCTGATGACTGGACAAAACATGCAGTAAATGCAAATCTTTGATTCAACCTCTGTCTGTACATTATCGGTGATTCCGTTATAGCTTATAGATTATAAGAATGAGAATCCATCAAATGTGCAGTTTCCAGCATATACTGTATCATAAAGTCTGTTTGCTTTTAGTCATTGTCACAGAATAGAAATAAATGTGGAGTAGCATTGCTACATGTGGCAGAAGAAGAAGAGTCTTAATAATGTTTTCATATTGCCTCAAGGGAACAGTGATATTATAATGCGCTCCAGTTTTGTTTGATTTTACTAACTTCAGTTGAAGATTTAACCCAATTATTGATCTGATTGGTTCACTAGGTCATAATATTCATATCACTGTACCACAGCAGAGGAGTTGGATAATCTGGCAAACTAGACAGTTGTAACGTCATGAGCCCATTTCTTGGTTTACACTGAAATAATTCAGATGCGAATGTGAAAAACACAGAAAAAACATCGAACATAGAAAAAAGGTAGAAATAATTGGGAATTTCTCTAGCTACTCGTGTTACAGAACAGCCCTGCAGTTTAGTAGAGTGTGTGTGCAGGTGTGTGTCAGTGGGACAGAACTAGATAGTATAACAAATGCAGGACTATTAGTGCTGAACTGTTTTCAATATTGAATGTCCCTAATTATATGTGGATGATTATGTTTGTGAGGACAGTGGGGGCTTTACAAAAGAAGAGCATTAGGCTGTGATGACCCCTGTGCGGCTCACTAGCCTAGTAAATGTCCCCTGGAATTACAGAGACCACCACAGCCGCCGGAAAAGGCTTCTCTGAAGAGCACTAATAGCATTTAGGCACAATAAGGCTTCTGTGAATGCGGCTGAGCTGACAAATGAACACCTTTCAATTTGCTCTTATTTTCCCTATGACCTGCATTGCTCCACCATTTTAATCTCCTCTCCAAAGGGGATTTAAGGAAAGTGAATTTACCACAATGTTGGGATGATTTGATAAACCAAAAGCGTTCTAAATGTAAATGCCAGAGAGTTGGATTAGCCAAAGCGTGGGCTGTCCAGTTTGAATTAGTTTGGGAAGGACGGAGGCAGAGGGACTGACAGATTAGCAGCTCTAGTCATTCTAGCACTCGCTGGATTTGTGTGTGTGCACGTCTGTGTGTGGGCACGTGCCGACCAGCTGTGTGTTTACAAGGGGGTCAACGCACAGCACGGACACTTAAAATATTATGCCTAATGTAGTTTTATTGCATGCTGTAATAACATATGCAGCCCTGTGATAAATCCTCTTTAGCCTTCTACATTTGTGGAGATGCTGACTCAGCCGTGTGCTCCTTTCTGTGCTTTACATGGCCGTGTATCACGCTGCATTATGCAGGGAGGAATACTTCATTGAAATGCAGATGGGAGGATATACAGTACAGTGTAGTAATGCGATACAGTAATAAAAAGTATAGCGTTGTGGTTTTAGTTGCAGGTCAAAGCATGTATCCAGAAGCATAAAGAATAATGTGAAGTGCCTGGAGTGATCGATGGCTGCTCAACAAGTAGAAGTGTTTAATATTAAAGGATAATGATGAAACTTCAGTTTTTAGTTTTGACATAAGTGCTAAAACGTTGTAATTTGTCATTTATTGATTTTAAGTCCTTTTAAGTCCGCAAGTGGCTGGTGGATGGTGTTTGTACTGTATTATTCTCGCCCTCACCTCAAATCTAACCCATTTAGTGGACGTGGAATATTGATGGGCTGTTTGTGGCCTAAACGGCTCACTGACAACTGGAACAAGCAAAAAAACTATCATGGCCAGTTGCCCTTGCTCTCCCTCTTCTTTTCTTTCCTCTCCCTAGTATATGTGTAAATTCTGTGTGTAGTTCAGGTGGTGTCGTGTGAATGCGGTGCACTCGTCAAGGTTTGGTGCAGAAGTGTCTCTAAATATTCCAAATACACAGATCTGGTACCAAGGCCTTCGTACGCTCGCATGGCCATGCACTGGCCACCAGGTCCTGGTGTTGGTCATCCAGCTGAGTTCACTGTGTACTTCCTATTTGTATTCTCCGTTGTTCATTTGCCAGCAGCAGACACCACCTACAGCTACTGAGCTCCGCTGCAGCAGACAGCGCCTCTGAAGTCCACACATGATTCAGGCTCTAGCAGATGTTGATTGATCGGGTCCTAGCTATTAAACTGGGCCTGGCCCTCCAGCCCTCACCACACAGGCTGGAGAGTAGCTGCTCCCAATGCTCCCACATCTCCATTGATTCTTTTCCACCCCTGGTTGAATTTACACGCCCTCGCTTTGACTTGTCCACTCAGGGAGCTATTGGGTGAAGCTCCTTCTGCCTTATCTATCTCGCTCTAATCCTCCCACCTCCTTTGAGTCTTTTCCTATTGGAGCCCTTGACCTGTCATAAGCTGGAGGCGGTGTTTAGTTGACTTTGTCCTAGAGGCCCTGATGCCCACCAGCCAAATCTAAGAACTGTCAGGCCCCGAGTGACGGAACGCCAATGGAGCACTACATTAAGGATTCTCTGTCATGTGGCAGCATTGAACCATCTTCTTCACCTCTAGGTGCTATTTCCTTCCTTAGTTCAGAAGAAAAGACTCTCAGGCCCTGCATTGACTTTTGTGACTTACTGTAAGTATCATTAAGAACAGATATCCATTACTCCTACTGTAATTAACTCGGCCTTCAGACTGCTGCAGGGTGGGCCTGTCTTCAGTGGGCTCAACCTCCACCATTCTTACCATTCAGTTCACAATAGAGATGGAGACAATGAATATGTAGTTATTCCCTTCAGTCTCACCAATGACCTCACTCCCGGCCTAATCAATAACAATAAGAGATGTTATTCACCTTTTCAGTTTATTTTTATCAAATCACTTTTCCCCTGACCCTCTGCTCAACTTTTCCAATGTTCAACAGGTACACGTCCCCCTTATCCCCTGCCTCAGTTTCATTACTGAGTCAGAAAATACAACCCTTCCTGGAATGAATAGATCACATCTCTCATATTACAGTTGATTGTGATATAATAACACATGCTGTGATGATGATGGGATTGGCCAAAAGACACAGTAGAGCCTGACACTAATAAGCGCTACAACTGTAAATACTTGAGCTCAGGATTCAGAGCTGCTGTATTCAGTGTTGTTTCATTTTACCTGGGAAGCTCACGTTTTTTTTACAACACTACTACTTATTACTACTTAATAGACTTGATATTAATGTATCTCAATGCTTTATCTTTCTTATTGTTTATATGATTGTTTTTAATTTTTTTGTAAGTTTCTTACTTTGTCTTCACTGCATTTGTCCAAATTTGTCCTCCTCTAGCCAGTAAAGCAGAGGAAGAGGGAAGAAAGAGCCCATTAAAAAAAAGAAGGAAGGTGATGGATCAATCAGAAAGAGTTTACCATTGCGTGAATGAGTTGGAAGTTGTTCTAGTCTAATTGTGGCAATGCTGTGGAGAACTTCATTCAAATACTGTAATATTGTCACAAGCCCTTCCAGGGTTTCACTAACTGCTCTAGGCCAGTGTCTTAATAGGCATTGGCAGATTTACATTAGATCACCAAACAAATAACACACAAGTGAGAGACTGCTACTGTGGAAATGTGCTGTGTGTTACAACAGACGCTTAATCAGAGGTAACGTTATCACCAATTATCACTCAAGTCAGTAATAAACATGTCAGAGATTTCACTAAACTGTCTTTATGAAGAACCACCATGATCCAGAAGTATAAATGAAACACTATGCAATGTAGTGGGTACATAACAAACAGTAGGTAGTAAACATGCAGAGCAATGTCCACATGTCTGGTGGTTAGTGGAAATACCGACTGTACAGAGATCACGAGGGAAGGTGCCAAATCCAAGAACTAACAACATGAATGAACCACCTTTTTGTATCTTCCTAGTGTCCAATGGATGAGTCAGTCTGAGTATGAGATAATCGCACACAAATAAAAAAAGCCTGAAGGAAAAAATCACTTGTGTCTAAAGATCAAGGCACCTGATACATGGACTTAGTGGAAAACTCCTGCTCTATCTTTTGTTCCCTTTTACTTTATAGAATGATCTAGTTGTTCAATGACCCTTTTTGTATACACAACTTTAGAAACCTAAATTATCATCATCAGTCATGTTCTTGTGGATGGTCGGTGCTGGCCCTGGCCATTTTGGTGCCCCAGACTGTGTTAGGTTACGTTGGGAACCGTAAAAAACTGAACCAGGGTTGAACCCAAATGCAGAGAACAGTGAAGCACAGTCGAGGAGCAAGTAACAGTTTTAATGAGAGCAGAGGGCAAAAACAGAATGCAAGCACTGACTAAACTCTGAAACTGAAAATCACTGCAACGCAGGTAGATAGGTACCTCTAAGGAGGTAATAAATAAAAATCACTGCTGAGCAGGCGGGAACTAAACTCCTCTGTAAGAACTGAAAATCACTACAAACAGCTCAGCCTGTGCTACAGGGCAAAAACAAAAGCTAGAGGTCTGGGGTAAGAATGAGCACAGGAACAAAATGCCACTGGGGAACGACACACTAGTAACCACAGATAGTCACACATGGGTTTAAATGTCCGTATAATCAGGAACCTAATCGAGAACACCTTCTGCAGGTCCAACGGTGTAAGTAAAATACCCCCTCCAGCAGGCGGCGCCCTAGGCCCTAGTCCCAGAATATCAACTAATTTGTTGTTTCATTAGCTCTGTTTTTAAATGCCACAATTTAAAAGCAATGTCTGATTCTCATGAGGTAATAATTATTACATTTGTCAGCCTGGAGTTATTACACTCCATAAAAACAACGCCCTTTGATGATGAGCCCTTTGTACCACTAGAGGGTAGCACAGGCCTCCACACCAACACATCCTCACACAGCTGTATGAACAAGAGCATTAAACACTTACTGTTGTTAGTAATTCTGGATGCTGAAGTTAAATCTAAGAATGACGCAGAATAAGATTTCGATATTTTCTTTTTAATGCATGATTGTTTTTAAGTGCTATTGCAACACATAATAATTGACCAACTGGTTTATATGATGGTAACCTGGATATCGACGCTGCACTCTGTATATATGTCATGATATGTATTATGACATATATATGTATCTGTTCAAATAATTATCTCAGAAAAACCCAAAACCTTTGTAAATTTTAGAAAACGTCTGAGTCAGCAGTTGGTAGAGCTAAATTAGAGGGTAGGAGTGAAAACCTCTGACACCACTTGGTGCAGCTGAGGCAAGTGTTAGAGAGCCAAACCTATTGTAACGGTAGAAACCTTTGTCCTGAGGGTGGCGCTAGAGGAGAACGGATGTGCCCTCCAAAATGTAACAGACTCATCTTCTGCCAAGTATAACATTATATGTTTAGCTCAAGAAAATGTAATAATTGTTTTTTTGTTTTTTTTTGCATAAATGACATATGTCATATGGTCTTTGGAAATCATGTCCACTAAGAAATCTACATGCCGCATACATGTACTGTCTTGTTTTATTGTACATTTCTGAATATGAAAGTGTAGTTAATAGAAAGTAATGACTCTTTAGATAAATTAACTGAGAGTGCATATAGGAATAAGTGTTGAGGTGTGATTTTGGGGTGCAGGACTGTCTGACCGTCAGACAGTGGCCGACCACTTCTGGAACTACTGTGGTGATGCTCAAAGTGGCCATCAGTTTCCAGCGGTTTACCTGTTACAAGCATGTTACCTATGCACCACACGTCTCTGGCCTGTAGTTGTATGTGCATGCGCCTGTGTGAATATGTGTAAGGGGGTTGAATGGCTTGATCTGCAGCAGGTTGAGGTGAACATGAGAAGGGTCAGTAATCCACTGTCTTAGGTTTCCTGTTAATCGCTCTTAAAGGAAGTGTTCAGAGGTTCCCACACACACGAGGACAATGAAGCCAGTCTTGGCTGCTGGAATGCTGCTAACGCTACCTGCCATCCACCCATTCATCCATGCAACCTTTGCATTTGTCTTCCACAGCTCTTCAGTCATGGATTTGCTTCCGTGCCTCATCTCTCGCTCGCTTGCAGGGCCCTTAGATCATTATAATGTTCATTATAATTACATGCAGACAAGCGTGCGGTGGTTCGACCGCTCGACTCTGACTTTTTAAGAAAAAGAAAACAGGAAGCGATGTGTTTGACATTTCTAGATTGTTTTGACTGTCATGATGGGGGAAGAAAAAGAAACTCAAACCAGCTGCTGTAACACAACATACAAAGGAAAACATGCAAGCAATGCAAGATTTACACAATTACAGGTGACTGATAGTGAAAAACCTAGTCACATACTAGGCAGTTGCAAGACCTTGCTTACATTATCTACGTTGGTTACTGCTACAATGAACTATAGTATTTTATTAGACATTTTTTAAATAATTTTAAATATTTCAACACACTCACAAATATCAGGCATATACTAAATGTTTACTGTAAGTAGGGATGGGAATAAAAGTATTTTTAGTGGTATTATTAAATTTCAGAGCTGGTAACTATTGGTGGCACCTTTGAGAAGCTAATTAATACAACAGGGCTAATGTCGGTGAAGATTCTCAGTCATCCAGGTGGAATAACCAATTCACCAATCCAATCTTCTGAAGAAGCCACCTGGGTTGGTGGTGAAACATTTCTACTGAAAAGAAGAAATCCAGTTGACATGGCTCAACCTTCAGAGCTAATGGTCTGAACATGATTTAATAGGAATGTTTGTTGGCACAGTCTGCGTCTTCACGAAACATAAGATTAACTAGATAAAGCATTTCCATAGGAAAATACACAGTGAATGCTGCCAAGAAGCTGAAGCAGTTGAATTTCAAATTGAGGAATTGAAAAATTGATGCTAAATATTGAAATTGAAAGAACTGATGAAAAAACAGGAAGACACAATATACATAATGTAACAAAACAGCTAAATCTTATAAATAAATAGTTTTAAGTGCAAGATATAAAAGAATAGCTTTATACACCTGAAATTAGATGCAGAGGAAAATGTTTGAGCTTTGGAGGAAACATGCAGGTAATTGCTAAACAGTAAAAGAGTCTTGACTAGTCACAATAAGCCAGTTGAAAGCTGAAATACTGCTATGTTTAGCTAATGCTGTGCTTTTATTTTGAAAGTATATGGAAGAAGATTGTGGGGGTAATTGCTAAATTGTATAATAGACTCATATTCATTATACACTATTCAAAATACACAATAAGTTGAAAGCAGAAATATTGCTATTTTTAGCTAAAAACTGGAATGGGACTTTTATTTTGAAAGGATTTGGGGAGCTGTGTGTGCTTAATAGCTAAACTGTAAAATAGTCTCAATAACTCCTCACAATTACCCATTCAAAAGCAAAAGTGGTGCTGTTAAAGCTAAAAATTTGGATTGGTGCTTTTAGTTGTAAAGGATTCAGATGAAGTGTCTGATTAATTACTAAACATTCAAACAGTGTATTGAACTAATCAGTTATATGCATAGAGTTGCTGCACTGAGCATCAGAAGTTTGACCTGTCAGTCACAGCAGCAGCTGCGCCGTTGTCATGGAGACGAAAGGCGGGAAACTCAGGCTCATTCTGCTCTGTGAAAGCAGAGTTGCACCCCTGCTAAATAGGCTTGTTACAGCAAAACCATAATAGCTATCAAAAAAAGTTATTTCACTTTATGAGTGCCAAGGCTTCAATGAGCAACTGGTGTGAGTTTTATGTCTGAGGAGTGAATATTATGGCCACAGTCGCGATTTAAATATGCCTGTTCCTATGCAATCCTCCCCAGAAATCAGCAAAACATTTCCATTGGAGTCTATGGGAAGAATTTTGGAACTCTCTGCCCTTTGAGATAGCTACAAAAGAAAGTATAGGTCTGAGGGCTTAACCAGACTCATCATTAGAAAGAAGACAAGTATGACTATGAACGAGTGAAAAATTATTTTATAGAGTGAAAACTGTGGCTGTAGTGGCAAGTTAAAGACAGAAGTTCTGTCTTAAATAAACGTTTCTTCACACTTTAGCTGTGACATCACGCACTCAAGTTCACGCAATACACACAATTCAACACCCAAAAAACACCCAATATTTAAACTGCTATAGATCAGAAAGTATTAAAGATATTAAAAAGCTGAGAGGAAGATTAATAATTGAGTAGTTTGAAGATTGTTTCAAAGTTAAAACGGTTTCTGTAGCTTAAAGTATGCTGAAGTAGTTAAAGCTAAAAGAAGACAAAGCTGATGATTTGAAAATGGTTTTCCATTCATTTTAAAGGGGAAATTTTGATGACAAAAGTTTAATAATAATAATAATAATAATAATAATAATAATAATAATAATAATAATAATAATAATAATAATAATAATAATATAATGTTTGAATCTAAAATTCGAATAATATCTAAATATCAAATCTAATAATAAAGATTTGAATAAGATTTGAATATCAATACAGTGCTTTGCAGCATTCACTGTGATGAAGAAACCTAAAAGTCAGAAGCAGATAGAAAGCTCTCTCACCTGGATTTCACCTGTATTGTTGTGGATAATGCTTTTTTTCCTGAGAAACACTTTCAAGCATCTTCAAATTTTTTTTCTGTGCTACTCAGAATCATTTTGTGTTTTTGGGCTTTGTCGTTTTCCACACTCTAAGTGGGTGGACATATGCCTTTTGTTCAGACTGGCTTTCATCTAACCAGCCTAATGCTAACGCTTGATTTATGTGTAATTAGTGAGAAAAATGAAAGCAAACAGGATGCACATATAGTGGGTGCACAAAGGAATTTAGACCCTTCGGATTAAAAAAAAATTTAGAGTGTAAAATTACTATATATCAAAATGTGGAGTCTGATGCTGGTGTATGCTCTATTTATTGCAAACCAGTAAGGACTCTACCTTTCAAGTCGGCCATTGGTGCTAGCACCCAGGCCCCAAGTGAACTCTGGAGGTCATGGGTCAGCGTCCCCAAGTCACATAAGGGGGCTGGCGGGTATGAGGCCTAAGGAGAGGAGTCTATACAAGGTGTCTGACATGATAAACGTGGACTGAGGAGAACAATTGATGGCCTGGCTAACGACCCCTCTCTCTGATCTTGATCTATAGTTTAGTGCAAGGTATAAATGGAGGACAAGCGAGACAGACTAGCTTTTATGAGGATAGATAGCAGAGAAGCTCTGGGAATCAAAAGTGCTGGGCCAAACAAAACCTCTAAATTATAAATGATCACACCTGTCAACTTACATATACAAGAGAAGAAGCAGCTTAGTGGCCATATTAAGAACACAGTATTAAGAACAGGTGAGGATGCTGCCAGGATGCAGATGCGTAGCTTGTCACCTGCTGCATTTTATATTAACTAAAAACAAGCTAAGTAGCATGGACTGAAAAGCATTGGTCTGATGAAGTCTTGAGATTTGACATACATTGTTCTGTCTTAGCAACAGTCTATACGTTTTTTTTAAAGAATTGGATGTTTATAGTGGCTCCGACACTGGTGGTGATGACTTCATTGGTGTGATCTCTCCTTATCTAAAGGAAAAGAATAAAATCTTAGGCAGCGTTCCAGAAATACCAGAATGGGCAAATTCAAAACAAGTATTTCACAGAGTGGCAGAATCTGAAACAGAAGTGCAGAGGGGAGTAAAAGAAGTTATAAATAATCGAATCGTTATAAATCGAACACTTGCCATGGTGGGTGGTGATCCAGGGCTGTAATGGTTGCTGCCCTAGTCCTTTACTAGTCACCGGAGCAGATGGGTCATGTTTGTTTCTTGTCCACTACCCACTCACCAACGAGCAGCAGACAGACACAAAGTCAGACACTGCTGGTGAACATCAGCAGTGTTTAGCAGTTGAAAAGACATTTCCCTGAGGACTTGGTCGACTGATAATAAACTGGTCACTCTGTTGTGCAGGCTGCGGGAAACAGACTGGAACAAGGGCTTGAAGTAGATGAAGCCATTTGGTGGAAAGAGAAGAAACAGTGCGGTGGCAGGAGGTGGAAGCATGACAGCAAGAGGAGCTAGAGAGAACAGACAGAGGGAGGTGAAGACGACGGACAGCAGGAGGAGAAAAGAAGCACGACAGACAGTGTTTTGAGGGGCGCTGGCTTCTGCAGCTGTCATGAAGGTTGGACCTAGGATGCCTGTGATCAGCTAACCATGTAACACACACACACACACACACACACACACACACACACACACACACACACACACACACACACACACACACACACACACACGTCAACGCTAATGTTTAATGCAAGGTGTTGATTCACCTTTTTAAAACCAACACATAATCCAGTGGTCATTCAACCATACTTATGACGTTGATTCAACTACGATTCACGGTTAAAATGCCTGCTGAGCTTAGTCACCATTTTTTATATAAGAGCTATTCTTCGTCAAGTCCTAAAGAGTTGGAGCACAGACTATCCCACCTCAATGGAGCATCTTCTTGGGCCAGTGTCAGACTGTACTGGCCCCTGTTTAGCAGCATTAGCTCTGTTCAAGGCCAGGGAATGAGGAATGTTTTGTATTGTTCCCTTCAAAAATGCCTTTGTAAGCTGAAGCTATATGTCTGATCATGCTATGAAGCTAAGCTTGTCATTAGTGCAGACAGCTACACTGCAGAGCTGTCACAGGTAAAGCAATGTCATCTTAACACCCACGGGCGTCACTCTGCTCCATCTGGCTCAGCTGACCTTTGTTCAGGTAGTCGTCTTAGGAGTTTAGATTTGAGCAGAATTGTGAACATTTTGTCATGTTCAGCTTCACCATCACCATCCTTGACTTGTTTTTTTCCTGTTTATAAGCTGCTTTACTTCACCAGTTGTATGATCTGCATGACAACTTCCCAGCCCTTCCTTCCTGTTTTCTGTCTGATCCCTTTGGACCTGTTCTTATTCGCTGGCCTTGACCCTTGACCTTGTTCTGTTTCTACTACTTGTTTCTACTACTTGTTTCTACTCTTGGATACTACTCTTGGATCTCCCCTCTACTGCTGCGCACCCTCCCTCTTTGTTTTTATTTTTTTTATTTTTCTGGATCATTCTGTGTTATTCAAACTTTTTCTGTCCAATTATTGCAATCAACCTCACTTCCCGCACTGGTCTGTTCAATCTGCCCCTATCGTCTTCATCCATATTCTCATTTTTTTATCCTTGACTTTACTAAAGCTACTCCCTAATGTAACTGGGTACAAGTCGTAAGCATCTCCCCACTATTGAGGTTGTTGGCTTGAAATGCTGGTGCCCAGACACCCATGGTGCCAAACAGGCAGCTAAACAGACCACCAGGCCACCCAGGGTGCTGCACGCTGCACCCAACACACACACACACACACACACACACACACACACACACACACACACACACACACACACACACACACACACACACACACACACACACACACACACACACACTCCCAGGCTACAGTGCCATGTTGTCTGTGGAGTGTGCCACCCTGCACTGATCCTGGCTGTGGAGGTTGGTAGCTTGGCTGTCAATGTTGGGCTTTGAATGGTAACCCAGACACACACACACGCACACACACACACTCTCCACCCCCTATGCCCCCACCACCACCCCACCCCCCCCCACACACACACATTCATGCACACATTCCTTGCTTTCAGGTCATGCCAAAACAGCAGTCTGCTCGCTCCATGTGGCTGATTGTCTGCCTACTTCCTCTTCCTTT
Source organism: Betta splendens (assembly GCF_900634795.4). Lineage (NCBI taxonomy): Eukaryota > Metazoa > Chordata > Actinopteri > Anabantiformes > Osphronemidae > Betta > Betta splendens. The sequence continues at coordinate 9,118,222 of NC_040883.2, forward strand.
TCACTGGTTTTCGAGTTCCATCTGGACAGTCAAACAGAAAAAAAACACTATTAACTTATCATCTACGGAGAGTTAATTACCTGGTACGAGCTAGGTTAAACACGATGAATAATTAAGCTGTAATGGAGGGATGACAGCATCCCATGCATTCTTGTCTTACTTCTCTTAGTGTGTTGCTGAGTGCATAACTCAATAACTCAATAAGTTCAATTTTTTGGGGTCCTAGTTAGTAAAGAGGCATAGGCAGAGTCGGCGGAAATTTAATTTCTCTCTCCTATCTTACTTTTATGTTACTAATACCACTTCAGGCAGATTTGTTGTTTAAAACCACACTCCAAAAAACCGCCATAGTCATGCCACAGACTTGAATGTGAATGTGTGTTTAGTTAGGTGTAGTTAGGGTCATGTGTCATGCGGCTTCAAAGAAGACCTTGATGATGGAAAATGAATAAATAGTTGACATGGGTAACAGAAGTCAAACCACAAAGCACAGAGGTAACAGAGCTGTGAAAATGGTCCACACTATGGATCATTCCCAGAAGCGGTAGCTGGTTCACTTTTCTCTGGAAGTATCAACAAACACATGGCTGATTGACCCTAATCTACCTACACACACACACACACACACACACACACACACACACACACACACACACACACACACACACACACACACACACACACATGCCCCTAGGACACACCATATGTGACCCCTGTGGTCCCTGTGACTGGGAAGTATAATGTTCAGTTATAACCAAGACACCTAGACAGGCATAAATAAACAGGACCCCAGGCCCCCTTTAACACACACACACACACACACACGCACACACACACACACACACACACACACACACACACACACACACACACACACACACACACACACACAGGTAAGTGATTTTCTTCGGTTGGAGCAAGGGTCAGCCAGGTCACAGGGATGCCGAGATAAACTACGCTTGTCAGATAATGAATTGAGATTAGGAAGGAAATGCAGCTGCAGAATTATTATCTGTCTTGTTTGTTGTTTCATAAAGCTACTGGTCAGAAGAACGGGGGCTTCACCTCACGTTACTGCTTAGGTGGTTTCCTATTAAGTTGGACCCAAACAGAGCTACAGAGTAAAAAAAGAAGGTTTTTTTGCATTAATTTGCCAAACACAACCCACAGAAATATAAAGTAAACCAGAACACTTAATATCGAGTGCTCAAATGGCAAGAAAAACTATTTGAGGACGATTTAAACACTTCAGTAGATTCAGTAGAGCTTTTGTTGTTAGCGTTACTTTTGGCATTATTTCTGTAATTTTAGTTATAGCCATTTGTTTTTAAAATAAGTGTAATTGTTCAGTTTTTGTGAATTACAAAATGAAAATTCTTTGAATAATAAAAAAATGCTTTTTCTAAGGATATGGCAGGTTCACTAGGTCTAAAAACATGCAGTTGACTGACAGCAGGTGGACATGTGGACAGGAGATTAGCACAAAATTTGTTGAGCTTGCGTTGCTTTGCAGCTGCACAGTTTTGGCACATCTGACTGGAACAGGCACAAAAACAGCAGCACCAAGTGGTGGATTCATTTCAGCGCTGACTGGGATCCACAGGCATCAACAGAAGTCCCAGGTACAGGTTCAGCTGCAGACATGTCAACGAGGCCAGGTACTGCTGATGATACACGCATGATGAACGCAGACAGGATTTGCTTGATGATCTGTGCTGCTGGTCTTGTTTTTAGTCAAAATCCTCAACTCAGTTGGCTTCTGTATCAGCAAACTGTTGACATTCTCCTAATCAGAAAAGTCAAAGCAAGGACATCACTTCCTGTGCCTCAGTGTGAGGCGGCAGCTTGCTGTTGGACATGTTTCAGTCTTAGCTTGTGTTTGCTGGAAACTAGATTATTACACAACCCACTGCTGTGATACATTATTCAATCTGTTTTCACCTGGAAGGTGAGTTTTATTTGCTTAAGTTTATTTTTCTACATAATGAGATCATACATGCTGCAAATACATAATAAAAGTATTGCAGTATAAATTTGTGTATAGCATAATAACTAAGTATATTATTTGCCATGTTAGTCAGATGGATGGTATGTTAGAATTCTCAATCTTTCTAGAAGCATTGAACAAATCTGAAGAACAAACACATATTACGGTGTGTTACCCTATTTCTTTCTTAAGAATAATTTGGAACTACAGCATGAGACTGACTACAGCTGTTTAGCACTGTTCTTTAGTAGAGTCTGCTAGTGCAGCTTTTACACGTATGGCTGTGAGTCCTGTGAGGTCTCAATGTGTAGAAGTGCATTAACATTCATCAGCTGCGGTGCCAGGGATGTTTTGTGGAGGATCCTGAAGTCTGTTAATAATTGCACTGCCTTGACACTATTGTGATCCCAGAGTCAGCGTATTAATCACCATCAGCCTCACTAAAGCACCATTCTGAGCACACGTTCTTTTATTCTATCCAGCAAGGACCATCGTGCTGTAATGAATATTTCAGCCTATAGAGGCTGCTAGTTGCAGAGCTTTAGGCTCATTTAAACCTAACAGAGGGCAGGGACAAACCACAACTTCATCTTTCTGAAGACGGCTCAAGGAAATATTACACTAATGCAGAGATAACTTTAATCCCTGCTCAGCGCATAGTTTATGGTGACGTTAAGGCCTAGTAGTGCATGGAGATCAACACATGGTGTTCCTCTCTTGGTTATAGTCACAATGCCTTTAACTAAAATGTACACAGATGAAATATGGACACACTCAGTTTTGAGACATACAGTAGCTGTTCACACTGCTGCTTGGAGCCACCACTGATCGTGTGCAGCTAAACCTGTTGCCTGCCTTTGGTATTTACATGTAGTTGTCTCTTTATGCTGCCCTTTCAGCACATCAACACACTGTGCCATTGCACCCACCCACTCGCCTGCAGTATAGTACAGTAGAGGGGCGACAGAAGGAGATGTGAGGCGATAGCCCCCTTTTTTCAGGGCAGAAAAAGACCCCAATTGTGTCTGCGCGCCCTCCTCTCCCTTGCCTCGCCTCGCCTTGCATGCCTCTGGAAGTGCAAAGAAAAGACAGAAAGAGATTTAGAGAAAGGGAGAGGGAAGGAGGGAAGGCTGGTTCGCTGTGCAGCTGCTCCTGCGGAGGCCTTTGGATTACATCAGAGTGGCTGAGAAGAAAGGATTGAGAGGAGCAAGAGAGAGAGGAGAAGGGGGAGAGGGGAGAGGGGGCGCCCGGAGTAAAGGGGGCGCCCACAGGAGGGTGTGAGGCACACTCCACAAATCAGACCTCTTTTTTTCCGGGCTCTCTCCGTCATGCTCCCTCTCTCTCCCTGTATCTCTCTATCAAAGGTTGTTGTGGAGCGGCCCTCCACAGAGCAATCATTGTTATCAGGTTGAAGAGCACGCACGCACGCACGCACGCACGCACGCACGCACGCACACACACACAGCTTCCACAATAGGGGAAGCGACAAGTAACTTCTCTACCAATAACTCGATGACTATGCACACATGGTCCCACAAAATCCACATGCATGAAAGCAGTAGCACTCAGTGCTTATTCCAACATTAGTGGTGTCGTAAATAGTAAAACATGGCTTATAATCATTATTATCTCAGTTTTCTCATTGAGCAGGCGTGTGTGTGTGTGTGTGTGTGTGTGTGTGTGTGTGTGTGTGTGTGTGTGTGTGTGTGTGTGTGTGTGTGTGTGTGTGTGTGTGTGTGTGTGTGTGTGTCTTTACTGTTTCTGGCAACCTGTGCAGTGTGTATCCTCTCTTCTCATTGACACCCAACAGAAAACTATATAGACAAGCGAAGAAATCCACCAAAATCAATCAAATAATTTTAGATTAAACTTTAAACTCATGAACTTCGTTTTGACACCAGCCATCGACAGCTCCCTCATTAAAGGATGCAAGCATTTCACACTAGGTGTGTGTGTGCATGTCGTAGGGTGGACCATGTTCTCTGGGACTCTTGTGGTGGTGGTGCTGGTCCTCCTTCTGTGTAGGCGGGTCCTGTGGCATGGACTATGCATCTTCATTTACGAGAAATGGCTCAAGAGACCTGCAAGGACCAGAGGAGAAAAACGCAGACTGCCTGGAGAAGCGACGAACGGATGACACATCTGAGCTCTCTGCGTGTCATCCTTTGCTGTATTGTTTCCCTGTGAATGCCCACAAAAAGACATGTAACAATCTGGACCCCACTTTATTATTAAATGTATCAATGTGAAATGCGACCTTGATCTCTCTCGTTTCTAATGCTGACTGGAAAATCGTAGTTTGGGGACTTTAGAGACATCTGGTGGCCATTTGTTCTATTTCATCATCGCTTGTCTTGCTTCAAGACAGAAAACTCAATCCTATCACAAACGAAGAGGTGCAAACCTCCTGTAAACACACTTTAAGTTTATGACTTAAAGAATAGATTTTAGTCTCTGTTGGTGACATACCGGGGGTCGTACCCTTTGTAGTTAATTTCAGTCCTACTGAAATATATCCCACTGTTTTTTTGTTTCTGACGCTCTACTGAATAAGAAGGGCAGTCGTCATTGTTCCTCTCTGCTCTCCTGCTTCCACAGGGAGGAAAAGTGAAATTTGATTGTTCACACCCTTGTGTGCAAGGGAGAGGGTGTGAGTTAACATCTAGGGATATTGTTCCGGTAGGAGTCTGAGTGACACATTTATGAGGCACTTAACCGCTCATTGAAACCACTGAGAATTTCAACCATCTTGTTTAAAGTTCGTGTTGTCTTAACACTGTGCAGATGTTCCAGGATTTGGAGGTATTTTGGTAAATATAGATGAGCCTGAATGTGAATGCAGACATAAATCTACCTAATCATACAGTGGCCCATTAATACCCATTAATAATTATCTTTATAAAGGTCAATTCTCATGGTGCCATAGTCCTACAGTATAGGAATAGATGCTGTATGGTGTTTGTGAAGTAAAAAACAGTTTACAGTAACATATTGGGAAATATGCATTATATTCCACTGACATGTTTAGGATCATCAATCAGAATAAGAAGCAATGAGTGGGTCAAAAAAGACTGAAGGCCAAATGATGCACATACTGTAGAAGCAGCTCTGCTGCAGGTGATTGCTATTACAGTAGCTTCTCTAAAGATGGTTGAACTATACAGTAAGCAGGCCAGTTCAGATAGAAAGTGTCGCCCCCCTTCGAGCTGTAGACGACCAGAGCTCAGATATGTGATCGCCCACACACGGCAGGTGTACGTGATTCTCCACGAAGATGAGGAACTTGGGTTTGAAACTGAAAGCAGATGACTTCTAACACTCCCCCTCTGTTATGACCAGGAAGTGACTGTGACTGTGAAGGTGAAGGTTATGTAGGGAAATCTGAGGTTGGAGACAATGTCTGTGATGGGGGGGTGGTAATGAGGGCTGAGTGGAGGTCCACAGAGGATCGCTTCAATCTGCACTCTTTACTGTATATACTGTGTATGTATAGATAAATAAGACTCAGTCTTGGTTTGATAGTGTGTATATAAACATGACACTGAGAGGAAGGCAAAGGTGAGTGTGGTTAGACTATTACACAGGTAATGAGTGACAGAGGGGGAAAACCTGGCAGTGGGAGTGGCCGGAGGAAGGGGGCGTGGCTAAATGAGAGAGGGAGAGCATGGATGGCACATATGGACCTGGGGCCCTGACACACCAGCACTTATACCTATGCTATTTAGTCTTCATTCATTTAACAGCCATCCATCCATCTTCATGCAGGGTCGCGGGTGGTGCTGGAGCCCATCCCAGCTGTCTGTGGGTGAGAGGCGGGTACACCCTGGACAGGTGGCCAGTCCGTTGCAGGGCTTATTGCATATCTAATGGTGATATTTCAAAATGCTGAGTTATTATCTGATTCACGTATATCAAATGCCCCTCAAAGCCCCCCAGCCACCCACCGACCACACACGCACGCGTTGGACCAACAGGTATGGATGAGGAGCTGTGTCTGGAATGTGGACGACAGATGTCAACATAAAGGCTGCAAGCCCAGGAGAGGAGGAGGAGGAGGAGGAGGAGAGTGGGAGTGGCCTGAGAGGAACAGAGAATGGCCTCAGCTCTTTGAAAGTGAATTTCCTTCCCTGAAGCTAAAGATTAGCAGACCCTTCAATGCTAATGGGTGCTACAAATGCTCATAGATAAGACACAGAGGACGGAGAGCGAGTGGACGCGGGTTCAGAGCAGGACCCATGTGACACTATTTTTGGACAAGTTTCACAGTTATATCCCTGTTTCCCATTTGCAGACTGTTTTTCAAGCACTCTTGTAAATGTAGTGATTATTTATTTCACCGTTATAAAAAACTGTCCTTTCATAAAATCCAAGCTGCCAAAATATTTAAAATTGCTGCTAATGAATATATTGGTCACATCTTCTTCTAACTTCTTGTTAGTTTAATGAACCTTGTTTCATATTCATGCCACAGAAACATTTTTAAACCCAGCACCACTGGATCCAGTGTCTTTGAAGGTTCTTATTGATCCAGGGCATGTTTATCCCAAAGGTTCTGTTCAGTTGAATCTGGACCTTTATCCAAAAGATTCTTTGTTACTTAACTTGCTTACAGTTGTATGTACCCTCTCTGTGAATCGTTAGGTCATTAGCATCCAAGTGGTCAACACTCACAGCACAGCACAGAAGCAACAGACTGTGACACAGACCAGCAGTACTGGTTTGGTGACTGGACTCCATCCAGAAGCTGTCAGGATTTTAGATGAACAGAAATATCTCTTAATGAAGTCTACTTGGTGGATGTGTATGTAGGTGAGCAGGCGTCTGACCCACATCATCGTGATGCTTGAAGCACCCTTTCTTAAAGTGAAGTAAAGTAAAGTGAAATTGCCCCACGCTTTAGCTACTTGCAGGCTGGACTAACTGTAACTGAGCGCTGTGTTGCCAGTGCTGCTTCAGCCAACATGCCTGTGTTGTGTTTGCTGCCTGTTCTTGTTCTTAAATCGAGGCACAGTTGAAGCAACTGCCGCTTTAACCTGTACCTGGCTCTGCTGACATCTATTCCATTATAGGAAGATATTTCCTCTGCACTGTCGCTTGTCAGTTCTCGAGTAGGGTTTTTATACATCATTGTACTGTACCTTCTACTGACTAACTGGCAACCTTATCAGGTACACCTCTGTTTTTCTACGTTTTGCTAAAGTTGACAAAAAGGGACCACAGTAGATGCTGGAGTCATACTGTACTGGAGTAATGTTTTAAATTATGGTGACTAAAATGTTATTATTATAATTGTTAAGTTTGTCTATGTTTCTGTACTGTATATTGCAAAGTTAAAAAACCTGTTACACTATAAAATAAGCTGAACTCAGCTGAATTGAATAATTAAGATCAAGGCCATACAAGCGTTACAGCCTAACAACGCTGTTAGCGTGGCTGTGGACTCTAATTTAATTAATTAGTTAATTAATTTTCAGACTTCCATCAGACAGAAGGCTGGGAACCACTGTGTCTACGAAGTGGGCCGTGTTCAAACCTCAGTGCTGCCGCCTGCCCAGGGGGCCAAGCCCTCCGCACCGTGGCTGTACCATGGGTGGTCAGCGTTCCTCCCGCCTGGGATGCCCATTCCCCTTCTGGTCAGACCAGTCAGACCAGGCCCAGGCTGCAGGATGGAGCGGGGGAGTAGGCTGTTGGCTTAATGTTGTCAGTGGGAGTATGTTGCTGTGGGGGTTATCTATTGCATCGGCTGAAGAATCATTCAGGTGTGGCTCCCCGACAATGCTATTACTGCCTGACTTAAGCCTCTTCCCTACAGTGAGGCTATCAGGCAGACGTGCTGAAGCACTCGCGTTCACAGAGACAAACAGCGCCGCTCCAGGAGGGCAGCTGTGGCCCTTCATTTGCTCATCTTACAGCTTTCTTTACAGCACGTCAAAGAGTTCGGCTATGCTTCGCTCCTAAACAACGATTATGTGGAGGCTTCGTCTTTCAGAGTATAGCGTGGGGCTCATGGTGTGCTATAGTGTAGGCTCACAGTGTGGTGCCATTTAGAATCACATCTGTCTGCAACCTGCATTAACATCCCTCGGAAGGCTCAGAGCAACACCCCCACTAATGAATTAGCCAGACTGTCACATTACTGTGCAGAAAAAAGCCCTTTAGTTTGGCTAAAGTGGTAAAAAAATGTCTTGATACTGTGACAATACACTTCTAGTGAAAGCAAAATATTAAACATTTTATATAGGCTTAACTCTCCTAATCGACTGTGTCTCTTTTTAATACTGTTAATATTATTGCGCTAACTTTTTTCCTTTTCACCTGTAGTGAACTGAATGTATTGTTCTTTCTAATCCACACTGGGATTTTAGAGGTAAAATCTTAGTATCTGTAATTTTATAAGCTCTACATGAAAGACCTGCCTGAAATTCTTGCATGTGACCCTGTGCCCCTTTATTCTTTCAGGCTGCAGAGTCTATCAGAAAACAACATTTTCAGATGTTTGCATTTCGTGAATGTGTAATTATAGCATATTGTGTCTGGCATCCATGGCAGTAGGCGCCTGTCCACTCGTATTAGGTTGACTTGATTGTGTGAACATCTCAAGAGAGAAATGGCCTGCTTTTGGCCCGGAGGGTGTGGGGAGTGTGTGTGTGTGTGTGTGTGTGTGTGTGTGTGTGTGTGTGTGTGTGTGTGTGTGTGTGTGTGTGTGTGTGTGTGTGTGTGTGCTAATATGGTTTTAATCATAGAAGACAAGCGGTCTCAGTATACATTCTTGAAATTGGGTAAGTAAAAATACTATACTGTATTTTTGTGCTTGTGTGTCAGTAGCAAACATTATTGATAAAAATATGCTTTATTGGTGGAATATGACCTAAATAATATACAAATGTATAAAAATGTTTGTGTGTGTGTGTGTGTGTGTGTGTTTCTTTGCACTTGCTTGTGTACAAGTGTTGTGTGTGTGTTACGTGAGCCGGGGCTGGGAGGTCGGAGCAGGCAGCTATTAGCATGGTACATGATCCCTGGTGAATTGAAGCCTTATCAAAGAGAAGCAGGAGGATTTATGTGTTGAGTTCCTCCCTCCACTGAAAGCGACCTTGTCCCTCCCTGGTCCTCCACACTCCTCCATTCAGCCTTTAAAATGCTTCAGTGCAGAGCAGCACTTGTAGGAAGACAGCTAATATATGCACGCATGCACACACACGGTGCTACTGTACTGTTGTACATGTTTGCATAGACTGATGAAATGTGCCTTCAAAGAAACTAGGAATTACAAAAGACTTAAAGTTTCTAGCAAGTCTTACAGTACATGTACACGTGAGAGTTAATTTATATGTTTGTGTGTATGTGTGTGTGTGTGTGTGCATTTAAATGGATATATGTGGAATTGCAATACATGAGATGGTCAACGGGGTCATGAGCAAAATGAAAGAAAAAGTATAATTCCTGGAATGTGTTGAAACCCTGCACTTTGCCTCTGCTTTACACTTTCCTCTCCATGTGAACTCACCTTGTGTTTATATTTTACTGCCGGACGTTGGTTTTGATGTCGATGCCAGCAGTGTTACAGCCCTTGTGTGGGAGTTAGTCGTTGGCTGTTATCACTAACCAGTCACTATTTACACTCCCTAACAAACAGCGATAGTGCAGTTATCACCAGGCCATGTGTCTCCACCTGGCAACCTAAGTCACCTTGTCTCACTTTGTTTGAACATTATTAACTTTTTTTCCTTTTTCAAATTCTAGACATTCTAAGCAGCCATTGGACAAACATGAAGCCATTTATATTTGCCACCGTCAACACTGGGCATGTGTTCTTTAGAAAAATGCCGTGACTCACAGGAACTGTTGAGATTAAATACCTAGTTTAAACTTTAAAGTCTATCCCTCATGAATGATTACAAGCAGCCATAAAGCAGGAAGTGATGCCAGGCACTGAAGCAGAGAAAGTAAAAGAGGTTTGTCTTGAAGTCCTTCCATCATCAGAGCAGGACGGAGCCTTCCAAGAACCAACTGTCCTCCTGACACAGTGTTTGCAGGATTTACTTTTATGTTTGGACATTTTATGAAATTCAATAAACAAAAAGAAGAGTGATTTGATTGAGTCATTTAAATTCTTTCTTAACTAGACCACGAAAGGTGAGACGTTTACCACTGTGCTACCTTTCCCTTAAATTACATCCTATAATCATTTTTAACTATTTTTCAGTACTAGATTTTCTAAAGCCTGATTAAAAATTTGTGTGACGTTATAATTAGCCTGTGGACCAATTAGACCTTTATGGAACCCCAGTTTCAGCTCCTGACGTTAGGAGACATTCAGGCACAACTGCCTGGTAGAGAACATTTCATGCACTATTCCTCCCAGCACATCAATGCACAGTTATTCAGCAGGATGGTGAGGGCTGACGTCTGTGACTGAGTCTGCCTGTGGCTTTGGATGACTGTCAATGGGAGGCTGCTTGGATCAACAGAGCCCCTCTTTGACGGCGGGAGCTGCTCATTGGACATGCCTTGGAGGACAGATGCACAACAAGTGTTTTAGTGTCGCTTCCGCTGGCCATGTGCGCACACACACCAACACGCGCGCGCGCGCAGATGGACAGATTGACCTGTTGTTAAGCAGGCACATGCCAACATGATGCCTTTCTGTTCCTCACAAATGGTCGGACGCGCCTGTGTGAATGAGTGTGTTTTCAGTAATGTGGCGCGCGGCCTGGCACACTGCTGAACAGATGTAAATCTAACAAGCCTGACATTCCCGCCAAACTGACCCCCCCACACACACACACACACACACACACACACACACCGCTCTCCCTGTCTCCCGCCACTATCCGTACAGCCCCCACCCCGACACACACACACACACACACACACACACACACACACACACACACACACACACACACACACACACACACACACACACACACACACACACACACACACAAAAGAGTCCCAGAGAGTGTGTTACATGTCCAGCCTCACATCACACACCCCTCCTATGTAAAATAGGAGCTTATGGACAAACAGTGGCCTTGTGTCAGGCACATGGCAGAGCAGCATGCGTATGTGTGTGGTTGGTTGGGTCAGGCAGGTGCTTCTTTTGTCTTAGAGACAGTAGGGCTCATCCAGACAATGGTCTAGAATGGACAGTTGCCCTCTACACAATATTGTGCCCGATCAGCCCCGTGGCCTGCGGCTCGTTGCTCCGTCATATTGTTAAAGCCTCAGCTGGAGGGGGGGGGGGGACCGTAAGCAGACAGACAACTTGTAATTGAACACGCGATATGTACGCCGGGCGGTAGATGTATTCACAGAGGAGCACCTGTAACATTTGTGTAATACGACAAACACAAGTAGTCAGTCACAAACAAGCTGTAATCTGTAGAGAGATCGAAGACTGGAATCACAAACCTACAAAAGCTTAGAATAGCATACGTAGACTTGATGCTTACGCTGTATGTGCCGCAGATGATTGTGTCTGACATCCTCACCTTTCCCACCTGTATCTTAATTATTAGACCTTTACACGTTGTGGTTGAACTTCACATCACGTAAATAGCTTCATAATGTGTACGAATGTCTGGAAGTTGAGTCATGACATCTGGACATCTTTGTTCCAGATGCTGTGACTCAACCCCACCTGGACGACTGAGAATCCTCACCAACACATGTGTATGACTATCTGATTAATGAAATGTAACACAACAAATATGAAGAAACTGAGGGAAAAGACACAACACAAATCAATCGTCCATCCATCATCTGAATTTCATACATAAACGTTCCAGTCTTCACACAACTAAAAGTTATAAATAAGGACAAAAAAGCAGTTGGCTTATGTGAACATAACGCTGCAGCTGTGTGTGGGTGGTGGGTCTACTACAAGCCCCAATACTTGAATTTCTTTGAGGACAATCATCTTTTATTACAGCATAGTAAATATTTTGGAATCTGACATAAACTTGCTGTTAGCGCTGTATTAGGTTTATTTAGCTGCTGCTAGTTAGTGAACAGCTATTAGACTAGTCAACACAGGTATTTGTGGTTATTTAATTTACCTGAGATTTGTGTGTGACCACATCATGTACAATAAATAAAAACAATTACGATAATAAATAGTAAACTTTTATTACTATGTAACAGACCTTTCGATATAAAAAGTGTAGAAATAGATTACGAAGGATCCGTTTTCCTGCATAGTGTGATTGCACGTCTGTCCTGTAATCATGAGTCGGGGGGTCAGTGGTGGGGGGTTAATAAATGACCTTCTGCCTGCTCCAGCCCGTTCAAACGCCAGTTGATTTCTTTTCTCCGTATGGTGCCAGCGCTTGTCCTGCCCCACCACTGCCCCTCTCCACCACAGCTTGACCGGGCACCTGCTGCCCGAGCTCCAGGCTTGTGTCCAGCCTGTGGTCACCACTGCAGAACACGACTAAAAGTAAGAGGGCCCGTTTCCCCCCTCGCTGCCCTGTGTTCTCACGCCATCCTCCTCTTCCCATACACCTCCCTGACCTCATTGCATACACTTGATCAACTTCCTTGTGTGTGTGTGTTTGTGTCCTGAAGCGTGGCCATCGCCAAGTGGCGACCACTCCTCACCAGGAGGTCTCTATCGTCTTGCAGCTATGACCTGATTCTCAACTCATTAGCAACTTCTACACACACACACACACACACACACACACACACACACACACACACACACACACACACACACACACACACACACACACACACAAGAAGTAGTTTCTGTTATACATTTTATATACCAACAATACTGGTTATTAAGAATAACTGTTTCAAGCGGCAACTACTTAAGGGAGGCGGGATCTTATTGTTAAAATCTTCTGTGCACATATTGTAATATGTTCTGTTGATACTGAGAACATCAGCATGGTTTGAATAATTCCATGTTTTATACGTTAATGTTTTATAATTTAAGTTGCGAGGATGAGCAGTTTTCCTCTGAGGCTTTTTAATATTTCTTCATACTCATGGAAAGCTGCTGCTGGGCAGGTGTGAGGCAGACTGAGCGCTCCTCATACTCCAGCCTCACACTGCAGTCACACACACAACCAATACTCAAATCTCGCATGAAACTTACCAGATACACTGTAAAACGTCACATTGATTAGCCACATACTACGGTACATGCAAATGCTGCATCCTATAAAAGATTGTAACCCGCTGATCGTCTCAGCTCGCATCAAACCAACCTGTTTGTACAAAGTGTTGGGAGCCCAAACATGTCTGTGTGTGTTCTGCATGGTGACACACTCATTCACTGTCTACCACAGTTAATGGTAATTCAACTTTTTTACTTGAAGGTGTTATTTACTCATTTCTGCATTTTAACTCATCCCCTGGAGGAGCAGTGTCAGAATCCGGGAGTTAGTGTAAAATGTCTTGCTCAAAGACACACCTGGTACCAGAGGCAGGGCTCAAACCTGGGACCTTGTGCTTACCCACTGAGCTACCAGACCACTAGAGGCCCTAACTAGAGACAGGGTAGCTCTTAAACTCACACCTACAGTCACCAATCATGTCTTTGGACTGTGGAGGAGAAAACTCACCTAGGCGTGAGATAAACCACAGTGTTAATCACTGTGTGTGTGTGTGTGTGTGTGTGTGTGTGTGTGTGTGTGTGTGTGTGTGTGTGTGTGTGTGTGTGTGTGTGTGACTGGATGGATGTCAGTCCATGGTGACCAGACTCATTGTTCTCCACAAACGGTCCTGCTGCTGCCTTTGTCCAGTGACATGACTGGCGAGCAGCCCTCCATTGTGGTATCAGCGTGCACACACATACATGTGCATTATATACAGATGGATAAACTGGATGTTTGCAGTCGGAAATAGTAGCATGACCTTAGCTTTTGCTTATATTGCCATTGTGTCAGAGGGTTGTTTTAGTTTTATATACTGTACACTGTGTCTGTTTAGATAAAAAACACAGTCTGAGTACTTATTACGGGAGATGAGGAACTATCTCTATAGCGTTAAACATCTGCACTGTGTTGGGGAAAAACCGGCAGGTGAGTTCAGGCAACAAAGACAACGAACAAAGTTAGTGGAAGTGCCGACAGCACACGTGGCTCAACTGAAACCTCCCATAATCTGATATGTACAACAGACTTCAAACTATGTGTAATCTTCACCAACCGAAAACATTATCCGTAATATCTGCTGAAATGGCTTTGATAGGAATCAGCGTCAACAACACCTAGTGCAATATCCTTTACACGTAACAACACCTTCAAGTCCTCACACAAAGATGCTTTGCTCAGTTCAGGGGAAGGTTTAAGACCTGAGATTTTAATTTAGGTAAAGATCATGTACATATCAAAATCACACTACACCTTATACAACAGGGAGGTACATGGCACAATTTTTTTACAGCAGTATCAAAGGTGACAGTTAGTGAGTTATGCAATCTGCGATCATTCACTTTCACAATGAATGTGGTCTGTTGTTTGTCTTTCATCTTCTGTTAACTTGCATGTGCAGCGGAAACATGATGATTGATCATGTTTTGCTTATCTAGTATATCCACAATCAGGCAACCTAGTTGAACTAATGACCAATGATACTCTCATCAGTTAGCTGCTATTGTTGCCTGCGACGGAGAGCCAATAGTGATGTTTCTGAAAGCCTTCACTGACAACACGGTTACAATAGCTTGTTTCTCTTATCTTCACATCAGCACAATCACACACACACACGCACGCACGCACGCACGCACGCACAAACCACCGCCATCATTCTTAATTGTTCACTTTTCATTCAGATGACCTATATTTCTTGACTGGATGTCCATTTAAGCAACAAAGACTGAACGGCTTGGAACTGCTAATGCAACTTTGGATGATAATGCAAAACAAAAACTTCATTTTATTCATATTTAATCACATTTTGCCCATAACAACACAGGGTGACCTAAACAATACAAAAATAATAATTTCAGTTATCCTTTATCTTACTTAAGCTTTTATCCTGTCCTACTGAATCCTATTCGACTGCTGCTACTGTATGCTGTGTCTCATTTAAATTGATTCCTCCTGTCTTTAAACACTTGTGTCTTGTACATGTACATGTAATACATTGGGGTTTACCTTCATCGTTTGTTCTGCTTCGTTCATTCACTCGCTTCATGTGGCGTCTGTTGTTGCATGCTGTGATATCAATACAAGACACAATCGTTTTCAGCCCACTGCCATTTTGTGATGTTAAAGCTTAAACCTGTGTTGAGGTTAGTTTTCATTTATTAGTTGACAAATCTACCGAATGTCATGAGATCTGTGCTGCAACAGAATCTAGGGTACTGTGGCCTGTAAACCCCTGATGCAGGTGTGTTAATGTTTGTTGGCTTACTGATAGCACACATCTCTATTAGCCATTGGAACAGCATTCGATGAGCAAAGTTGTTGTGTGTTAGTAAGTGAACACAGAGTGTCAGCTAGTAGGCGGACTGGGTGGCCTTCAGCTTCGAAATAGACCAGCAGCCCCCCCAAGGACCCTTTG
The DNA here is from genome assembly GCF_900634795.4 of Betta splendens. Classification (NCBI taxonomy): domain Eukaryota; kingdom Metazoa; phylum Chordata; class Actinopteri; order Anabantiformes; family Osphronemidae; genus Betta; species Betta splendens. The sequence continues at coordinate 9,133,733 of NC_040883.2, forward strand.
GGAGGCGGCCGGTTGGAATAGAGGTACTGCTGAGTGTGTGTGTGTGTATAAGATCAAGGGTAACCCTGGCCATAGAGGAGGTCAGCAATGTGACAGCGAAGCTCTCCTAGCGACCGAGTCCAGGAATGTTCTCAGGGCCTGGGCCAGGGGAAGTCGGCTGCCCTAGAACAATCACGCAAGAGTTAATATTGGCCCTGCAGGTCAGAGGTTAAATGCCTGTAGGTCACAGGATGGAGGAGGGCTGCAACCCAACACAGGGAAGGAGGAGGCAAAGACCGGGGCCATGCTGCCATATCTGCATGTGCATGTGTGTTACAGCATTGTGCTCCCTGTGTGTTGTCTTCCCAGCACTCCCTGCAGTAGAACACAGGCGAAGGCTTAGCGACAGAAACTATACCCACACATTGACTCTGCTCACACGGGATCCCTCTGGAATTCAAAGTGTGTGTTGTTGGAAAAGCATTTGTCATAAATCCCAACTTTTGGTTAAGAGTGCTTCATGTCCCTATATCGAATTCATGTCATACAACTCAGGGCTGTACAAAACTTGATCTATATCTAATTATGTTTTAATAGCTACTACATATGGTTGATTAATAAACAATCTGAGGTTAAATTCCCAGATTGACACTACTACCACAGTTGCTGCTCTTTCTGAAGTTTAAATAATCTGATTATTGACTGTGTAGTGTAGTTTTACAAACTCACTTATTCTCGGCATTTAGTACGTCCTCCTCCTTTTTCTCTCCTTATTATTTCAAATCTACTGAAATATATGAAATATAAATTGTTATTTTTCCCCACCAGAGGGAGTCTCCTAATCCCCAGCCAAATGTTCCCCTGGTTACCAGCCCAGATGTTCACAAACCTGTGATAAAACTACAGCCGAGTACATACTGTTCACAGGTGCAGATAACGTCATCTTCGTCTACTATTTATAGTACACATAAAGCTCATCCTACTTTTTCTGATCACTTCAACAATCACCTTTTCGCAGATGACACAGTTTTATACATTCAACATTTAACTAGATTTTTGACCCTTTAAACTTTAACCATATAACTTCACAAAATTTTAATTTATATTTACTGTTTGACTTTAAAAAACGTGATAAAAGGTGGTCTGTGCTATGCAAATGATAAAATAGTTGCTCCATCATCTTTACTGGATTTCTCTTCATTGTTTTAATTATTTAGCATGGGGCAAGGCAACTAGTTTTTTGTATTCCCTATAAATAAATATAACCAGAATTTTTTTTATTAGAGTATTTTAGTATGTTATTAATTAGTAGTTAGTTAGTATTAGTTAGTAAGTTTTTTTTATTTAGTTTGTGTTACTGTAAACATAGTAGCTGAACTTGAACTTGCAACATGAGGTCCAAAGAGGTGCCTGTGCAAAGAGGAAAATCATTATTAGACACAGCACAATATACATTTGAGTGGCCAATACAATAGTTCAACAAATTACATAAAAACGTAGATGAACCCTTCCTCATCTTCACCATCTGAAATTTTAAAAATGGGTCAGTCATGTCCGAAAGCTAAAAACTATAGATAAAAGTAAGATCTTGGAGCAGCCGCTAAATGAAGAGCTTTACCTTTCACCTCCTTCTTTACCACAATGGGCCGGTACATGGACTCTCTTACTGTGACTGATGCGCCCCAGCCTTCCCTCGAGAACAAGACCCCAAATACTGTACTTGAACTCCTCCATTTAGGCTGGAGCTCCTCCTCATTCTGATAACGGAGGGCCACCACCAATATTTGACAAACCATGGCTGCCAAATTGGATGTGCTGATTATAATCCCAGCTGTATCAGGCTCAACTGCAAACATTATCTGTAGAGATTAAACCCGGTGGTCCCCAAACCAGAACCCTTTCAGAACTTGTCTTCACCTGGAAATGCTATCCATAAAAATGATGAACAGAGCGATGACGTTGAATGGCTGGAGTCCGACATGCATTGCAGAGGACTGTCTTACTGGCGTTTTTTTATTACAAGAGCTAATGGAATTTATTTATTTACATGCATTTTGCAAAACTCACAGCAATGTACACATAGTGATGCTACAGGTTGGATCAGAATCAGTGTCATATAGAAGTTGGCTTGCTAATTTATTATTTATACTTTTATGTTATTCTTATAAACATCACACTAAATGTTATAAGAACATTAATTTCTCCTGTAGGAATAATACTGTAGGATTACTGTAGTTCAGTCATGCATCCAGGATGATGCATTTTATACACAGGCTAAGAATCTTGAATTGCCCATGTACGAGCGAGACTCCGCCCTCTTTCTCTCTCTCTCTCTCTCTTTCTGCTCTCCTGCTCCCCACCCCTCCCCCCAGGCTCAGGTTACTGTGGAAGGGAAGGAATGCATGAATGAACGGCCCTGCACACACACACACACACACACACACACACACACACACCCACAACACACACCCACCCACACACACACCCACACACACACACACGTACACACACACACACACACACACACACACACACACACACACACACACACACACACACACACACACACACACACACACACACAGATCCCCTCAGCGCCTGTTCATTCACAAATATCTGGCAGAGCCTGTCACCTGACCTGTCCAAACAGAGGAAACCCACATAGATAGAGCTGTTGACTCATAACACAAATACTTTAAAGGCTGATGCACATCTCAGTCGCCACAGTCGGCATGTGAGAACTTTCCACAACTAGCTCTGTGGTGCGTTAAGTCAAAATAAGATTCTCACGCTTTACCAATTTCGCCAACTTCACTTCTAGATGCAGAGCCGCATCTGCAGCTACAGTCTTGATGATTACATTAATAATCAATAATGTTATTTCATCGATTCATGCATTTATCGTTGAATTCACTTGGGATATGCAGAACGTGTTCTGCGTGTTTCCATGTGAAGGCACTGACTTCTTCTGTTGAACAATGGTGCATCTCTGCAGAGTGTTTGGTTAATGGGAGTGTTGGCTGCTCACCATTATTGTTTCAACCGGAGCAGAAACGAGATGAGCATAAGCACGCTGCTCTAGCAGTTACTGATGAATGAAACACATGAAAAGGAGGAAAAGCAAGTGGTTCAAAACTGATATAAAATATGATTCTTACTGGCACATTTCTCATAAAATGGCAGATGGCTTCATTTTGCAGATGACAGTATCAATTTCTTTTGTGGTACTGGGTCATTTAACAAGATGCAAAGCTGTAGGAAAGGTAATGTGTGAAAACTAGTTAATACAGTAAATGATCACATTCCAGATTGGCTGTGGGCAACACTCACTTTTACGGTGTGCTCACACTCCGTCTGAATCAAAAAGAGTGATGATGATGATGGAAGGTTTTATACTAGTGAATCCCTTTTGCTGTTTATCCAAACAGAAGCAGGCCATGAGCAGCATATGTGTGGGTGCAACACACTGCTCCCACAGGCGATGGGTCAAGTTTCTTATTATTAATTAATTAATTATTAATTATTATTACTGTTAATGAAGGCCACTACCTTTAAACACCCAAGAACCACATCTTTGCATGCGTTTTTTGGCGTTAAGTGGTCTTTGTCAAGACATTTTTGCTCGACTGTGTCAGATATTACCTGTCATTACCTGTGTAATCCAAGCAAAGCCTGGCACTAACCTGCCATATAAGGATTGTTTTGCTGATAAGTGACCTGTCTGCTTGCAAAGACTTTTCTCATCACAGCTCCCTGTGAATGATTCACAGTGACACTAGAGGCTTCCTCATCAGAGTCGTCCTTATGCTAAACATCTTTCCGGGCTCCACTATGTTGTGTGCATCAGGTACCTTTCCACACCCTGCTTTTATTAACTTGAGCTGTAGAGCCCTTGTTATTTGACCAGGCCTTTGGTTCATTGCAGCGGCAGAGTGGACTGTAAACGGCTTTATCAGAGCCGGCAGCCCTATGTGACATTCCAGCGACCGGCAGATCAAACACAGCGGAGGGTGAGGTTTTTCTCATGTCCATTTTTACCTCCCCTATCTACATCCTGAGACAAGGTTAATCAGGTTTAATGCCTAACTATAATGCTGCAGCTAAAAATGAAACTGGAAACAGGTCACACAGTTCTAACAATAAACCCTTCTTGGACATCTTACTGTTCTACTACATACATTAAAGCTGTGGAAGTGATGCTGACCTACATGTAAAAGATAGAAAGAGTAGTTAAGGTTTGTTGTAGCTCAGGTTGACGTGTCATTATTGTGTGTGTCATGAGTTTAGTGGTTGGGCCTTGTTGCACTTCTCACCTGCCTCTAGGGGGAGCTTAACAGCTGACTCCTCACAAGGGAAATAGGAAACAAGCGAATGTCCTGTGGCCACGTGGTGTATGTGATTGCTGAAGACAGACATGCAAAGCAGGACATGATGGCTGACGTGTACTACTGGAAAATGCCAAGAATATAAAGACACAAACAAGTACAAACAGTAGTGAATTAATTACACAATTATTGTTTCCTCATTTGACACACAGTTCACAGTGTGTGTGTCTGAAGTCACTTTGCAAACTCATAAGGACAGTGAACATATTAAACACTATGATGACACTGCTTCTCATGAAGATCTTCACAGGAAACGTACGAGCTGATCTGCAGCAGAGAAGTTCATTCCCTTCTTCCGTAACTGTAGCTCCAATTAGAGACCGCATACAGTAAATGCTTCTATTGCAGCAGACTGTTTCCACATCCACTGTTCAGAGGTGACTGTGAGTTTGCTCTTTATGTTTGAGTTGCAAAAACAAAATGATCAGTTACGCAGAAAACAGTCCTTTTGATTGGTTTAGTCTGACTCACATGTTTCCGGTTCTACCCACTGTCTCTTTCAAATATAGAGCAGGAACGAAAGGTTCAGTGATGAGACTTATTAGGATCATCATTTGTTTTCCAATAGGTCAATATATAGGAGCTGTTCATCCACACCTTTGGGAGACATTTTTGTCTAAAGTTTAGTTTAATTCATTTTTCTTACAGGCTTAACAACATCAGGACAGTTGAAGCACATCTATAATTAGTTGGAATCTGCATGTGGCATATGTGGTATAAACAGTGAAACCTTAATTGTGTAATATTAAATATGATTGCATCCCTATTATACTGCCTCTTTCCCCGTCATTAGGCATTTATGCACCAATTGAGGGAAGTCAGACACGAAGTAGGTGAGCTGCAATTTGTAATCCACTGATGTACTCTAGCTTTACTGGCTGGTTTAGTGTATTCATGTGGTTGGGGCAGATTTGCGTGTCAGCACAGGGGCAGCATGGGAGGAAGTGAGCGTCGAGCCCACCCATTTTTGTTCATAGGAAGCTCTATCTCTCGGATCTGTCTGTCATCAAGTGGCAGCCTGCATAGAATGCTGCGAGCATGTGTGTCTGAGAGACTGACGGTCAGAGAGAGAGAGAGAGAGAGAGAGAGAGTCTACAGCCTTCACCCACATCGACGTAGTCCTTCCACTATGGGGTTACGGTGGCGGTGGGTTCTATTTCATAAGCAGACAAATAAGAGAGAAGATGGAATGTTTAAGGGGGAATAAAGGTTAACTCATCACTTGTTGATTGGCAAAAGACAGTAAATTGCAAATATGTCTAATTGTTTTATGTTGAATGCACAAAAGAAGGAAAATGAAAATGAAGTACTGCTTCTGCAGATGTCACATGAATTGTACAATACAGCACCTGCAAAGGAGCCATTGTTTATGTCTGTCTGGATAATGTGTTGACTGAAAGCAAGTTATAACTGAACCTAAAACTTGTTCTGTCACATATTTTGGGGGTTTAAATTGAAAGTGAAAGACACCCCTACTGACAAAAGTACGATGTTTTCACAGCTGTAACTGAACTTGAACAAGAATTGAACAAGAATTGTTGTCGTAATGGCAGGTCTGACACACACAGTGCTGACACGCAGTCAAATAGTGCAGCATTAAACAGTGGCAACAAAGGGTCTTCTTCTTCTCTATATATTTAATGGGTTATAATACCAAGGGATATAACCATTTAATATGGAGTTTTTAGATTTACACAACAGCTCTATGTTACAACCAACAGTTAAATCCTAACACAGTTTTTCGTTTCTGTTCATCTTCGAGCGACTGCTTTTGGTTCACCCCACCAACACGTTCACCCCAGCTTCTGATTAATATAAAAAGAGACAGTGACCGCTCTGTGGGGAAGATTATAAGCTTAAGTAGAACCGTTAAAGAAAATCTGCGCTTTTGCTGTGAAACATCTGTGGTAAACTTCTTCGCTGTTGGGGTGAATGTGAAAGACATAGCTGTGGTGAAAAAAGGAAGGAACGGCCATTTCCACACAACCCAGAAGTTGGAGGGCAGTGAAAATAAAATGTTTTCACCAGCTGACATTTGAACTCAACTGAAGCCTAAATATCCAGCACGCACCACACTGCTTTCGGCCAACTCAGGCTTCAGGAAATAGAAAAGGGGGATAAATGTGCCATGCAGGAGGGATCAGATTGGTATCAGGGCTCTTCCTGCCTGCTGTAGTGAGGGGGTATTACACATCAAAGACGCCTCGGGCCAAAGGTCTGCTGGGTGACCTGGAGGGTCACTGTGTGTGGCCAGCCTTTTGTCCACACGTCTCTTCTCAACTGAATAAAGAGCAGCAGTTTACAAAAATATTTTCACATACAATAGATTTCCTGAAATCTTGTTTGAAGTGAATAAAGGATGTGTGTGAATAAGGATAAACTAAGAAAAACTGTAAGTTTGGACAGAAACATTCCCACTGCAGAAGTTCCCACTTCTTTTAGACAGAGGTAGGTTTTTGTGAATTAGTGAAAAAAAAATGCAACGTGAACCACTTTGGTTGGTCGAGAAAAATAGGTGGCTCCCAATTGGCTGGTTGAAGGCAGTCAGCATTTTGATTGGCCATGTTTTCAGGACGGGCTGGCCAGACGTCTTCAGAACAGATGCCATGTGATAGTGGGATGTCCTTCTGTGAACAGCTTCAGTTTTATCAACTGACGTTCCTCTTTGTCTCATCATTCTGCTCCATGCTTTCGTCTCTTAGCTTTAAGTGCTCTTCTCTCCACTTCTACAGCATCATTTGCTGTGTACAGTTGTTCTTGTCACTCACACAAAGAATCAGCTGTTAAAAAGCTGGCATAACGGACATTTTTTAATTGTCGATATATACATTGTGTTTCGGTTGCATGTATCACAGCATCATGTTTTATATGCAGTACTTACACTATACTACTATACATTATACATCTTCTATTCAGCACACGGTATGATAAATAAAGTCAAACAGAGACAATAAATGTCAGAATATTGGTTTAGGAGTACAAATTCAAGCCAGCACACAATTGGTATTTGAGGTAAAATTGCCTCAAATATATCTAAGGTACTCCTAGCTTTACAGTAAGGCAATTTAGTGTGAAGTATTTTTTTATTATTACACTTTTACAATGTCAGTTACTAGAGGGTTACACAGAAAAACCTTTTATGTATTGTATATTATAAAAGGTTATGTGGATATTTTCTTATTATAATTTGACCATGCCCCCTGATTCCCCTCCTGGTTTCCAGAAAGCTATTCTAAAGTTATTTACATCTGACATTGCATGGAAACCTGTCTTGACTGTCTAAATGTGTGGCCTTCATGCTGACCCCAAACCAGTTGGCATGCAACCTAATAAAATATGCAAATGACACCACCTACAAACCACCACAACTTAAACGCTCATGTCACCAGTTAAAACTGAATGACTTTATTCCCCTTTACCGTGTAGACGTGGGGTGCTGCTTTAGATCCCACACCTACTTTGCTCATCTAATCCCCACTGACAACTCCACCCATGATAACAGTGTTATCTAGGAGGCAGCAAGAGGTGGTGCTCAAACAGAAGGTTTTCGACTTAAAGTTTAAATGTCCCTTCAACCAACCAGAGGAGCTGTGGTGTGGTACACCAGGCGGCCATGTTGGGGCTGTAGTGAAACATATGATAGGAAGTGAAAAGAGATAAATCACTCAGGCAGACTGGGGGAGGAGGGGCTCCGTCACCTTCCCAAGAGCCTGGTTTTTGGGAGTTAGACATTTTTCTTGTTTTTTAGGCTGAAGTGGCTGGAGTTTTTGTTAAATATCATGGTGTTTTCACAGTGTTGTCCAGAAGCATGATATTACCAGGAATCAGAGGACAGACATGAGTTGATGAGCAACAAAGATATTGCTCCAGCTGAAGTGATAAAATGACCCGAACCTTCAGCAGTGACAATCGTTAATGGACCTGGTGTTTACCACATGCAGTGACTTCTCGAAAGTAGAGCCAGTTATGGCAGCTAGCACTTGCATTGTCGCGTTATCACATAAAAACTGCACTAGGGATTCACATGAGAAAAGTGTGAGGCTTCCTTTGTTCACATGTGTGGCATTCAACTGGACAATAGCAAATTTGAGGTGTGTTCTTGGATCAAGGAAGTGGATTTAACTTTGTCTCATTCGCATTATGTCAAAATACCATATATTACCACATACCACATAATAACATATGTGTTTGTCTTCCTTCTACCAATGTCACAGGATTTAAACATCACCAATGCACAGCTCACTGGAAAAAGTCAGTTTAATATTTACACACACACACACACACACACTTACACACACACACACACACACACTTACACACACACACACACACACACACACACACACACACACACACACACACACACACACACACACACACACACATCCAGCTCACCCGTTCTCCCAGCTCAGTGACAAACCGCTTTTCATCAGGGCACTCCACCCAAAAATTTATGACATGTGAACTGTGTGTACAGACAACAGTGCATGTATAGAGTCATTAGAAAGCGGCAGGACTTTCAGGCGAAACAAAGAAAGTTCTCCTGGATAGCATCAGCAAGAGTCTGACTCATTAAAACTCATTGAAAAATCACTTTTAGTTTAATTGATTAGATTTACCTTCACCACATTACATCATCATACCATACGTATGCATACAGTAAGGTCCCTCCCTCACTCAGTAGTTCCATATCATGCTCTAGGCCATTGTTGTCATGGTTACAGAAATGCCCACTGCAGGTACTAGCAAATGTATAAGTCACAAAATGATTTGGTTAAGACAAAGATCACTTCTTCTCCTGCATTGTTGTGTTGTATCACCAAGTACTTGTTGGTAAATGAATAGCGATACTTTCTTTTTCTTCAGCTCCTGTTTGAAAACTCTCTTGAAGACACTGTACAAACTAACCATGTGTCCTGCAACGTAGCTTCATAAAGGCAGCTGATTCCCACAGGCCCTGGTAAAATCCTCGGGTAAGTGGGGGATCCCCTGTCCATGAAGACATGTGTGGTCCCTCTGCCATCCTTTTTTCCCTCCCCCCTTCATAGCACCGTTCCACTGGCTGAGGCTCCCCTCCAACAATCAGGGCCTTCATGGGGGCCTTAATGACAAAATGAAAGCCAGTTGTGTGTCTGTGGAGGTTTTAATGACTTTCAGAGCTGCTGTGGAAATGCTGGGCTCAGTCCAAACACACCCTGGCTGCTGCACAAAGACAACGAAGAGCTGCTGCTGCTGCAGCTGATGTTGCACTAGATCTATTTTAGTCTTCTGAATATCGTCATTTACTGTAACAACGATAGAAAACGTGATGCACAGCCAGGGACGTAGACACATGTTGTTGTAAACAAATGTGTAGTCAGATAATGATGTGAAACATGAAATATGTTTGACTTGACAGCATTAGAGATGAGTTGGAGCAGACTCCTGAGGGTGTCCCTAGGGGGTTAAAGTATGTAAGACATTCTATAAAATGCTCAGGTTTCCTTTCCCTCTGAAATGCATCCATATAGGATAAGTAAGCATGCAAGATATCCACTGTGTTGAACAGCCATAGAACTTCTTTATGGCTGTTATGTTGTGTTGTGTTTAGCAGCATCAGGGGTCAGAGACAGGGGGATGAGTGTTGTGTTTCTGTGAATGCCAGACAGACTAAATACTGCTGAAACAGTACTCCTGAATTCCAGCAGGCTCACTTATCACTATCAGTGGTAGAGAGACAGAGCATCGGAGTGAGGGAGAATGAGAACGGCGGGATCCCAGTTTGCAGTCGGATGGTTTGACCAATCAGATCAAATATCAAACAGGGCAAATCCAGCTCTGCTCTGTAAGCTGTCTGGAATGAATGAGGTGAGGTGGGGTTTATGGAGGAGCTGGAGGAGTTTAGGGTGGGAACTCAGGTGTACTTGGACAAACACACGCTGATGTTTGAATGACATACTGCACCATGTGCAAATGCACGCTTCTGAATGAACCAGAAACCGGTTCGTGAAATCTCTTTGACGCTCTCTCCTTTCTGGTTCGATGGACGTTTGTGACTGGGTGTGATGCATTTTAGATGTGTCTGTTCAGCACAGTACTAGAAAGCATGAGAAGAACCCGTCCCTTCTGCTGCTGTACTGCTCATTTCCCCTTCAGGAAACATGGGGTTATTTGGCTAACATATTAGTTTTTAATGATCTTTGACAAGGGGTGAAAAACATTCTGTCTCGAACTGTAAAGTCTCTCTATTGTTGAGGCCCTTGAGAGAAGCACTAGCATTTTGCTTTCTAATTGTCCAACTACACTAAAACCAGTGACTATGTAAATTAAACTCAAAATTAAGAAGATCTCTGAGACAGTAGAGTTCTTAACAAATGTTCAAGTTGTTTCTTAATAAGTGATTTACAGACTATTTGTACTTCAACAGCATGACAGGAGTGTACATAAAATATTTGTAACGCTATGATGTACTGTATACACAAAGTATTAAAACAAGTATTAAAACAAGGAAAACATTCCTTAGAGACCAAATATTTCTATTCATTTGATATTAAAACATAAATCTAAAAATGTGACACCTAGACCGAACCCTCCTCTGCAAACCTGCCATTACACACACACACACACACACACACACACACACACACACACACACACACACACACACACACACACACACACACACACACACACACACAGTTAAAGGTTATCAACGGAATGTTCAGCATTAGGTTCCGCAAAAAGATAAAATAAATAGTGAAACTATGGTTTGAATCTACACATAGGTCACATAGTCAAAGTTCACAGCAAGTGAGCCTTCTATTATCAAGGGTTCTTGTCTGGTCAATGAAAGAACGTAATTACAATGTTGATGAAATCAGAAAATCTGTAAACACTGTACAATAAAGATGCATTAAAGACTGGGCAGAGCTTCGCAGTCTAAGCTTAAAAGACCTTTATACCTTTGTCTTTGTTTGGAGACCAGCCCGTCTTTGTCATCCAAAATGGTCCTGAACCTGTTTTGACTGACACCGTGTTTGCCCCCACTGCTTTTAGAAGTAACCTTTCCCACATGCCAGAGTTAAAGTTTAGTAGGCCAAGCCCTCTAATGTGCCTGTATGGGCAGGAATGAACTAGCTAACAAGTTGCCTGTCTGTGGTGGTGAGAGAACACCCTCGGAAACATGACGGCACATTCCATTTCAGTTTTCCCACACACGTGGAGCACAAGAGAAATGAACGCTGCTTTATCAAGCTGCGCACCACCACATTCTAGCTGCATCTGTCGAACCATGTGTGTCTGCATTGTCTGCTTTGCTTTTACCTGCTTGCAGCTCAGGGCAATGGGGAAATGCTGCAAACCTATAGAAGTCAGTGTGACTCATTTTGCTCACATCTTGGAAGGTGTGACCTGAGACATCTCATGTTTACACTACCATGTCAGTCGTTACAGAAAAAGAGCAGAGGTTTTATATGTTATGAACAAAGCACTCGCCTCTTTCCACCTGTACAGCATTTAAGGCAGTGGACTAACTGTGCTGCTATACAACAGAGAAGACTGACTTGTTACACTGCATTCAGCTACCTGCTGTAAACCATCCCCAGATTTCCTACAGCATGTATGGTTTACTGCCCTGCAGCTCTTGACCGGCTGCTGTTGGTGTTTCCTTGTTGAGTAACAGCCAGTGGGCTTTCCCCTACATAACTGTAAAATGCAGCCAAAGCCAAGAAGAGGTGAGAATGCAAATACTATGAAAATTATGCAAAAATATTCAAATTTAGCATGGATATGGTGGGTGGGGGGTTACAAGAGGTATTAAATTTATCTCTATCAAATAACTGACAAAATATGTGTTGAAATGTGTTGTTGTATCAATGGCCTTAGCTCTTCAGATTAGTGACTGAAGAAAGAAGTCTCTGTAGCTCCGTCTTAAGCATAAACCAATTACAGTTTGCTTGGTTCAAATGTCCTTTACATGAAAATGCTGCGGTAAAGCTGCAGAAAAAAGGATATATAAGCTAAATGCTATGAGCTAAAGACATTTTAGCAAACCAGTCATAAATCAGTGACGGAGACATGTAGTACTGAATAATTCAAAATTCTGCCTTCTCATTCTCATTACCCGCCTGATTTGACTCATGTTTTAGAGAGAGATTTTCAGAGATCATAATGAGAAGGACACCGTGTATCTGCAAACGACTAACTCGATCCAACTATAACTAGAAACTGATGTTTGCATGTGCCATTGATGTCCGTGTCACAGCTATGGTACAGTAATAACCACTGACACTTTAGTATATAAAGTTCACATCACGAGTTATAACATTACTTCGTGGTGGTTTTGTAGTTTCAGTCAGAATTTGGACTGTATGACTGCATCACGTAAATTTAAAATAGTTCGCATAGCTGTATGAAGGTAGGCCCTCAGCATTGTGCAGTATGGGGGATGACTGCAGGTGACTGGGAGATCTGGTCTAGCCCCAGACCTGGTCTAGACAAACTCTTGTCCTGTTGAACAGGTGAGTGGAGCAAGTCAGTAGGGCATAACTACAAATGATGAATAAATGAACTGAAAATAACTCATAAGAACTCATTTCCAAATGTTCCAATATTCAGGATAATAACTAAAATCACAAAACCCACAGAGCCAGGCAGGGTCAGGTTATCCAAGGGTGGAAAGCTGGAGCACAGACCAGACAACAGATAGGCAACTAGCATGTGGAATACAGGCATGTTAAATAGAGCATGAAACACCTGATTAATGAACTGTGGAGTTCCAGAAAAGTGAAATGAGTGGAGCAAATCAGGAAGCCAAAAGCAGGATGTAACATGTATCTGATGCCCAAGGAATGGTACAGAATGAAAGATGGCAGCTGTCTTATCCACTGTCAGGACAATGAAGCACCGCTTAACCTACCTAACATGCAAAAATAATCAAATCTTTAAACAGTAATTCCAGACCTCAAAATGAATCATTACTGAAAGCAATCATCATGAGCTCAACACACAAAAAATAAAAACAATGTCAGAATCATGAGAAAATATTCACAATAACTGCATGTGTGGCACCTTATTATAGTAGGAATATTACTGAGCAAGAGGAGAGATGAAAAACAAGGAACTAGATGCTGAAATGTGTGTTGACATTCCAGACATATTAGTGAGGGGATGAAGTGTCCATGCTAGGAATTAGATCCTGCCTTTATTTACACGTAGATGTAAAAGCATGGAGTTAGATTGGTTTAATCACACACTAGATGATTATTTTAATTATGTTTATTTACAACAGAAGAACCTCAAAGGTGGTTGGGTCAGTCAGAAACCATAAGCATCGACCTTTTACTTTATCACAAACTTACTGGGACTGTGTTTGCCCACCAGCACAGGGTTTTGTACATAAATATGTACCATAAACTGATTTAACACTACCAGTAGTGTACCATTAGATAGCACAATACCGCAAAACATAACCAAAGTCCAAGCAAAGATGGGGGCGCTTTTACATGATCTGGCTGGATTTCTGTGGTCTGCTAATATACAGGGTTTGCGCTGTCCCCATTAGCAAACAATTAGCTCCCCAAGAAGTACACAGATACCAAGGATAAGTTCCAAGAACCATGGGTTTCAACAAAATCATTTGAAAATGAAAATAGAAAATAGATTTTCAAGTTAAATGTGAAAAACAATTACTGTAAAAATTTGATAAATTTGTGATTGTATAAATTAACTTAGGTTGTTGATTGTTGATTTTATCAAATAATTCACTACAAACAAAAAGAAAAAAAAACAGGCAAGGGAAAAGCACACACTTATTTTTGTTTGCTTTTGTGTAATGTTGCTTCAGTTAAGTTTAACAAATTTAGTTTTTTTTCCATGAAAACTAAAAGAGATTTTCTTTCCAGTGACACTGAGCTCAATAACATATCATGCTCTTACTACTTAGGAACCATAGCTTTTTTATTTGGTGAAGGCTTTTTCTAAACCTATGCAAAAGTTGGGGCTCAAATAGCACATGATTATTTACTGACCACAATTTAACACAATGAACTTTGTGCACCTTTTCAAAAGCAACAATATTGTTATGAGATTTGCATCTCATAATTACAAGACACGATACCTTAACCCTTCTTAAAATTACAACCTCCAGCCTCCAATTTGTTTGTGATGACACAGTAGACTGGCACTTTTCTAACAAATCCATCCACTCTGTTCTGTCCAAACCTCCTTGGCCCAGTGTGTTCTCAGGTACTTTGTCAACATCCACGGCATAGTCTTTGACTCTTTCCTCAGTGGCTGCATGTTTTGTGTACGCATTTAAAAGTGTTACCACCTATCAAAAAAGTAACATGGCAGCAGTTGCAGGGCTGAGGGGCTTGGTGGCATATGACTGGAAACCACAGGTCCAAACCATCAGCCATATTCCCACACTAACGCTGAGCATCAACTGTTTTGTCTAGCAGCGCTCCCTGAGTTGTTTGTTAATCTGCCCACTGGCTCTGTTGGAGGCAACCCGGACCAGCTGTTATGTAGGAGGGATTGCCACCCAAGAAGCCCATGATATGCCATCTGAGAGAAAATGGCACACAGAGTGGATAACACAAGTGTGTGGGCGTGTGTCCATCCTTTTACTGTACATGGGAAATTGCGTGTAAGACCATCATCATCCAGGGTTCCAAGCGTCCACAGGTGCGGTGAAGGCACTAGAAGTCTAACACTTGCATATAATGACTTCTCAAATAAGGCTGCGCAAGTGTAAGAACGAAAGTGTATCAAGTGGAGCTCTGTAATAAAATGGTGTGATATGGTGGTCATAGAACAATAAGCAGAGAAACCACATGGCAAGCTGACAGAACAATGCATATTAAACCATAAAATAAAACCTTTCTGTATTATGACTCTGGTTCAAAAAGTCAAAGTTCAGACGTCCATCTAAAGAAGTGTCATGAGCAAAACATAGAAGTTTGAATCATGTTGAGTTAGTTTTCTAATTACTACATTATGAAGGCTTGTTGGCAACATATGTGAATGCATATTATCCTATATACTATTATATAATATTGTAGTTAAGGGGAAGCTCCAAAATGTCTAATGCATCAACCCCTCACTATGATATTGAAGATCTTTATTCAGAAACTCAATGAGCTCAGTGGAGATTGATATTGAGATTGTTTGACATGTGTGTTCACAATTACAGTGCATTGTTTGAGCATGTTGTACAAAGAAAGACACCACGGACAAAAATGCTACTCATCATCCTGACACTTCCCCACACTAGTGAGAAATAGTTCTCAGCTTAAACTAAATTAGAATGTTTAACTAGTAGCATTTCAGATGATTTGTATTTCAGATGTGCTATTGGTCAAAAAAGGTTGAGGCAGGTGTATCAAAAAAGGTTAAAGGGTTAAAGGCATATAGTTGATCTGTGAGTGATGCAAACACCATAGGCCCAAACATCAAACAGGCTTCAACAGCATACTGTGAACTTGTGGCAGGTCTTAATCAGGCCACAATTACATACGTTCGGAGGGAGAAGAGCTGTATTAATGATTGACAGTTGTAAGACAGGTGTTGTAAATCTGTAGATGACCAAAGGCAGTGAGACAGACATGGGAGGCCTGTGAGTGGCAGCAGCAGACAGTCTGCCCAGGCCGGGCAGTGAGACAGGCAGTAAAAAGCCGTGATTGACATGAGGTCTTGTGGCTTGCGCCTCGGCACGCCACTCATCTGCTACTTCCTGTGCTCTTTGTGTATCAAACATACACACACACACACACACCATCTGCTGTGGTAATTCACAGGCTGCATGCCGGAGCAGCTCACAGCCTCCTCTTTCGCTGCTTTCTCCTATTCATCCCTCCTTCGCTCACTCACTGTCTTTTATTTGGAGGGAGAGAGCACGGCTATTCAGAACTTTTGTTTGTAATGCTCCCCCAACACACACATGCACACGCACTCATGCACACGCATGCTCACACGCACGCACACACACAGACACACACACACTTCAGTCCAAGGACAACTGGTTTTATGGAGTCTTCCTAAAATTTAGGGAAGCTGCTCTTTTTCATTAGATTAAATCTGTTTTGATTTAGGGCAGTTCCTAATGAAAAAAGTGTCAGTAGAGCTAGAATTAGGGAACTAGTAAAGTGCACCTCGCCAGGATCTGTAAGATGCCTCTGCCAGCCTCTCTTGCTCCTTTTATCCATTTCTCCAACCACGCCCCTATTTTGACCACTCCCCTTCTATTTAGCCACTCCCATTTCTGTGTCAAGCCATTCTATTGAGTGTCATGTTTTAATATATTACTGCCATGTTCCTCTGTTTCCATTTGGGAGGGTTTATTTGTTGTTTTTGGTTAATGAATCAAAAGCTGCTGACTTCTTTCTATCGTATGATAAAAAGTCTTCTCACATACAGCATCACAGTATTCTTTGCCAGTTCAACAGCTGCGGGCAGGAAAGCCATACAGAGGGTAATAAATACAGCACAAAAAAACATTGGCTGCTCCCTAACCCCACTGGAAAAAAGTCCCAGTTCCTGAACAGAACCAGGAAAATCCTAAAAGAGGACTCACTCCCTGGTCAGTGTCTCTTCACTCTCTTGCCATCAGCCAAGGGATGCTGGAGGATAAAAAGCCAAACAAATATAATGAAAAACAGTTTTCATCCCTGGGCCACCAGACTCCTATACAATACATAACACTCCACACACATTTTTGTTCTAAATGTCACTTGTATATTTATGTTGGGGCTCTGAGTAGGTTGGAATAGATATTTAGGATGAGTAGTAACACTGTCTAATGTCACATCAACTTGATGTGAGCTACATTTAATAGGCACACAGATGTGCAAGAGTTTGCTAAAGCATCTTGTTAATTCAGTTAATGAATATGAAGTTAATAAAGAACAAAAAAAACACGGTATATAGTGCACTTACAGTCAATATATTGCTAACTATTGACGTGGAACGTGTGGTTACACATACAGTATTTACCACTACATCTAAATAAGAAATGCCAAAGCACAACTCCCTATTCTGTTGTAATCTCTAATTAATGTATGTGCAATGTTAAATATAATGAAATAAAAAGAAACACAGGCATGGGGCAAACAGTGGTTCTGTAGTATACTGTAGATCTGTGTATGCATTGCATGACCTGCTGTCTTGAACCGTTAATAAAAATGTGTGCTAATTATAGCTAGTGGCTAGAGGCGCTGATAATACTAAACAAGTGAATGTGTATGTTACCATAGTAAAAGCAAAGTTTTGCAAAGAAGTGTGCTAGTGTGTGTTGCAAACCTGATCACATTATAGCAAAACCATCACTGTTATTGATTACAGTAGTTGGAATAAATGTTATATAGCTTCAATTGCCTGCTCCATGAAATCTGGGAGATTGTGAAAGGAGTCCGTGTTTAGGTCAGAACTCCCCGTCTGAGTGCTCCAACATCAGTCGGCGTCTTTAAAGTGACTGTTGATTTTAACCCTACAGCAAAAGGTCAAAGCCTGAGGATGTAGTCGCATGCAAGGCTTACTTTCTGCAATCCTACGTGCATTGTTTAGTGCTGTAGTGCCAGACACACACACTGTGTTGGTATGTGTTACCATTCATTCCACACTACTCCCCCGCAAGTCCCACAATCCATTCTGTGAACCTGCATAACACAGCAAACAGGTGTGTCTCTTCAAGGAGAGGCCTTAATTAAAGAAAAATTCACAAGAAACGCTGCAGACCGTTTCAGGGCAAAACACTTACACATACACCAATGACAATACTACATAACTATAAATATAGTGCTATATGTCCTGGTAACCCTTTAGTGACGAAAGTGACTTCTTCTCATTTAACCGTCTGTTGTTCAGGGCAAAACTACAAGTCAAGTTAAAACCAGATTGAACACCACAATGCAAAGAAATTTGCATATACGTGTAATATGGAGTTCAGTGCACGTTTCTGTGTACCATATGAATATGATAAAATTAAAGTCATGCATAACATCTATGAAAAGTAACATCCCAGTTGAAGGTTTCCATTCCCTGCAAGGTTGAATCATCCTATATTTAACCCAGAGATACCTAGTAATATTAATCATCCATTTATCTGTTCTCTCAAACTGGGTTGTGTGGGGCCCTGAGGATGCCAACATGTGGACAGCAGTCTAAGTAAAGAACCCCAGACTTCCTTCTTCCTGGACACTTCCTCTAGCTCTTCCAGGGGGAGTACCCAGACCAGCTGAAGACCAGGTCCCTCCAGCGTGTTCTGGCTCGGGGCCTCTTCTTGGTGGGACATCCCTGGAACACCTTTGCAAGGGTCCATCCAGGAGGTCACCTCACTGATTCCTGACTGAGTTTTTTAAAACATACTCATTATCTTGGTTACTAATTCCTAGTAAGGGCTGCAAAATACATGAGTATGAACGATTTCCAGGGTGGGCGGCACGGTGGTGCGGTGGGTAGCACTGTCGCCTCACAGCAAGAAGGTTCTGTGTTCTCTCCGGGTTCTCCGGAGAGAATCTCCACAATCTCCACAGTCCAAAGACGTGCATTAGGTTGATAGGACTCTCTCCATTGCCCGTAGGTGTGAGTGTGTGTGTGAATGGTTGTCTGTCTATGTGTTGCCCTGCGATGGACTGGCGACCCGTCCAGGGTGTACCCTGCCTCTCGCCCGTAGCCAGCTGGGATAGGCTCCAGCACCCCCGTGACCCCGCATTAGGGAGTAAGCGGTTTAGAAAATGGATGGATGGATGGATTTCTAGGGTGAAGGAAGGACTACAACATGTGTAAATCTGCCTAAAGTGGGTTGAGTGAAAATGAAGAGCACAAAGCAGTGATCCACACTTCTTCCTATAAACTAGTGCATCTTTGTGACAATGCAATTACATCGATGGTATAGTCTCTATGACACTGTGGATTTTTTATGTGCTATGTATTAAAGTAAATGGATGATATTGGACTAAGATATAGTGAAATTTGTGCTGACATGTCAGACTATGACTATGAGCAAGCGACTTTTGCGTCTGTCAGAACAAAGAAATGGTCAAAACCTATCTGCAAAGGGGAATCAAAAAACTTCAGTAGTAGAAGGTACAGTAACAGCCATTGCAGGTATATCGTATATATATAAATACAGATATATTGTTTCATCTTTGTGGCACAGAGCTGATCATTACATCATATGTCCTAACACAGCTGCTCTCAGCTTTGCCCGAACCTTCTAACAGTGAAAAGAGAGAGCTGTGTGACTGATATAAGACACCCCCTGCCATTATTAGGCTTTGATCTTTTTTTTTTTTTTTTTTTTTTTTTTTTTAGGCTTTGATCTGGTGCCAAAGCCTTTGAAGGAATTACAAACATGCAGGTGGCACCAGTCAGTTTTCACAGGCCTGGCACAGAACTATAATGCGAATTCAAGTGAAGCACCCACCTGTTCTTTTTCACAACGCAACCATCTAACATTTTAGGAAAAGATGCTCATGTCCTGTGCACCCTTTTGGTTTTCACCTTGATCTTACATGTCTCTCTGCCCCGACCCATTTTGTGGCAGGCCATGACAATTTCAGCTGTACTGTCTGCAACGAGTGGGGTTTTCCTCCTCTCAAGCAATGAGCAACACGAGCTGCTTTACCTTTTTTGGTGGAGGATGTTGAGGCTGTTTGAAAGCTCAAGGCCAAGCCGTGATTTCCGCTTTCTCTTGGACAAGCAAATAGTTTCATTACAGACATGCATTTTGCATCTGGTCAGTGACCATTCATACTTAGAATTGTACACTCACAAGTCCACAAAATAAACACTTTCAGTATGAAAGAACGCACTAAGACCAATTAAATGAGTCACTAAGGAAGTGACTAATGTTAAAAAACATTGAATACAGACAGACTGCATGCTAAGTGATCATTTGGACCCTGTATGCATACAGTTCATTCTAAAAGTGTCCATGATCCTTTCACACAATCACAAAAGGTGAAAGTCCTAAACCATTTAAAGAAGGACTGTCCATTTAATCTGTTAGCTGAGAATTCATTAAATTGTCTCCTTACATGAAACCTAGCTTGTAGTTTGTTTTCTTTTACAAACAAAACAGTTTTAAAAAGAAACAGAAACAAGTAAAGTGCATAAATTTGCAACTGCCTCTCAAGAATCTTGATTAGCATGGAGCCACTACGGTGTTAAAGGTGCTGTGAGCTCATCTTAAGGTATGAAATTCAACACCTCCTGAAACCTCACCCCCTTGGATGGGACATACAGGCACAGTGATGCTGGAGATAAAGCAAATTAAATAAGCTGCCAGGCCAAAAAAGTACTTAAAGATACAGTGTATGTATTTGTGTTGTCCTAGCATTTACATAAACTTTAAACAAAACAGGTTAAACTGCCAATTTTTATTAAAAGCTTTAAATACCAGGTAGTTTATAAAAAGGTCACTGGCGGTACCAGGTCATCTAAATCATCAAGACAAGTCGAGAGTGGGTAAGGTTGTTACTGTATACGCTCAGGCCACTTTTCATCTTGGGTCAGGGTTATATTACATCTAGTAGCTGTTAATCTAATGAGATATCATCAGCTACTGTTAGCATAGCAATGAGCAGACCTGGATTAAGATGCTCAGCTAGGAAGGTGCTTTTTGTTAACCAATCTGCAGGCTAGTGGCTAATTAAAATCATGCAGAGATGTTTAATTGCAAATGCTGGTAGTTCTGTCAGCGGATGATGCAGTAAATAATAGGGGCCTGCACACGAAGCTAGCTTGGTCTATAATGGTGATCCCCAGACTCCTAGTAGCCTTTGTGGGGACAGCTATGATTTATGTTAATCAGCTACAATCTATGGGCTGTGGTAAATGTTTCATATGACGATGTTTAGGTCCTTCTACATGTTAACAAATTGGTGGTTAATTGTAGTTCTTGACAACAACATTCTTGTTTGTAGATTCAATTCAATTCAGTTTCATTTATATAGTGCCAAATCACAACAAGGTTAACTCACTTTACAAGGTTAGACCTTACACAACCAAACAGATCCTACATACAGCAAGCTTTTACAATTTGACAGCAACAGTGGAGAGGAAAAACTCCCTCTCTAACGAGGAAGAAGCCTCCAGCAGAACCAGGCTGGATGTGGGCGGACATCTGCCTCGACCGGTTGGGGTGAGGGGAGAGAGATAGAAGAACAGCAACAAGCAACAAAGAGCAGGTGATTTTTTTATTGTTCTTACTACAGGACCTCAGGGACAGTGGTATAGGGTTTTTTACAGAATCAATTAAATATAATGTAGGATTTTACAAACAACTCTCCTGTTTGTGTTTACTTCTGTTTCCTTTACTTTCCTCTCTTCCGCTCCTCACCCTAATTCACATCTTGGTAACAGCCAAGTGGTGGTGAGGAAGAATCGGAAGGATAAACTACGTGAATGCCGACTCATTATCAGGCGAGGTGATTGTAACGCTCAGGGTCTCTGGTGTCACAGGAAAAGCATTGTGTCTCACTTCCCCTCCCCACTCCCTTCTGCCTGTGAAGGAGAATAGCGGAGGATATTGAGAAATACAGGCCTCCCTGTATTTGTTGGAGCAGACAACACACTGCTCTTACTTCCTTCAGTTGTCGGCGTCTGGTTGACACGCGCCTTTCAGTACGTACGTGTATAAATAGCTTCTTTTAACAAGGACCTGCAGGAATCCTCTATGATGAAAAACGACCAGGAAAAGGGTGGTTCCAGCGTTAGGGTCCATGTTTTTGTTCCCACTGGGGCCATCATTGACAAAGCACCGCTCTACAAAGTCAGTGGAACAGTGAAAGGGAAAAGATGGTTTGATTTTGAGATTTTGATTCTGTTCTTGTCTTGGTACTCTACATGTGTGGAGTATTATATGCAGGGATATTGTATATTTCATAGACACAAATCTTGATGATGTCAGCATGTTTTGCTTCTCTTTCTATATTTATTTCCTCCTGTGGCATCCAATTATGCAAATAGATTGGATCTTATGTGACCAGGTCTCAACAATGAAGGTGAATAAATTGTTCTGTTGTTTTTATACCCAGTAACATCTTTAACAATCATGCAAGCTTCCACTAAAGCTAAGCTATATCTGTATAGTGGAGTGTGTATGGAGTGACCAGACTCTCATGGCCTACTCACCTCCCCCCTCCTCCTCCGCAGCCACAGGGTTGTGAATGGAACAGGTTTATTCAGCAAGGCAACCTATTTCTGCATCTAGGCTGAAGGTCTGAGAAAGGCTGCCCAATAACCCATGTCAGCACATGAAAGAGAGAGAGTGTGTGTGTGTGTGTGTGTGTGTGTGTGTGTGTGTGTGTGTGTGTGTGTGTGTGTGTGTGTGTGTGTGTGTGTGTGTGGCTCATATGAGAGGGTGCCTGCACTTGAACTGGGCCCATTCATTCAGGTTAGGGGGTCTTGTGGTCTTTAATGTGACCATAGCAGGGCAGAGTGACCTTTGTAGTGCCGGACGCCACCGCAGCCTTAATCCTCTTTCTCCTCCTCCTTGTCTCTTTCAATTCTTTACCTCCATTGCCGTCAAAAGAGAGCTCTGACTTTTTTCTCTCACATCCCCCCCATATGGTTAAATGTGTTCCTCGGCGGTCAAGAGGTTCCTTAGGCTGTCTGAATTTTGGGAGCTTGTGTACAGCAAACACACAAATTGTATCATGGTCGGGTCCCAGGAGTCTTCCTGCATCTGCGATTTCCTTTGGATTCTGTAGGTTTTCTTACAAAAGAACAAACCATTTCTACTGCAAAAGCAAGAAGTGTCGTAGGCATGGCCTGTGAAAGTCACTGCGTTTGCCTTGTCAGTGAAACCCTGGTTCACTGACGCTCCTGTCCTCGCCTCTTACATTCTCAGTCCAGCATCGCAGCACATTTAATAGCATTCCTCTGAGCTTTTTGAGCACCAGGGCTAGTCAAGCACACAAGCTACTAAGAGTCAGTGACATTACCCAGCCATTTATAGGAAACGGTCTGCTGACTTAAAGCTATTGTGCAATGTTTACTTTCATTTTGACATTTCACTGGTTATTCCACCCTCACTGCACAAACTGGTTCAGTGACACACACTGCATCAACTGGTACCCGAAAATGTCACATTACCTGACCCATGAAGCTTAAGTAAGCAGTAGACATTTTCTTAGATTTCAACGTACTGAAATCTGAAATGCAAACATGTTATGCACAACATGTAGCTGCAGATAAGAAATGTCGGATTTTTATCCAAATGCAAATTTTCAGGAACCACACTCACTAAATGGATCGTCTCGTTACACACACACACACACACACACACACACACACACACACACACACACACACAAACACACACACACACAAAAGCTGCATCACCACGTGTGTATCTATCTATCAGAAGATCTGCGTTTCAAAGAATCTTCACCTTTTCATCCTTCACCTTAGTCTCCATTCTTACCTGGAGGAAGAATCAGATTGCATTACATAACTTCCTGAGTGACTTAGAGCAGAATCCTCATTATAGCTTCATCCCTCAAGAAGAAAGTACAAGTATAGTAAATATTTTCCATTCTATTTGAGGAAATTTGTTAGTTTACTTTTGCTCCATCTTAATAAGGTATCAATTAACATAAAAAACTATACTACTAAAGTACTTTAACTGTGCAGAACTACTTCCTTATTATTACAACACCTTCATCATATTTTATAGAATGAATGAATACAATATTGAGAAACAATCATGAACCAACGACACAGAGGACACAAAGGGACTGTCCAGGTGATATTCCTGTTTTGATCCATTTTTTTACACCTAACCACATTGTTTGTGCCCAAAACCTGCTGACCTCGGTATTTATTATCGTAACCATGGCAATAAAAGTTTGTGGCATGATAACAGCCTACTGGGCTGACTTAGAGCCCTACTAACCCATATGTATGGTGCTGATAACAACAGATAAAAATCAGGGGTGGAGGAACCACGTCCACTTATTTTGTGGTTTGCGTGTAAAACTGAACACTGTTGTGTGTTAACTTTTCTTTTCATTCATTCTGTTGATTTCAAGGGGCAACCACACCTTGGTTTATATGCACACAATCTTTGTTTATTGTGAGCAATGTGACTGTTGTTGCTCACTGCCGTGCTGATCAGTCTGCAGCAGCACGCAAGAAAAGGAGAACTAAACAAATAGTCTGTCTGAAAACAGCCACAGATCACTCTAAGCCCTTTTCTAAGTGTTGGGCAGTGAAAGCGGAAGACGCAAGAGGTGAGCTTTCAGATAAAGGGTGAACAGACACCAACACACTCAGACTTAGACAATTCTCATCATGATCTGTTTGATTTAAACTGAAATAAAATTTTGAAAAACGCTGTCTTACTTTGGTTTGGAGCTTGAAACCCCAATAAGTATTTTCCTGTGAGCAGCTCTGAAAGGTCAGTAGTTGTCGCAGTTAAAGTGTTTGGCAGCGAGCTCAAGCCCTACTGGAAATGACTGCAGCAGAGGACCAAATAAAACCTTTTAAACTGTAAAAACACGCGTGGCACATGTTTTTGGAGAACAACTTCCAACAAGGAACTCTCAATAAAGTGCGGAACAGCCCATACAGGAATGCGTCCTATTGTGCTCATGCAGCTCAGTGGGACGTCTGCCACTGCGATGTCCTGAGCCTCTGCCTACTAGAAAGCATCAGGGCCCTGATTATGTAGAACTGGTGCGTTATCTGATTTGTTCCTGCCGTGTTCACATTTCTGACAGAAACGACAGTGACAGTCTGCTGCAGCAGCTGTGTGCTGGGTGTCGATGTGGCTCTATTTACTTTTGCCAGCATGTCAGTTAGAAATGGAAAGCGTTACACCTTCCAGCTAAAACGCTACTTCCCTAAATGCAAATTGAAGAAAGTGTGTGCGTGCGCGTCAGCACTGTTTGCATTTTGTGTGTGTGTGTGTGTGTGTGTGTGTGTGTGTGTGTGTGTGTGTGTGTGTGTGTGTGTGTGTTTGTGTGTGTGTGTGTGTGTTTGTGTGTGTGTGTGTGTGTGTGTGTGTGTGTGTGTGTGTGTGTGTGTGTGTGTGTGTGAATGGCTTTCGAGGTTTGTGTTTTAGCCCCCCCCCCCCAAGGCCCTGGTCCCCCAGACGTCTGCGTCGCTGGGATGTATTCACACAACTCACTTTGTGTAATTACCTGCAACGATCCACACAGAGTCAGTTCTGCTTTGTACGCAAAGAAATATCTACTAACCCACCAGCCGTTTTACTGATTGTTCAGCTGTTAGCTAGTCAAACAGATTCACCTGCCTTCGTTATTAGTCTCCTTCTACACACATTGTGACAATAGGCAAAGAGCAATCTGATCATTTGTGAGACAAAACCCTGGGTCACCAGTGCGTTTGCAGTAAATACATATAAACCCACTCTGAGGGTTTCTTTACACCTAAACCAGTTTGTACACTGGGCTCGGTTCAACGCATGAGAACAGTCAGGTGTTGCAATGATACCATCTGAGGACCTGATGGCCTGGAGAGAAATATGAGTGACACTACCTATTGGTCACGTATTCATCCATCTTTAACAAAACACTGTTCGTGTCTTTGTTTCTTGACCAGATCTGCTCAGGTAATCTGGTCAGAACAGGGTGGCTCAGCAGCCACACAATTGAGGGCCAGTGGCATTTAAAAGTTAACTGCATGGTGGGGGTTGGGTTTCAGATGAGTGGAAGTTTTCTGCCATGTGGCTGTGATTTGGTCCCACAGACATGGTGGAGGTTGAACACGAGTGCAGCAATAACCTCAGGGCTTGAAACCAAGCAGTGGGGAAACAGATCCAGCGTGTTCACGGTTTGTTGTCATATGCATGTGTCACGGTGCACAAATCCACTCGGCACAGATGAAGTTGTAAAGACATGCAACCTTGATTCATCCACTACCCCCCCCACACCCTGCTACAAGTTAACAGTTCTCCAACAATACAGTTATGGGGAACCCAAGTCAGTTATGTCCATTTGTCCATTTGGTTTTGATGAAGACATTTAAAGACTTAATCACATAACTCTAAGGAGGTTGGTTAACATTAGTCCCTGTTCTCAGGAAACAGCCACAGACAAGCGCACACTTGTCTGACACATATAATAATGTCTGACACATCCGTGTGGTTGGTGACACAGTTCTCAGCTCAGCTCCGATTCCACTTTGCAAAAAGTCATCTTAAATGGTCATCTTAAATTGAGTGACTGAAGACAATGAAGCGTGGGTTCAGGTGGTCAGGTGAAAGCAAGAGAGTAACTGGGTGGCGGTGCAATCTGAATGCCTAAGACTGCTCTGGTCCTCCTCTCTGCCTTCATGCCTTTTCATTTATTCACCACTTTATCGCCTCACCAGTCCTGTCTATCACTGTTTACCACCATCTCAACACAAAGTGCCTCTTGCATTTGGAGACACTTTGGAAGTGTTTTAAAATGTAGTTTTTGAAAAGGCGGCCACAACAATTGCCAGTGTGTGAGTATTAGGGACCCCTGGCGGGTGGTCCTCGCCTCTCCGCATTCATCCTCGGGGTCCATGCAGAGGAAACCGGCTGGGGGTTGGGAAGGTGGGTTTGGAGCTGCTGCTGGAACTCCTGCAGGATTGTGGTTTTTTGTCACACGTGGTTGAAATGAGTGAGCGTGCCTGGCACCACAGTCCCACTGTTGACTGGTCCTTCATGTGGCTGCAATCACAGCGAGTGTGTCTGAATGCACCACAGTTGTTTGTGAGTCAAACTTACATTGGCATCTAAAGTAGACATGTGGCATAAATGATTGATATTTTGGGGTTTGTCTGCAATGCAGCAGTACATGAGTAGTGCAGTTCCAGAGACCCCATGTGGTGACTGCAGTATGGGGTTATCATGGACTGCTTGTGGCTCTTTCTGAACATTCTAGCCACTTTTTATGAAAACGCACTGATATGTTGACACAAACAAAGTTGCAAGAGGGCGGTTGGAGTGGAAAGATGCATACGACCGCATAACCCCATCGTGTACTGTTTATCCTCCACCAAAGGTTGAAATGCAGGGAGAACAGGAGCTGCCATGAAGACCAGCTCAAAAACAGGCTGAGTAGCACCAGTTGGAAAGTTGCGAATCTGCTGTAATTGTTCGGATGAAAAACAATGCAGTGGACTGTACCAACACGAAGCTCCAGCACAGGATTTTCCAGCTGGAAAGTTGAATGTGTTTCAACTGATAGAGTTAGAAAGTAATTAGCAGTTACCAATGACGCTGGTTTCACAACATCAAAATAAAGGCGCAAATGCAAAAAAATGCTTAATAATGCAGAAGGATGTTTTGAAAAGTCGGAAAATTTTCTTCATGCCTTCATGCATATTTATACATATTCGCTTATTAGTATTTGACCAGAAAAAGACGTCAAAGACATTTGACTTCACTGAAGATGAAAGCGTTTTTACTGCATCCTTAGAAGTGATGCATGTATTTTAATGACCTGCACTAAATGTTTTATCGCCACAATCACCTGATTCACTGAATCACCTCACTTTTATGTGAAGCTACCAACAGACCCGAAGCACCCTTCATTTGCCTCTATCTCGCTCTGTGGACCCCAGTCTGATGAGATGTGTAATGTAAAATGGTGTCGCATTAATTGCCACGCCCTTCTTCAACTGTAGAAGCTGTGTTATCTGAGGAGGCTCCCGCACATTGTTCCTGCCCAGCAGGATAAGCTCACTGTTGATAAAGAATTTCTGCTTAACTGAGGCGGGACAGCAACTAAAGCATGATAGCACTAACACACCCGCTGCGGGACCCATGCATGTAAAGGTGCCGACTTCCTGTTGATGGGTTTGGATTCTTCAAAAGAAAGAAGTCTTTTTTTTAGCTTCACGTCACACAGGCAGCAAATAGTTAATGTGCATGAAATGTGCATGTAGGAGCACCCATTTAAAATATAAATGCTAACTGATTACTACCAGATTACATTACCAGTGGTAGTCAGGATTTTTTATATGATAAACTGTTTTATCAGACGGATGGTTTTGAATATAATATTCACAGAGCTAAACAGGAAATGTGACTTTACCACAAAAAAAGTAAGCGTAGTTGAGGCTCTGATCAGAAATCGTGTCACTTAACTACATTGGAAAAGAAAAAGAGAAATGAAACCTATGAGGGATGTTAATTAGTCACTCTTCTCTAGCTGATCTCTTTGCCGTAACAGAAATTAAGCATGATGATCATATGTCTTAATCTACTAATGAGATTTTGACCTGCTTAATTTTTAGACTGAAAAAGAAAGTTGTCAAATAAATGTAGTAAGAGTAACATGTGGTACGTTTGACAGGAAAACTGAACTTTACAAAGGAAGAAAGAAATGTGCTTCAAGTGTGTCGCCGAGGGAGAGAGAAATGGGGGAGGGCGAGAGAGGAAGACCAAGCGAGTGAGGAACTTTTGTGAATGGCCCGAAGTCCCACCCCAGGCTCAGCTATGATTGGTGTGACACTCAACCAATGAGAGGCTTCCACTCCGAAGTTCCATTCATGAAAAGGCAGCCTGGAGGGAGACTGTAGGGGGGGGGGTGACTAAGCAGCGGTATCTCCATGTGTCATGTTTGGCACACACCGCTATCAGTTCCTCATTTCAACAGTGCTGTGAAGTTAACAAAAGAATCTCTCTGTTTCTTTGACTGTTGGGATTTTGCCTGAGCACGAGAAAACACACGTTCATTCAATCAAATAACCTTTGTCCTTTAAACCATCTGCAGTTCCGTTAGCATGCTAACGTAAAGCTAGCTAAAGTTATACAGTATAAGTTTAACAGCGCACTACTGGGTCCAAAATAATAAGGATTCTTTTGTGTATGAGGATGTAATGGTAACAATACACTAGTCACACAAAACCTAACAAATAAACATCTAAATAGACAGAATCCTCTGTTACTGAGGAACTCAAGTGCTACCGCACAGAAGAGCGCTTTCTGCTCAGCCATTTCTAATGGACACAAAGAAACGTGGAAAACTTGATTTTCTCCTTGTTTATAGAGCACATGTCATACATTCCGATTGCTTTTCCGAAGCATGAAAGATGCCTTTTAAAAACGTTTATCATGTGCTGAAATGGGGTGTTTTATCCGGAAGCTGTGAGTGTCTATTTCCACGTTCGCCGGCTGCCTAAGGAGAAATAAGGAGTAATAACCTTATCTCTGCAGCACAATCCCTTTTCACTGATTGCATGTTTATTATCGCCTGTGGCTGTTTTGTCTGTTTATATCTCCTGCACTGGTTCAGACTCCGTTCCATGCTTGTTTCCCTTTTCTTCTTCTTTGTTGTTTCCATTCTTACTTAGGGCGTCTCTTTCGGCCATCCGGTCCAAAGTGTCCCCCCTGTGTGTGTGTGTGTGTGTGTGTGTGTGTGTGTGTGTGTGTGTGTGTGTGTGTGTGTGTGTGTGTGTGTGTGTGTGTGTGTGTGTGTGTGTGTGTGTGTGTGTGTGTGTGTGTGTGTGTGATTTCCTACCGCTTCACTATGCTCTGGTCTCGACAGTGTGTAGCCGGTCGAGGGCCAGAATGTGACTCATTGTCTGAGTGTCATGGAGGCAGAGAGCAGAGCTGTTTGGAGGCAGTTTCCTGCAGATATCCAGCTGAGGATGTGGGATCTGTAGGTTCAACAGAGAATGTGGCAGCACTGCCTCTGTTTCATTGTGACTGTTAGTTAGGACTACTGACTGTCACTTGGTTGGTCTGAACAGGCCAATGAGCATCTGCAGTTTAGTCAGGTTGGCAAATTAGATTCGCTTTCTGATGCTAAACTAACCTTTGCAGCAACTTTAGCAGAGGAAGATACAGCTGTCAGTTGTGATTAATTCAAATATTACAAAGAAAAACTGCTCACTCATGTTTAGTGAGCCATTAGAATTGGACTCATCAAAAAAGTAATTGAACAATATTTCACAAGAATTTATTCATGCCATTAAGACGTGTGGTGAGATGCTTCCTCCAGTCCAACAAGTGTACGATGAGATCCACATCATCAGCTCTAATAATATAATATTAACACTTGGACACTCACTTCCAAGTGAAGCTCCTTTAAGCATCAGGAAACTGTGGAAAAATTTAGCCTGAGATTTTAAGTCACAGGAAGTCAGCACTTACCACAAACTATTCAAAAAGCATTCAAGATATTTACACCCTTAGGCAACACCCTAAAGAATGGATTAGAATAGGTCTGCATTGTCCTGCTACGACAGGAAATGTGTCTTTTTCTCACAATTAAAAACAATAGGAAAATAAAACAAACTATGACAATAAAACTCAAGAAGAGACACATGCAAGGTCAAGTATAAGCGCCAGAGTTAGGCACGAAAGCAACACAATCTAATAAAACCCTCTCACCAACATGTCGCAGCCCTCGTCCATCATCCGTCATTTACACCCTCCGTGTCATTTGCATTCAGGCCGTAGAGGGGCCATGGCCTATAGCTGTACGTGAATAAATCTGGGTATTGTGTAAAGGACATGCTGTACAGACAAAGACACTGAAGGCTGTGGCTGTTGTCAGTGTACAGCGGTAGAGCCAAGGAGGCAGCTGGTGGAGCCCAACACTGTCTGGACACACACCAGATCTGCTTGTTTTTGACCCTTTAGAGTCTTTGCCGCTTGGGGTCAAGGAGGATAGTAGTGTGTTTCTGAAAGGATGAAGGGGTTAGGCTGCACCCCGCCCTTCTCCTCGCTCCGCTCTTCGCCGTCCAAGCCCGGGTGACCTCCAAACCAAACCATCAGAATGTCCCAAGCAGCAGTGGGGGGCCATTGTTCTTCAAAGTAGGTCAAAGCCCGCAGCTATCACAATCAATTTGGATTGATTGGAGAACAGTAGGAGTGGAGACAGCAAAACACAGGCTGCAAGGGTGATCACACTTGTTGATATAAAGTGAAGGAACAGGAACTAATGATAGTATTCTTCCTCATCCTCATCTCCCAAGACTTGTCCAGTCTCTTCATCCTCCTCATCATTGTTCTTCTTC
This sequence comes from Betta splendens, assembly GCF_900634795.4. Classification (NCBI taxonomy): domain Eukaryota; kingdom Metazoa; phylum Chordata; class Actinopteri; order Anabantiformes; family Osphronemidae; genus Betta; species Betta splendens. Next base: position 9,165,043 of record NC_040883.2, read on the forward strand.
CTCCTTCCCCTCCCTTCGCTCCTTACCCTAAACACCCCCTGCACCCTCCTCCTTTTGTGTAGTGTAATTAGTCATGTGGAACATATGGAGCATCATATTACATAACCCAGGAGCAGCTGCACTCGGCCTTTCTTTAGCGGGGCAGATCTGAAGCATTTAGCTGCGTCATAGCAAACTTTATATATTCAATGTCTCCCGGAGAACAGTGACTTGCTGGAGATGGCCTCTTTCTTTTATCAACCTAACAATGAATCTACAACTATATGCAAAGACTACTGCTGCTCAGCCTGTTACGCTGACGTCTCATTAGCATAATACAGAGTTCAGTGTTTGATTAGGTGCAGAGGGAGATAATGATTTTCAAACAGTGCCTTAACGTGTCTTCCATTGTCATCTGAATGTCTAATGCATTATCATCAATTAAACTAGGTTTTTAATCACATAATATCAAATTACCACAATTTTTATTATTTATAAGGAAAATGCAATTGTGTAAATATGTCAGTGATTCACACAACAGAACGGATCTAAAAAAATCATAAACCTGTTAAAAATAGGACTTTCTTAAAGCTAACATTTGGTTGGAAATAGAAGCAACTTATGCAGGGTAGTTGATATACTGCAATCTCAGCATATGTCAAACTACAGCCAGGTCTGCTCCACCCAGCCCACCCTCTATTCATTTAGTATTTCATCATTAAGAAATAAAAGTAAAGAAAATACCATAAATAATAATGTTTAATAACTTCAACCAGGTGAAATAACTTACATTTGTAGGAGGAGCACTTAAAACGCTGAGCTGCTGATCTGTGAGACTGGGCATGGGAAGTTTGACTGCATCTGTGTGTTAAGTTTTGGAACTTTTTTCAGACATACTGTATTTGTTTACAGCAAAACGTTATTGTTTTAGTCTATGATTCTGCACTAGTATAATAAGTATCGGAGCAGTGTAAACCTGACATTCTACAGCTGGCTTTAGTGGTAGTTTTCACTGTGTATTTATTTATTTATATTCATTTGATGTACAAACGTCCTATGTGGACAATAAATGTGCACCGATCTGATTCTATTTATTATATGACTGACTGATTTGTCTTAGCATTGTATTTGAAGCGGGCCTCTGTAATGCCAGCCGAACCCAGACCATCTGTACTAAGCAGAAAAACAATGCAGGGGTTTAACACTTGCATGCCTGGTATTTACTGCAGGATCTCTAAATAGGCAAGTAGGCGAGGGCCGTCGTCTCTCAACCCCAGCATTTGGTCTTGAACAGCGGTAAGACCGGGTCAACCCAAATTAGCTCTCTCAAGTCTTTGTCTCTCACTTTGCTAAAACCATAATCATAGACTATTGGGTTCATTAACCTTGTATTATTCTAAAGGTTTGCTTTAATCCTGTGAGCCTGTATCCTGGCTCCTCTCACCATATGGGCCAAAGGCTGCAATATAGCAGCACAATAGTCCATCCGATGACCAAACTAACGTCCAACTGGCCCAGTATTATGTAATGTTCTCATGCCTGGTGATTACGCTTTAATCTGACAATATGTTTTATACATAAACACAAAAGAAAAGAGCAGCTCTAGATCACAAAATATACCTACGATACATTGTCCCTGTTTATGACTCTTTTCTTTTTTTATTGCATTAGGCATTACTTATTCAGGAACAAATAAAAAATAAAAAATGCCCTTTAGTAGATTAAACCTAAAAAAACAGACTCAGGGAAGCTGTTACCTGCAACAATTGCTCACATTCTAGTCAGTGTGTGACTAAATCAGAACTGTTTTATGAAGTTACTAAACCAATTGTGTTGCATTGCGGCCATTTTGTCATTTTTACTGTTGTATCACGAGGACATTTCTGAGGCTGTCGTCATTTTTTTCAAAAGTTCTGTGTGTTTGTGGGAACATGAAAAATAGCGCAGCTGAATTGATAGATGTGTGATAATCAATACATCCAGCATCTGTGCTCCAAGGCTTTAATAATTACCCCGGATCCAGATCATCCAGCCACACTTCTTCTATCCCTTGATACGTCTAATTAAAAACAGTGTCCTGAGTGTCCTTTGATTTGTTTTTCAGATCAACAGCATTAATCTGCCCAGGGTGAGGTATTAATAATATCTGATGGATTCCTGCTCGTGTCTGTGATGATTAACTTGTGTGAGCGTATTACAACGGTGTGTGTCTCCCGCTGCCAGCAGGACGTCTACCGCTAATTCTATAGCTTCCATTGTTTTATAGCCGACACTGTCACAAGACTGGACACGTACGATGTGCTTGACTTGTATCTCTGCTTCTGAATGTTGTAGGAGCTGCATCACAGTTATTGTCAGTTGGAACCATTACAAATAATAAAAATGTATATTAAAAACATTTGTACACTGTCCAGGGCGATCGGTGTTTGAATCAGTAATAATGAGTAACACTACTGGCAGTGACTGAAATAGCCTATTCTACTGTATATTGTTTCATTACAATAAGTGCTTATTATTGTAGGCGTTTCCTCCAGACAGCATAGACAGTGTTTCCTGTGCCCATTGTCTGATTGATAGTGATATAATTCATGCATAGAGTGAAGAGAAAAGCCAAACGTCGCAATGATAAATGTAAGCAAACAATGAGAATTAAATCACTCACAAACTCACAGTTTCTATTCCGTTGTGATGAAAATCAATGATAGAAAGAGAGAAAGAAAGAGAGAAAGAAAGAAAGAAAGAAAGAAAGAAAGAAAGAAAGAAAGAAAGAAAGAAAGAAAGAAAGAAAGAAAGAAAGAAAGAAAGAAAGAAAGAAAGAAAGAAAGAAAGAAAGAAAGAAAGAAAGAAAGAAAGAAAGAAAGAGTTCTTTGTTATTTCTGACCCTTTTGACTTCATTATGAGCTTCCGAGCTCTGACCCAGTGGAAGAAAGCACTTGCCTACCTAAAATAAAGATGTGTTTAGCATTTAGTGATAAGAAGTATAATTATGAGTCAAAGCAGCCAGTTCAAAGCCAGCAACTCTACTGCATACAGTACATACTGGGGACATTGAGATTCATAGCTTCAGCGTCGAACACTTTGGAATACAAGAGGTTCTATGTGGAAATGTGGTACCTAAAAGAGAGAACAAGAGAGAATCAGGGTGTTAAACATTTTAGTCCAATTTCTACAGTCAATTGATTCTCATGACCTGAATCTGGACAGGGCATAATTTATATACCTTTTTAGAAACATCATCAAACAGATTTTGTCCCTTTATTAAACCAAAAGAGTATAATTTTGGTAATAATCCGCTGGTGGACTCTCTCAATGCTTAAATTTCTAATTTTTTAATCAAATAATGTTGTCATCAGCACAGTTTTAATGGTTTTGTGACATTGGGGCACTTGCACTCACCAGATTCTGTAGTTGGCTGCAATTTGTGTATGTGATCAGCATGGGCTAGTGTCAAATATCATGAAAAAAATATATGGTATTTGATAAGGAGTCAGAGACACACGTATAAACCACTGTTGGTGAAAACTTTAATGTTAAAAAACTAAAGATTTTTAAAATTTGGTGAGAGTAGACACTTCTAAATTGGACTGAAGCAAAATAAAGTCTGATAAATGATCTAAAGATTCCAATGCCAACGACTTCCTCTTTGCTTTTAAAGCAGCCTTCAAATGAAGCACAAATGAAATACCTTCCAGCAGGTTAAGCTACATAAAGCACTTCACCCGTTTACCAATTGAAAGAAGAAAAATAAACCATCACAACTGCAAATTAATTGAAGACTAGCAGTAGCGGGAGAAGATCGGAGCCCATCGCTCCCACGATGGTGGACTAGTTCAACGATAATCCAACCTGATCACAAGATTACTAGATTTAAGGGTAGATAATCCATGTTGATGTGTTATCTTGAAAGTCGAGAACAAACAATAGAAAACTTAACACCCCCCCCCACACACACACACGACCACATGTAAAGTGGTGAGTCATACACCTAATCTCCAGGGACAGGTTCGGCGGTCCATCTGGGGCAGATGGGCTCGGGTGGCGCGCGTTCTGCATTAGTTTACGCCCCGCTGCTTGGCCTGGATTTGACCCTCCTGCCTTGGATCCTATTAGCAGGTGAATGAGGAGATGGACATCGGACTGACAGTCGAGGACTGGCCCCCGGTCGGCCACCTGATGCACACACTCATTAGTCCTCACATATGCCACTTGCACGTTGACATATTGCACGAGACTCCAGCTAATTTCCAACAACTGTTCATATCAACGTGTTAGTCATCAGTGACAGGGGAAAACATGATGAAATGGAGTACAGATGAGTTAATCAGTAATAACGTTAGGAGTCAATAAATATCAGGCCATCATCAATTATTCTTCTTATTGGAACAGGTTTTATTGTAAACACAGTTAATGAACTTTTCTGGAATTAATTATTGAGCAAAGGTAAGAAGTCAGGCAGATGTGGAAGCAACTGGGGATGTCATTTGTAAAGTTTTCTCCACATCTGCCTTTACTAGCTCATATATACAGTAGATATATGCTGCGTATATGTAAAGTAGTGGTTCAGTGTGGTCAGCGAGCTAACTAACTAACTAACTAACTATAATGTGCTGGACAGAGCAGAAATCATCACATAGTGTCTACAATTACGTAAAATATTAACCTTCATTTTAGTTTTTCTCAAACCTAAACTGAATCTAAATGGAGTCGATCTCTGTTTGCAAACAAGGTTGTGCAGGATGCTCTGGGGTGCAGGAATCCCGTGAGCCTGTTCAATCTGTAACGCTGTTCAGTCAGTCACAATTTTTGGTGGAATCTGCTCATTTTCCTTAATTGCAGCAGGACTGAGGACGCGCTTACTTATTGTTAATCATCAAAGGACAACATGTTGGATTGTGGTATGGCAGCTGCCAAATCCGTGTACTTCCTTCATGGCCTGAAAATTGTAAAGAGGGTGGAAAACTAACCCCCCCCCCCCCCCATCCCCCCCCCCCCCCCCACACACACACACACGTGCACACACACACACGTGCACACACAGTGATTAAGGCTTGGGTAAAGATGAAAGGAAGTAGGACCAATCATACATGAGTTAGGGGCACCACGGGAGGAAGTGGGTGCGCCAAAGGCTTTCTGGGACCGTCTAGCTTTCTGCTGAAAACACAAGGCTCCCGAGAAACAGAAACACCATCAGAATGAAAAAGTGTCCAAATAGACGAGAAAGTTATTATAATAAAGTCAGCATACATTACATATTATATTGTTATTTTATAAAGACTTGATCTTCAACAAATAGAAAGTGGGAATGGACTAATCAATAGATTATTAACAACATAACAAAATTGCCATGCCGTCTTTCCCTTACTTTCACTTAAGGCCCAGAGTTCATGTTAAGCTGTGTATTCTTTGCATGATGGAGCCTACAACATTTCAGCTGACAACCCTGGACAGATCTCTAGTTTATCACAGGGCCACATATAGACACACATAACCACCCACCTACACCTACTCCCCAGTCAGATTCAACTCCACGCAGAGGCAGCACTGGAATCCAAACCAGGTCCTGGTCACATCCTTATCTTAATAAAGTAGGAAGACATTAGTTGTAAATATACATTTACACATTCAAATGCTTACTTGACAAATGTTTGCTGAGCACTTTAACATGAGATTGATAAAACAAACTTTACTTCAATGTGGGACAATAAGCTGCAGCCTAAAGGGAAGACGTAACATAATGCTAGGAATACAGGACAAATCAATTCACAGTCTTTGTTTTTTATCAGACAGTAGATGTCTGTGTGTGAAGGCTGATTGTGCTGTGTATCACAATCGATAGACCATATTACCGTGATTGGGATGAGGAATTAAGCAGCAGAGCATATTTAGTCGATAAGGGAGCAGCTGCTGGGATCAATGAGGCGGTCGTGTTCAGAAGGTCGACAAGGGACACACACACACACACACACACACACACACACACACACACACACACACACACACACACACACACACACACACACACACACACACATACGCTCATTACTGCCTGGGTTTCAGTCTTATTACACAGCATTTCCTTCATGTATAATTTCAGATCATTATTTCCTCATCATGTGGTCATGAATGAGTTTTTACTACCGTGTCTATGAACATGGGTTTCTTAGGTATGCATCCATTACTGTATGTATTTCAAAGCACTAACCAGTACTGTAACTACCTTTACAAAACTCTTGCAGTCTACAGATGAGCGGTGAATTTCAGCTTAATAACATATCATAAGTCTTTAAACTGCTCATTTAACACTGCAACAAATTTCTCTCAGAAAAACTGCCACCACTAGTAGTGAATTACTAAGTTTAAAGATATACATCACCTAATCACCTGTCCTTAGTTTTGATAACATCTGTCGCCTCGTGTGTAGGGTTTCAATATGGGCTTGTATTCATGACTGTAAAGTAAAGTAAATCACAGTTTTTGTAGATGTTGGTTTATAGAAATAACATCGTATTTTAACATGTTGGTGCAGATGTTCTATATAGCCATTACATATAGCTTCATCTTTATTTCATATTGTCTAAAGGTCCCGGCAGTTGCGTTTCTAAGTCATTAAATGCACCAACAAAAAGGTTTTGAAAAATATATTGGGGTTTTTTTTGTTGTTGTTTATAAAATGGTTTCATGTTCTCTTTTTTTCTTTTAGTTGTGTTGTTTAAGCAAACAACTTTTCTTATTGTACACCCAACAGACAGAAAAGGAGGAAGCAAGGAGCCTCCCTGCTTCCTTGCTCCTTGCTCCTCGTAGAATCTTCTTTGATTAAAGAAAATGAGACATGCTTTCTACGCTAATTGTCACAGCAGTGTTTTTTCATGAGATTTCTTTCCCATTTTATTTTTTCATTGCACTCAATGAAAAGTAAAGGATACGATTACACTCAGAATTAAAGTGTATCGGGACGTGACAGGTGAAGCGTTTACAGCATGTGTGTATTTACAGTCTACACCTTCAGCCTTGGGTCAGAACAGCAAAGGCCTTATCAGCTTTATATCGACAGACATACAGTTTAAGGTAAACGTTAGCATTACTCATCAAACAAAAGTAACTCAGCGTTTGGCTTTGTGGGCCGACAGTTGGTGATTGCACTGCTGCCAAAAGAGGAACAAGAACACACTGAAGTATTTTTGTATTCTCCTTGTGGGTCAGTCAGAAACAAATGAGGCATAAAACTAAATGTTTCATCCAAACTGTGAGATGAAATCAAGAGCTAATAGTTGCAGGAGATTTTCCATGCTGGTGACTGTGTGACTGTGTGAAGATTTGTTTAAATGGGCTCAGAGACTCAGACGACGTGATGCAAAATCCATGCAAAGATATGCAAATAAAATGAGCAGAGCCGTAGCCAAAGCACTGATTTGACGGGTGAAGAACTCATAACATAACTCAACAGACAGACATGTTTGGAGCTGTCACAAAAATGTGCTTGTTCCATGTCTGAACAAAAAAACAATATGGTACCATTTTTCTTTATCACTTCCACTTTTCACCCACTCATGACTTTCCTCTATTATTTGTCATTTAATAGTTTTGTATTGTTAAATTAATTCAGTAAATTTTCATCTTGTGACAGATTACTGACAGAAGATGCAATGCATGCTGGGAGGTCAGCTGTGTTGATCGAAGCCCACAGAAGAAGCTTGAGTCTGAGCTCAATCATATATTACAAACAGGCCTGTACTGGTCAGTTGTGTTGGAAAAATATGTTACTTATCAGCTGTGTGTGTCATTATTTATGTACAATACCGTAGTTATGCAAAAAGTAGCCCAGGGAGCAATAACAGAAACACACTGCAAAACAAAATTCTTCTAGTTGTGTTGTTTGCATGTTTAACTGAATAATTTAGATTATGCTGTTAAAGCCACTTTAGAGAAACGGATGGAGAAAGGACGAGCGTGTGAACAAGAATCTTTGTGATTAATGAAAAGGAGCCACTCCGTCAGCTGGAATTGGTTCTTTACTGCTGCATTTATTATATGTAGTTTATTTTCTCATCAGTTCATATATGAAGCTTACCTAATTCAAGCTGAAAGGACAACTCCAATTTACAAGAAAGGATTCTGAAAAAAATTAAACTGGAATTTATAAGTTTAAAAACACTCTTTCAGTTTTTTAAATGACATAAAAGAAATGTTTGCACTATTGAGTATTTGTGTGATGTTCCTCTGCTGCGTTTGCCTGTAAACCTGAACAGCAGGCAGTACTGTAACTGCAGAGAGAAAGTCATCACGTCAAGGTCAGAAACAGCACTTACTGTTAATCTATGCAATGCTACACAGATGCAGATCATACAAAAAAAAGAGAACTACATCTTCACTTTAAAGAAACAGACAGAACTAAGGAGGCGCAAACACTTAGTGGGGAGATGAGACTGATAATAAACCCCAGGAGGGAGCAAATTCTCCCATTTGTCTTTCGCACTCACACAACCCCCTGTTGGGCTTCTCAGCTGCGAGACAGGAAGATAGTGGATGTTTGACAGAGTATTGAGAAGTAAATGAATGTCTGCAGCCATGTGGTGCTGGGAGCAAATTTAGCCAAATAAAAGAGATGAAATCCAAATAAATGCTCAACACAGTACACGCACAGAAAAATACAGTATATTTGTGATGTCATTTGCTATATTAAACTTTTAATGGGTTTCAAAATGAGTTTTTCTGCTTATATTCCAATTAAGTTCATCCGGTATTTACAAGTGCTAAAGTATTCATAGCTGTTCCAACCACCCACAAGAGACATCCTGTGTGCCTATACAGAAACACACTGTAAAAAATGAATGAAAAATATCTGGCAGGAGGTTGGAACAAATGTATTTTGTGAAATGAATCTGTAAAAAATATGAAGCTGTCACGTTCTGACCCGAGCCCCTTATTGAAACACACTAGAGACAGTTTGCAACAACTGAGTGTACCGCCGGTCATTTTAGCTGCTAGTTAGCATAAGCTTCATTCACAGATACTTGTCAAAGCCCCGTCCTATAGACCTGTGTGTGTGTGTTTGATATGGTATGCATGCATTCCGACCCACCCTACCCCACCCTGCCCCCACTGCAAACTCCCTCTGACCCATTGTGCCGGGGGTTTTCCTCTTATCCTTGCCCTTGGCCCTACACGGCCCCTAAGCACCCACCCATCTAGCCAGAACAGAAGTGCTGTTAGGTCAGTTGTGGTGCAGAACACACACACATACACACGTCCAGAGTGACCCCCACCTAACTGTGTTCGCGGATCACTTCACAGGACAATCTCCCTATCCATCTTTGCAGGGTCATTGTGGACCTGCCCTCAGCTGAGAAAGGAGCTTCATTCACAGGGAAAACTTTTTCTGTGCTCCCTCTCTTTCACTCTGTCCTTTCTGGATGATGGCTGGAGGAAGGGAAGCCCTCACACAGATACTGTGTGTGTGTGTGTGTGTGTGTGTGTGTGTGTGTGTGTGTGTGTGTGTGTGTGTGTGTGTGTGTGTCGTGTTGGGGGTCATATTTAGAATATGAAGAGGCAGAGGGACTTCAAAGCATGACATAAGAATAAGTGTAAAGACAAATGCCACTACTTTAACACACACACACACACACACACACACACACACACACACACACACACACACACACACACACACACGCTCAAATAAAATTTAACTCACACACAAGTGGTGTGTTACAGTCTGTTGGCTTTGTTGTCTAATAACAAACTACACATGATAGAAGAAGAAGAAGAAGATAGAAGATGTGTTCGTGTGTGTGTGTGTGTGTGTGTGTGTGTGTGTGTGTGTGTGTGTGTGTGTGTGTGTGTGTGTGTGTGTGTGTGTTGCTAAAAACAAACTTTCACCAAGGTGTACAAAACAAAGTCAAACTTGTGGGGGCTGCAATGTAACATGGGGGAGGGTTTTGAGGATGGACACACACACACACACACACACACACACACACACACAAACACACACACACACACACACACACACACAAACACACACACACACACACACAGACACACACCACACATACCAATTAACTGAATGAATGAAATAAAAAGCAATATTGGGAAATGGAATCAATGAATGGTTGACAAAATGCTGAGTGCGGATAAATATGCATTGAACATTTTCATGCAGTCAACAGGGAAACAAACCAACAAAAAGAACCATTTGTCATTATACGTGTGATCAAAGGTTACATTAAGGTTCAGAAAATGTAATTATTCCCAGGCTTAAACATTGATCGGCCATTTTGATGATGGGGTGCTCGCCCCCCGCCACCTTCAGATTGCTGTACAGTGAGATATGAACTAAATCAGCTATTAACCGCAGTATAAACTTGTGCCAAGTGTATACAATAATATATTGTGCACTCTGACATCGAATCAAATCGGAAAGGTTTGTACACAGTACACATCTTTATCTTGGTTGAAAGTAATCCTGCCACATCTGAAAGTGTCCTGTGAATACGCTTATCTGAATAAATGAATAAGGTCAGGTTTAGTTGGTCTGAAAACAATAACCAGTGGTTGTGGGTGCTTCAGTTATTGAGTCAGAAGGTGTACTTTGGTCCACACTCTAATATTTCAGCTCATTGATATCAGCTCCTGTATCTTACTGATGTAGCGCACCAAAGCTGATAAACACCCATTATGTCCAGTGTTGAACAGTGGTTGTCGCCTTGCTTTTTGAAGTGTGCCTACTCAACATACAGCGTGTCCACTTGATGACAGCCCCTTCGGATGATCCAGTCCACTCCAACTGTCTATTTAGCCGGCCATAATAAATGAAGCAATTACACAATGTTTGGTTGTCATCAACATCTGAATTTTTCAATGCAGGAATAACGTGACCATGTAAAAGGTTTGGTGTCTAACTGTACCCACAGAGTACCTTTCCCTGCTGTTGTGCACATTATAAGTAAGTACAGAAAGTATTTGGAAACAATTGTTCTGGGTGTTTTGTGTGTTCAAGCTCCACTTCTGGCCTCTGGCTTAAAGCAACATTTGACATTTGACAAGATGCGCTGATTTTAGCGTTTAGCTCAAGGACACTATTGTAAGTCTCCCAGTCTTTTATTCATTCTTTTGTTTTCTTTAACCAGTATTGATGTTATTACACATGAAATGAATCGGTCAATAAGATTCAACAATTCAAATAAATTCAGCACATGAATGAAATCGATTTTAACTTGTGGAAGAAGTAATAAAAAAACGACATGATGCAATATTGTTGATGTGGTAAATGCAGCCTTGACTCATAGTTCATTCTGTAGATGTGGGGGCTCTGTGGCTGATCAGTACGGAAGCTCTCCACTGTCCCTTTAAACTCTACCTTCCCCTGTTACCATAAAGCTGCTAGAAGAGCCTCACTGCAAAAGTCACATGCTCCAGCTCCCTTTGTTTCCCGCAGAAAGCCTCTATCTGTCTGTGAAAAAGAGGAACTCAACACGCCTCTAAGAAAAAACAAATCTGAGGGAAATAACATGATTCAGAATATTCCTGTTTTCCTTTTTTCATGTTTCTTCTGTATATTTTGCTTCCCACCATGTTTCGCATTTGCAAATATGTTTAATAATTTAAAATATTTTTTTAAATCATTTTTTGTTAAATGCTAACATAAAATCATTAGAACATTTTATGTTTTGTAAATGTTACAAACAGATGTAACTGGAAATCTAATAGGTTTATTATCATGAAACAGTCCTGATTGATTATAATTAAAAGAAAAAAATAACTGTATCAGAATAGCATTTAGAGAACAGATTTTTGGTTGGAAACATTTAAATGGTCCATAAAACAAATATCAAGAGTTCGTTTGAACATATAATCTAAAAACAAAGGTAAATAAAGTGGAAAACGTTTTAAGGTTTTGCACGTTTTCAGTGTATTTACATCTTCAAATACACAATGAGCACATGTTAAACACAGCACACACGCTTTTTATTATTTGATCTCTAATAACAACAACATATTATGCATGTGTTCGGATGTATCTCCAGGTTCTGTCCACAGAGGTGCAACTCCCTTCAGGCATTACGGTATTCAATCCAATAGCCAAGAGAGGAATTCCAAGAATGTGAAAAGCTCCAATTCATATTGAAACTAGATTAAAATGAGAGCAACTTAACACCAATGCTGGTTTAAGAGGAGTAACTAAATACACTGATACTAACAGGACCTGACTGATCAAACTGTAAGTGTCACAATACAGCATTTGGTCCTGCTGAATTGGTTTATCTGTCCTCTCCTTAGTCTGTCTGAATGAATCTTCTGGCTAAGAGTGAATATCTCAGATACACACAGAAAGCGGAGTTTGCGCACGGCAGTGTGTTAAAAAGGAATATGTGGACTCTACGACGTCAAGGGACTTTGAAAGGGTGATCAATAATGTCAACTTTTCCAGTGCACTGAACTTTTTCCCCACATGAAAAGTTACACCGACATCTGCCTAGTAACAGCAGTTCCTCTCATTGGTGCAACTGCAGTCTCCTCCCGTTTGTGTGTGTGTGTGTGTGTGTGTGTGTGTGTGTGTGTGTGTGTGTGTGTGTGTGTGTGTGTGTGTGTGTGTGTGTGTGTGTGTGTGTGTGTGTGTGTGTGTGTGTGCGCGCGAGTGCTTGTGGAAAAACGTCCAAAACTTTGCACTACAGATTCTGAATAAAAGCACTGATGATCATAGGCATTACATAATCAAGGAGTAAAAGATCATGTTCACAAAAATCAATGAAATCCAACTTCCCTTTACAAAGCGACTACAGTAAAGTTCTGTTCAGATGAGTTGACTCAGTCCTCAAATAATTACAACATAGATCTTGGACTTCCATTTGATGCTGTCTGAAGGAGTCACACGGTGAGATCTGTGTGATTCATTTAACTGTAATGTTAATAGGAATGGCCAACAACTACATTATCTACCGCTGAGCTATTAGCTAGATTACATATAAAAGCATATTTATAGTAGCACGTCCATGTCCATGAAGAATAGCTACAATACTTGTGGCTGATATCCTTCCTGTCCTTTTAGTTGTGAGTGCTAAGCGGAAATAAATAAAGTAGCACAGTGTGTTTCAGACTCCACTGTTGACCCATGTGCTCGCCTCATGTGCTGTGGGAGGGCTGCTACTTTCATTCAGCCTTGTGGATAAAGAACAAGGGCTGTAAAGTCGTTATCGCCCCCTACCGACGCTAGCGGCTGGCCTGCGCCGGAGCCCGGCTCCACCGAGGACAGACGGCCCCCCGACGCAGCCTCGGACCTCCCACCTCCTCTCCAGAAGCTACGAAGCAATAGGAGAAGGGGGCGGACACAAGGGGTGCCCTTACCTTTATATATATGTATATATGTGTGTGTGTGTGTGTGTGTGTGTGGTGTGTGCATATAATAGAATCTCTTCCTCGCGCGCTCCCTAGCAGACTGCTGGTCTCTTTGATCCCCCCTCCCCCTCGACGGCTGACGTCACCGTGCACGCCACCTCCTCCTTCTCCTCCTCTTCGAACTAGTGTGCGTGCGCGTGCGCGTGTGTGCGAGTGTGAGTGTGTGTGCGCCCGCCCGCGCGCGCGCGCGCGCGCGTGCGTCGGCTGGGTTTTTGTCTGGGAGAAGCGCTCCGTTCTTCAGAGGGCTCGCGCACACCGGAGGAGCAGCAGCAGCAGCACGCAGCAGCAGCCGCAGCGGCACGGCGAGAAGAAAGTGATTTAAAAAGCACCCGAGTGCGGCCTCCCGTCCGCTGTCGCCCGTCGCCTCTGACACGTAGAGACGCTCGAGCCGGGCGATACGCAACTTCTGTCGGCGGCGGTAATATTAAGAAGAGAAGCAGCGCACTATGGAGGACCAGCTGCTGTGCTGCGAGGTGGACTCCATCAGGAGAGCCTATCAGGACGTCAATCTGCTCAACGACCGCGTCCTGCGCACCATGCTGAAGGCGGAGGAGAACTACCTGCCGTCCCCGAACTACTTTAAGTGCGTCCAGAAAGAAATTGTGCCCAAAATGAGGAAAATAGTTGCCACCTGGATGTTAGAGGTTGGTTTTACTTCCTTTAACTTTCCGCCTCCTCTGAACTTGTTTGTGGCCCGTAGCCAGCGGTCGCGTTCGCCTCGAAGCGCAACTAAGTCGCGAGGTGGACGTTTTTGGGGCGTTCGAGAGGTGCACGTCTGTCATTTCACCGCGCGTGTTACATAAACGCTCTGAAAAGTATGTCCTCATAAGTGCTGGGTGGTCCTCGGGCTACACTGGCTACATACGCCGCTCGCTTCTCGCCCTCAATACCTTTTGTTACTCATTACTTTGACGTGTGTCATTTCTAAAAGGTTATGAGGTGGAATTGCACGGGGAAATATTCCAAAATAACCAGCAATGTACACGTATGCAGTCTGGCCCGTGCCAGTATTACGCGCCATCTTTGTTGTCGTATATGAGAAGGATTTTAATATCATTAAAAATCTATAACGTCGGCGACAATGACAGTAACTCGGCTAAATGAGCCACAAATGCATCTATATCATACGATTGGTACATTGCGGGTGGTAGACCTCATTCGAATTGTATGAGCTGGTAAAGTTTGTTTTACTTCACAAGAGCCGGTGCTAATCGTGAAGGTCGCTGGCGAAAAAGGACATTTCTGGAATATTGCAAAATGATGAAATGCATGTAAACAGTCGGATTTGATAGCTAAGGCGTTATTGAACATTTACATCAACTTTTGGAGTGAAGTCTTCGCGGTTTTATATTTTTTATTAATTTCCGAAAGCGTGCACCGCGGAGCCGGGGAGGTGTAGCCTGCAGCACGTGAAAACCTCATTCGGAGAAATTAATTTTTAAAAAATCCTTGCAATACTGATTCGACATAGCTGACGCTCTTCCGATAGGGCATTCGACGGGGATCATTTACATGCTAATTGTACGCAGCCTGGCAATTTTTAAATATTTATAAATATTTTTTGAAAAGATGACGAAGTTGAAATTGAGAGTGAAACTTGCTTAGACGCCACCTTTGTGTCTTAGTCAGAACTGACTGCAAACTAATTCCCGACTGTTTTCATTACTGCGACGCCCTATAACGTCCTCCGATAAATTACCCAGTAAAGCACATTGTGATTTTGGGTGTTTTAGTTTGCATGTAAAATAGAGTTTGCATAAAATGACGTGGCTCGTGGGATCTTTAAACTCTAAAATGTAAACGAATTTGTTGCACAAAATGTTTATTTCGTTTCAGAAGATTGAAAATATTGTAGCTAATGAATGCATATAGAAGAATACGACGTCGAGCTTGTGGGGGGGTGGGGGGTGGCTTAATAATGCGCATGAATGGTGCAATTTCCTTCCAGCAAGCAGCGCAACTCAAAGTGCCTTTCTCACCTTCTAGGTCTGCGAGGAACAGAAATGCGAGGAGGAGGTTTTTCCGCTGGCTATGAACTATTTGGACAGATTTTTATCAGTGGAGGCCACGAGGAAAACGCGACTACAGCTGTTGGGAGCTACATGCATGTTTCTAGCATCCAAGATGAAGGAGACTGTTCCCCTAACGGCGGAGAAGCTCTGTATCTACACGGACAACTCGGTCCAGCCCGGAGAACTGCTGGTAATTGAGTTCTGCAGACATGTATGTTGCATAACACATATAGTACCCACGCAGCAGGCAATGGAGACCACATGGCCAGAATGCATAGTTTACAATAAATTTTAGTTCGTCGGCGTCACCAATGATCAGAAAACACTGAATGTGTACAAACAAAGCCAATCAACATTTGGACTTAAACTAAATATATAATGGAAATGTTGATGTGGTGCAGCAGTCTCTGAATGGCTGCCTGTGACTTTCCCATGGTGACTGGAAGGCCTCTCTGGTTTCATGAATGGTCTCAGTGACTGCCAAGAAAACGCTGGTTTACAGTGACACCTAGTGGACATAAGACAAAGGTGCGGCTGTTGGCAGCGAAAAACTGAACAAGTCACTTTTCTTTTATGCTGCGACAGTAATTTAATGTGTCTCCATTCGAGGAGAATCGGCCGCTGTTCTGCAATTCTTTATCACACTGATTATATGTACTACATTTTTTAGCTTTATATTTATGGCAGGCATTCATAATTGAGCAGTAAATATGAAAAGCAGGCGTAGATCTGTACATTTTAGTGCTGAGATACCTTCTTCATATAAGTACTGAATAAAGAATTATTATAAACAAATGCAGCATTTTAAGTCTGCAGTTCAACAGAATTCAATTACATGTGAAGATTGAAGCGGCAGAACTGTAAAAAGTAGAGGAATTAAATGGCGCTGTAGCAGATGTAAGGGGGAGTATTTTTTCTGTCCAATAAGTGGGTCAGTTTGAGTAAATGCCTCTGGTTTGGTGTGTCCACAGCAAATGGAGCTGCTGGTTCTCAACAAGCTGAAGTGGGACCTGGCCTCAGTCACGTCTCACGACTTCATTGAGCACTTCCTCTCCAAACTGAAGATCCATCCGTCCACCAAGCAGATCCTCAGAAAGCATGCCCAGACTTTCGTGGCCCTCTGTGCCACAGGTAAGACACTGTTACAGTAAATATTGGTCATTTAAGAACGTTAACATGTATCTTCTGGACCTGCGACTTGTACATATACATATTCCTTACTTTTTGTCTTAACTTATACTTGATAATCTGTTATAGCTTAGCCAAAACCCAGTTTGGGATTGCTGCTTTTTGCCCTCTTTGACCCACTTTCTTGTTTTGTTATTCTAATCATGACTGCCATGTTCTCATTATTAGTTAATAAATGTTTAAGGCTTAGAGGAGCAGATATGTAGCGTTTTGTGATTATAATCAGTCACGGGTGGGTTTTTTTCTGCTTGAAGTCGAAGGCATTTGTTTAGTGGACCATGTGCTTATAAGAACCAGTAAACTAGTACTAACAACATGAAGTATACATTATGTCTTGTAATTGTAATTGCTTGGGAATGTGCGCTGTAACATGTCCCGGTGGTGTCTCTGCAGATGTTAACTTCATTGCCAGTCCTCCGTCCATGGTGGCAGCCGGCAGCGTGGTGGCGGCTGTTCAAGGTCTTTACCTGAAGAGCCAAGACCCCTCCTTGTCCTCTGAGAACCTGACCAACTTCCTGTCACAAGTCATACGCAGCGACCCGGTAGGCAAACGCTCCCAAAGCCCCACATCCCCAATGTGGTAAAAAGCAGCGTTGCAGGAGACGCTGGCAATGACTCACTGTGGTTCGTGTGCCTACAGGACTGCCTGCGGTCGTGTCAGGAGCAGATAGAGTCCCTGCTGGAGTCCAGCCTGCGGCAAGCTCAGCAGCACAGCGGCACAACAGAAACCAAACGCGTGGACGAGGACGTGGACCTGTCCTGCACCCCGACAGACGTCAGAGATATCAACATCTGAACTCACAGACAGCGTGTTCGCGCCGAGTGATAGGGAAAAAAGTTGCAGACAGAAGGTGGCAGCCGCTGCGCCGCCTTCTGTCATGTCTGATGTGCCACTACAGCTCGCCGTCTGCTTATGACTGCCATAACGGGGCCGAGCGCCCCCCTGGCCCGGCCCGCAACAGTCCCCAGAGTCACATTTCCTGACAGTGATGAACATCAGAGAAATGTACCAGCAAGAAAAGACAATGAATGTCGATGATGCGCGTGGGCTGGAGCTGAAGTAGATTTGTTTTCATATTCCCTTAAATATTAAACTAGGAATCTTTAAATTACTGCAGACTCAACCTGCCTGCTTAAACATCCCAAAGTATCATGTGCAGTAGGTCCTTGTAGTCTGTCTTCAGGTCTTCATCTGGACATTTTTAGAGGAGGAGGAGGAAAAGAGTTTTTTTTTCTGTTCAATCTAGAATGTTTAGACCTCCTGTCCAATCTCCCATGTTTGTCTTGTTGCAGTGCAGACATTCATTCTATATCCCTGCTTGCTTATGTTTAGTCACTTTATATAATTTTAGACTTTGTCATCAATTAGTCTTATACCTCTTTTCTTCCAAGCCTTTTGGGTTTGAATCCAAGTGTAATGAAATGCTCAGTCGTTACAAGCGAACGGACCGTGGACTGCTGGTGGTGACGTCTACCTTTCAGCTGCTGTCATTTGATCAGATCAAATTGATACAGATGCAAGCAGAGTAATCCACAGTTTTCTTTCTGTGTAGTTAAACCTGATGCCATTCCATCTTTGTTTTCTTAAAAAAAAAGCACTTTTGGTCAGCCCCGCTGGCTTGTTTAAAGAAATCACAGTGATTACACTTGTAAAACAACATGGAAATAGAAAGAGGGTTCATCAGGAGTCTTTTAGTGATGGGAGAGTCAGAACAACATCTGCATACAGCTGCACCTGGGACAGATTCATTGGGACAAAGGAATTGAGCCGTATGGCAGAAACGAATGCTGCTTGACACCCACATGAGTCTCACAGAAGTAAATGTTTCACACACCTAAAGACCCGCCATAGTTCAAGTTAAACCTCTTGCATGCAGAGCCAAAAACTGAAGGTCCAGAGTGTAAAGTAAAAAGAAGTATTATTTTTATACTTAAAATAATACTTTATTTTTATATAGCAAAACATATTTATTTTTAGGTTGCGTTTTTGGTTTGCTAACTAACCATGGCTCTGTTTGCTGATGCTTAACTTAACCGGCTGAAGAGGAGCCCTGCCAATGAGAAATATTTTAATACTACAGTCTGAATCTAATTTGCCAGGACAACATCTGCTCCATTCCTCCACCTTACTTCAAATACTGCTTGTGGGATGAAACTTACAATAGAGAGAGAAGTGTTGAGACTATTGACATGATTTTGCACAAACCTAAAATATGTGGGCTGCGTTTCCTAGGGGGATGTCTCAGAGTGGAGAGCAGAGGACAGACAGTGGAGAAGAAAGAAAGTGGCAAAAAGGGTGACAGCTCAACAGCAAGCTGTGTCTCAGTGCTGTAGAGTTCAAGACAGGGTTCCTGCACAGGACAGAAGAGGGCGTTTTTGACATGAAAGTGAACACATTGCCATCCTCAAATTTAAACTTTGACTTGGATTTGCGAACTGCGTAGGGACCCTGTCAATTAGGTTTCTGATTGTTCTTTAAGGATAGAGAGTAGGAGAAAAACACTCCTTGTATTCCGCTGCTATAGAAAATAAATCCCAGCTATGTGGTTAAAAAAAACTTTAAAAAAGGTAATGGATTAAATCGATGCTTTTCTCCTGTTATTTGCTGCTACATTTGGTTGTTTTTTTATACATACAAATGTCAATATACTGCCATTCTAGGTTTGAATTTTCTCATAGAAAATGTTTGTTATTGACATCCTCATGTTTTTGTAGATTCTATGTGATCAGTTTTTGTTTGTAATTACATGATTCTCCATACTATTCCAAAAAAAGGAAAAATGAGACGATGTACAGAAATGCTTTGATCCACAATACCTCAAGTGACAGTCAAAATCTATTTCTAATTTTTAGTCTTTTTGTTTGTTTAGTTTTTATTCTATTCTACTTGTGGGTTCAGTGCCCACTATAGCTCTGTTAAACGTTCTTGAGATGAAGCATCCGTGATGGAAACCAGAGAGTCCAGGGCATGCTTTGATACTGGTGCCATAACAGAAAATGGGATATGTATAACTCTGTTGAGTGTTAAGCTGTCTCGGTGAATGAGACTTTTATCCCCCCTTCAGGCCCGTTGTGGCCCTTCTTCCTTTCCCCCCTTTTTATATTTATAAAAAAGAAAAACGCTTTTTGCTCCAATTGTCAAACTGTCAATAAGTTGATTTGAGTTTGTAAATAGATTCAGTGTCATGCTTGGTAAGCCATAGACTGTTTTTACAAATCATTCTACACAGTTGTGTCTACTTCATGCCAGTTGTTTCTAACTGGAACAACAGTGTATTCATATTTGTGTCGCCTACACAATAAAAACGTGAATTAGAATGACTTGGGTAAACTGGTTGTCTGTTCTATCACCACAGAATATGATTTTTGAAATGTATATTATTGTTAAAAAAGGATTGGCACTAAATATATATTGGATTACTGTATATTGCATTATATACAAAACTGAATTAGCAATGCATCACTTTGCTGTAGCTCCATTTGCAGGGATGCAGCATGCCATTTAAAACAATCACGATGGTCTCCTCACTATGGCATCTGACACATGCAATACAGAAATGTCTTCTAATGTCTCTGGTCCTCACGTGTGTGCAGTCACTGACTCCAACCAGCTACAAGAAAACATATGTATAGGAACCTGACTATGGGTGAATTTGGTTATGACGGTGTAGCAGATCACATGTATGCAATTTCTTGTGTAATTATTTAAATGAAGCTGCCACAGGTTTAGATGACTGGTGACCTTCTGATACATCCTTGAGGTATCACTGCCTGATCTGCCCGGCAGCACAAGGACCTTACAAAAAGAGTGAATTAACTGAATAGTGCTGAATTGTGTCTATTTGTTACTTAGATTCTCTTGAAACACTTGAGAAGTGTTCTTTTCCCATTATTGCCCAGAAACTAAAAATTCAGAAAGAGCTGATATATGACATACCACACAATTAATATCATTATAATATAATTTTAGGTATTTTCTATGTTGAGTAGTCAGAATTCAAAATTCAGAACTGTACAAGCACTTCCACGAGAAAAAGTTAAAAAAAAAGTTTGGAATGAAATGCTGAGACACATGCAACACACAATTTGCTAAACTCACAAAAAGGCACACACACACACACAAACAGACAAACAGACACAGACACACACACACACACACACACACACACACACACACACACACACACACACACACACACACACACACACACACACGTACTATAACTGGAGATCATTTTCCTGGTTTGGTTTCTTTTTGCTCTGGTCCTGACCTCTCGTTAGAGAGAGAACAACAAAGTTCTGTCTGAATCCCTAAAGTTATTGTTTGACTAATGATTAACAGGAGTATTTGTATTTGCGTGTGTGTGGGTGTGTGTGTGAGTGCGTGTGTGTGAGAGACAGTACTCACTGATTTGTAATGCAAGGAATGTCTTTGATGGGGCTTCAGTGTGGAGAAAAAGGCGTGAAAGACTAATCCTTTCCCACAGGCCTGCCAGGGCCAGCTCAACCAGCAGCAGACAAAGACCCACAGCACACACACATAGACATGTTGTAAGAGACGTCACATGCAGTACTTCTTGATTATGTTGATTTGTTGACACCTCCCGCCACAGCGCCACGCAGGCACATCACATGTGGAGGCTCAACTAGAGGAGAAAAGATGTGTTTTTTAGGCGCATGTTGACGGCTGTGCTACATCACCTCTTCCTGGACAACACCCTGGAAGTGTGTGGGAACTGAGGTGACTAACTGTTTGAGGCAAAAGTTTCTGTGTGAATTTGCAGAATGTGATTTGATGTTATCATGATGCGTGTAGGATGTTCCCTAAAAGAAACCTGAGTGAATGGGAGCATCTGATGCTCTGAAACCTGCAGCTCACTCAGTACTGATGATGCCTCTGCATGGATGCTGGCTTTCACATTTGGTACTGATGGCAGTCTCTTCATCTCTTGCTGAGGAATGTTTATATTTATTTCATCTTCACATGGTGGAGGATTCAGTTGTATTTGTGGTTGGACCAAAACATGCATTGAGTTGCATTGACATGACAGATTCATCCTTGTTTTCACTCAGTTAAAAACTAACTAAGTCGTCAAAGGTCAGAGTAACGTTAACACCATCTATTCGATTCCATTTTTTTCTCTCACCATATGTTTTGATTTCACTACTGCGATGGAACAACATGAACAACATAAAAGGAAAGACAGAGACAATACAAGCACCTGTGTAACAAGAACTCAAACCTGCAGTAACATTCTAACTCTCCCACTCTCTTAAAGCAGTTGAGAGTATTGAGCTATAAACATTTCAAATTATAAAAGTGTACAAATGGAATAAATCTTAGGTCATGGTTTGTTCCTTTTATATAACGCTGAAGTCCATATCTCCAATCTCAAAATGCTGAACTGAAAATATGAAGTGTGGCTGGATGGTTGTATGAGTACGACACACAGACACAGCCAATCAGCGTTATAAACTAAGCAGCTTGATGCTGGTGCTGTATTATTGCAGTAGCACATTAGCATTAGCTTATCTACAACATAAGGTATATGAAATACTTAATCTACACTAATGCTACAACTTTCTGCTGTAGAAGAAATGTCAAAACTCAGTTTTTTAGCAGAAATCACAGAAGTTCTACGGCTGAGTTGAGGAGGCGACGTCTCTGTTCCCGTCCAGTTCTGCTGTTCTGTTCTGTTCTGGGCCCTTCATATATCGCTCTTTGTGATGCATCTAAGCACATGTCCAGTAGACACCGCTTGCTCATTTGTCATGCTCATTACAGGACAAATACATGGGGAATTCAGCGAACTGAGCAAACCAATAGACCACCAAGTCCTTATGATGCAGCTGAAAGCACCAGGATGAGCTCCTGCAGTAAGAACCGCTCAGTTTCCACTACTGCAACAAATCATAACGCTAAAGTCCAGACCTGGACCCCGTAGGTGTAACTACAGGTTTCAGCTGAAGGAAAGCATTTTGTATAAACTATGTGTGTTGACTCAGAGGACACCCACCAACACCACCCCCCCGCGGCCTCCTCTTGGTGCGCTTGTGGTGAAATCCAATGCCACCGTTCCATTCAGAGGCCTTTTCTGCTGCCGGCCGGCCGGCCGGCTGCATTTGTCACCACTGCTTTTCATGTCACCACTCACCACCTGCTCCCCACATTCCTCTACATTCTCTCAAAGACCCCAGTCCCTCCTCCTCTCCCTCCTACTCTTCCTCCTCATCTTTCTCCACCTTTTTCTCTCCTCCTTCCTTTCCTCCTATGATTACTATTCCTCCTCCTCTAACTCCTCACCCTTTCTCCCCCTTTTCCTTCTCTACACTTCACTGCTGCTACAATTGATCCATTCATTTTCTCTTCTTTGGATTCTTCATTTGAGAATCATTCACTCTGTCTCGTCCTTTGATTTTTTTGACTTTAAGAGTGTACAAGTTGTTCTAAAACACTCATCTGAATGCAGCCTCTCTCATTTGGCCCCTGTCACCCCTCCTTCCCCCTGCCTCCCTCTTTCTCTTTTCTCTGTTTGCTTTCAGAAGCTGCCGACTAGAAGACAGCGTTCACCTGCTGCCTGACACTGCATAAACCAGCTGCTACTGTACCCTACACACACACACACACGCCGTGCTGTCGGGTTATTGTCAGTGTGAGTTTGGACGTGGAAAAAAAGCGGGCTGACTGACAAAGGCTGAAAAACTCCCTTTGGTTGTCCCTGGTGCCTCCTAATGCTATTGTTGTGAAGCGTGTGGTGTGTGAGGACAAAGCGGCAGCATGTAAACTCTATGTACATTCACTCCTAGTGGCATAGATTCGTGACCTGGTTTTATTCTATGTTGGAGCGGGGGTTTGAAATTTCTCTCTACCAGCAGGAGCATCATCTAAAAGCCTGTACAATGTTTAATCACCAACACCAAAGCACCTGCTCTCATTACAGACAAGTGTGTGTCTGTGTATAATAAACAATCATTACATTCTGTTACAACCTCATATTCATCTTTGTTCCTTTATGGCTCAAAGACAAACTGTGGATGGTACAACTCCACCAGTCAACAAAGTATTCATACAACCAATGTCCTACTACTGTAAGTATATGTGCCCGCTAAACTGAAAACTGCTGGCAAAATAATGCAATCAAGATGATGTTGGGAGGCACCAAAAGGTTCAGAAAAACAACTAAAAACAGAAATTAAGCATGTCCTCAGCAAGCTTTTTGACTAAGATCCCAGTCCTTTATTAGTCCTTTATTTTGGGTGTGTGCCAATACTGACACCTCTTTACAGATTTTTTTCTTGTACACCAATCAGCCACATCATTGTCTCCACCTAGTGGCATTAGCAATGTAGTGCACAAGGTTCATCCCAGCTTGCTGGGCACAGTATGAGGCTGAAAGGCTGCAGAAAATAAAGCCGATGTAGCCAAACAGTCAGCTTGTATATTAAAACACCAGTGGGCTGGTAAGTCCACTAACTCAAAGTGAGACACGCCGCACCCTGGGCCTTGCATGGCAGCCCACCGATCCAGGGGACAAAGTAAATGCACAGGACCAATTTTGTTGTGCCATTGTAGCAAGTTTGATGATAAAAGGCTTTTTTTCTTCTAAATTATTTACAGCAGTTACTGCTACCACAAAAACATTTATATGTTGTATATATTTATTTTTTTCATTTTTATTACTTTTTTGTTTTTAATACAAACACTGATCAGCACTTTTCATTATGATTTGTAGTTGTTGCCACCCACGACCTCAGGTGTTTTTGCTGTGACAACCTCCCTCACTCACTGTCATAGCCTTACTCCTGTATACCTCTCAGCTGACAGTCAGGTCAAAAGCAGGGTACAATCAAACTAAATACATGTCTTTGGACTGTGGGAGGAAAACTAGAAAGGCACCTCCTGGTCTGACACCTGGATGACCCTGGAGTCAAACCCAGGACGTGATTTGTAAACACCGCAACAGCAGCCCTGTTATAAATTCTGTAGAAATTTAGGACTTTACAAACATTGGTACAGGTTCTAACAGAATCCAATGTGACTGTATATGTATGTGAAAGAGGCGCAGCTTGTCATTATGTTCAGTTTGTACAGGGACCCGTTCCTGGTAGGTCTGAAAATCCAATTCACTCACTTCTTCACTTCACTATAAACCTGATGCTTTATAAAATATCAATTTATAGTCTGATGCTTAACTGCGCTGAGGAAAAGATATACTGTAAGAAAATACTGTATGCAACAATGTCACCTTATATGACAGACACTGGATACTTGCCTAAAATTGATCTGTCAAAATGACGTATTAGTGAAAATTATGCATTAGTCAACAATGCAGTTTGTGTTCACTCATTTACTGCAAGTCCTTTACTAAAGCTACGGTAGAAGAAATACCATAATTTGTCAGTAATCCATAGACAAAAGTAGTAGTATGTTACAGGTTTTATCTTCTCAAATGTTATGTGACACCTTTAAGAGGGCAAACACTTCAGAGAGCACACTTCCGAACTTTTGTCTGCACGGTTCTTGGTTTCACACTGCGTCTCACACAATGAATCGCTACAATAATTCCTCTCACCCACGGAAACACCATCTCTCTCCCGTGCATGGGTCACACTGGAACTAGAGCAATTGCACATTACACCTCAAAACGTGAAGGCAATACCCACTCTAGAGTGTCCAGACCCTGACATGAACCAAGACGTCAGGGCTGTGGCCTCAGGGCAACTTCCCATTCTTCTGGCTGGGGCACAGAAACCGGCGCATTGCCACATCTTCAGCAGAGATTCAGAAAGATGTCCCCTCAGAGGTTTTGATGTAATTCTTGAAGTCAGTTGGGACACTGAGCATTGAGCAAATCTGGAAGATACACATTTTGGATTGTGACATGACAGTCGGACACTGAACACCCATCTGTGCCACTGAGTTTTGCCAAGTGGTTGTAAAACTGTCACATCAGAGTTAGTGATAGTTCCTATAGTCAAGACTTCAGCAAAAACTGCATTGATTCATTAAGTTTCTGGCTAAGATGAACCTAATGTTTCTCTGTAGTGTTTTAAGCTCAGCTTGTTCAGGTTTGATTCTGCACTGATTTTGATTTTCATAAACGTGTTGAATTTTAATTAGTGTAAGGTAATGGAGTACCTGTCTGAACTTGGCTCGAAGCTTATCCATGTCCTCTTGTAGCTTGACAGACTGCGGGTCATCAAGAGGACAGTTCTGGATCAAACCCAAGACAGCGTCTAGAGCTTTAACACGTTTCCTGACAAATAACGCAAGCAAAGATAAACAGAATGACACCAACAGTAATCATTCATTCTAGGTTAATTGCTCTGCAAACACAGTACGTCTCTATATGTGGAGCGAACTAATGAGATCAACCCACATCATCTAACTAACAACATTATACATGAACTGTGTAATTCATTTCCATTGTCTAAAAAGGTTGTACCTGGATTTGTCATCTGTGTTATGTTGAAGAAGACATTTCCAAGTAACTGCAAATCCATGGTAGAAGGACACCTGTTGGTTTAAAGGGCAGTGAACAAACCTTAGAGGCTGGAAGCAACACAAGTCATCCAAAGAAATGTAGATTTAGCCAAACTAATGACAGTTGGACTAATGCAGACTCACCTCAGCGGACAGCTTGGCGCCGTGAGAAGCACCGTGTCGACGGCCGTCGTGCAGGCCGCGGTGCGTGCCCCTCTCAAAGCCCTGTTGGTAACCCTCCCCCCGGAACCTGAAAATGTATTAATATGCAGTGTGTGTGTGTCAGGGACAAGAGCCACGCATTAACAAAATGCAAAAAAACAGTAGTCCTATGCAAACATCACATTGTGGACAAGTGAGACCGTTATTAGACACTACAGACACGGTCCTTGTCATTAATGAGCTCCAGTCTAGAGGAAAGAAAACTGATATTAACATTAGCTACAGATTAAAATCACAAGCACATTCTGTATATCAGTGCTGGGTGACACTTCGGGGGCCACTGGTAACAAATACGTTAGAATAAAGGCTTTACTGCAACCGCCGCTTTGTGTCGGTTGTTCGCTGAACCGAGAAATAACTCGAAGCGCCTCAAAGGCTCAAATATAAATCTCCAGAAAACAAACAGCCGCCAACAGAAAACTCACCGTTCATCCGCCATAACAATAGTGTCGAACATGTCTTCACTGCCAGACCCGCGATTCATCTTCACTTATTTTACACACGTATGATATAATATTATGTCGCGAGCTGTACTAACGTATATAAACAGCAGCCGTAGACAACACGCTGATCATGACCCTTATTGGTTGTACATCCGGTTTACGCTGGCGTCACTTCCGCCCTCTTCATCAGAGGCACGCTGCCCTCTAGGGGCCCGGAGGGGAATCGGCTGTTTCTGCATTCTTGTGTGTAACTGTATCTCATCCCAGTTTCTAAAGCTCCTTTTGCTATGTATACATAGTTGTGCATCTTATTTTGTATGGGCTTAGTCTACAACCACCAGGATGTACTAGAACAGTTTAAACTGAAGACGACTGCTCAACTGGAGGAAATAAAGCTGTACATCTATAGGTAATAATCACTACACAGACACACGCTTATATAAATATAATGATCAGTAGTGTTTTCATTTTGACGTGTCCACATCACCACAAACATAAAGTGACTCTTTAAAATAGCTGCTGTATATGTAACTACTCACAGCAGGGGGTGTGATAGGCCAAATAGGAGGTAAGACGAGTGGCCTTATTCTGCAGCGTCCGATGAACTAAGCTCTCATTTCATTGCCTGCATGGTTTATGTGTCGATGGTACCAGGAAAGGGCACGTGTGATGTCACTGAACTCCTGTATCAGGCGATCTGTGTCACAGCTGGGAAAACACAGCTGGAACCTTTATCTATGTGAGCATCAGCAGCATTAGCGTTGTGCCATGTTGGCACTGGTGCTGCAGCACACGTTCACCACATAGAGGAGCACTGATAAAACTTCTGCCATTAGTTTTGCAGTGGGATGAGTCTGCATGTGTTATTAATAAAAAAATATAGGAAAAAAATATGTGCTCAATAAAATCTTAGAAACCAACTTGATAGTAATGAACCATCATCGTGTCATAGGGATAAGAACTGAATCAGCCCTGGCAGTTTTATATATACTAGGAGACCTTCTGATGCGTGACAGTAGGAATCAAAGGTAAAAATATATAAGCCCACAATAGCTGAATTCCATCCAGATGCAAACTCTACAAGACTCTAGAAGATTATTCCATGAAAAAAGTTTACCCTCAAAAATTGGTCTGTTTTTTGACGCTTCACTGTGTCAGTGAGTGTGAGTGAGTGAGTGTGCAGGTGCATGTTTGTGATGTGCTGCTACGCGGCACGTGCCTGGCACAACTCCAGTGCAGTGCAGCTGTGTAAATGGCAGCTGCAGAACACAGTTTGTCTGCACAAAGAGTTATGGAGAGATTAGCACGTTCACCTTGTATATTTCCATTTACATAGTTACCATTTTAGAAACCATATTATTTTATTTATTCATGATATATTTGCTGCCCACTGCACTGGTTTGTCCCAAACTGCATTTTGCTGCCTTGTGTAATGACGGTAACTTTGAATCTACTCTAATCTAATCTCAACCTGGCTTTGAACCCATCTAACTCCTGGAGACACCTGTGGAGTGGACTGCACAGGGTGGGTACAGTACCATAGTGTGTTTGACAAGGACCAGGTGACCTTGATAATCGTATACCAGGTTTTCTAATATAGGTTCCATTTCAGCAGAGAGCTGCAAGCCACATGTCTTTGTACAGCATTCACTTTACACAAGATGTAGGGACCAGACTGTCAATGCATACAGTACTAATACCAAATGAACTTTCTTAATCTAAAAAAGGAATGAGTTTTCATACGACTGAAAGAGTGGTCAGGGCAGTGTCTGTGATGATGAAGTGGTGAACAGGGGTCAGTAGGGGGAAACTGAAAGCCGGCCACAGTCAACAGAGTGCATGGCAGCTTGCTCGGCGGTCAGGGTGCCCACAGTGACCCCAGTCCAACAGCATCAGAATCACCACATGGATCTCAATAGTAGACGGACTGTGTGGAGATGAGCTGAACATTTTTTCCGTCCAACATGTTACATTCTCTAAACACTACAAATGACTCAATGACACCTTTACTTTTGCCACGACCAGCCACAAAACATCATCCAAGATAAAGATAATGTGTAATATTGTGTACAAATTCTTAATATGTTATTTATTCCTGTCTGCTGTCAAACGTTGCAGGAAACATCTACAATGTGGTTTATTACCGTTGACCTACATTTTCAGAGTGACATCCAGCAGATCTCATGATTGCTGAAATAATTGTCTCCTTATATTTAATTTAGACCAATTACCTATAATAATTTTAAAATGATATAGGAACATGTTAGCCTGTGCTGACTGTCAGGTTGGTGTAATGCGAGCTACAAGGTTAGCTTCAGGGCGACAACAGTGTGTTGTACATGAGCAGAGTGTCCTCTAATCACCAAGATAGAATGTTGCTGGGTCTGGATTGTGACTGAGGCCTCGTGCTGTTTCCCACAAACCAAAATATCACAGCTTCCTCATGAGGACCTGAAGCCTACCCCCTGTAACACAATGTTGTATTCTGTCATTCATAAACCAACATCCTTGATTCATTCCTGGATTTGTACATTTATCCATCTATCTAAATGTTCTACAGTTCATACATGTAACTGTCCCGTATATGCTTCCACGACCACGATGGAGCTGAACCATAGTAACCTCTACCTGAGAGGCCACAGAGGTCAGAGGTTATCTGAAAGGTGATAGACCGAGCAAATGGACAACTTCAAAAGAAGCAGCTATTCCTGTGTCATCACAAAGCGGAGGGCTTTAAGCTGTTATGCTCAACATAAATATGACATATCATACATCACCTCCGCCCCCTGCCCAGTCGCAGGTGAAGGGCATAGCTGTGATAGGCTGAGCAAACTCAAACAGGCTTATTCTATTTGCCTGTTTGTTCAGATGAAAAGATAAATGTCTAAATGTCTTTGGAGGTTACTGAGTTCTGAGTCAGCACGGACTTCATAAACATAACAAAGACACCCACATGCATCAGGAGGGAATACATGCCTCCATGGACCCAAGTGCGTGTGTGGCAGGCAGCTGCAGGGACACGTGTGGGTATGTGAGCAGCTGTGTTTGCAAATCTGGAAACTGTTGAAAAATCCATCAAAAAGTCAAAGAAGAGAGCGGTCATCGAGTGTCAGGGACGGTGAAGGAAACACATCTCACCCAGTTTGTGTGGGTGAACCTGTTGTACTTATGTTGCCAAGTCCAGTCTGAAGCTTGATACCAGGTCCGAATAAAGGCGTAGGCTGAAGAACGCGTTCTGTTGGCTCAGGCTCAGAATAAAACTCTAACTCGCATATTTTGGGATTCTGTGCACAGAGGAAACAAGCACAGTCACTAGGAGGATGCTCAAGAATCGCATGACACAGTAGACAGCCTTGTAGTGTGCTGGCACCAGGGATCTTGGCTTGCAGTACAGTGTTTTCTTAATGTCCCCACTAGATGGCAGTGCATGATTTAAAGTCACACAATAACTGAAGCCAACTGCGAGCCACATGTTGAATGTAGCCAACATCAGCGTTAAAAGAGAAGACACGTTGACTCAGCGTCACCCATCAGACGCCGCCATTCATTTTAAATATTAGAACCATCTCCAGCAGATGCTGAACCAAACATCTAGCACCCAAAAATAATGGGACCTCCAATGTCAAATCAAAAGCTGAGAAATCTTAACCACATGCTGTAAAAGTCACTTTATTAGACTGAATTAGCTTGTTCCAGTGCACATGGATGTAGATTGGACCTTTATCTGACTGTGACTAAGTCATTGAACTGTATTATTACAGTTCTACCGCAGAATGTCCGAATCTGTCTGGACACATGAACATTTAACTCCAGCGGCCTCCTCCTTCGTCACTGAGGCTTGTAAAGAAACAGAGCTGCAGGGTCTCACAACTGCCAGTTACTGGGAGGTCTCTTCAGATTCCTGTCTGACAGCGAGGGTCCTCCACTCTCTCTGGAGAGCCCCTTCACCTCCAACTACCAGAGAGCAAAGCTTGAGCCACACACACACACACACACACACACACACACACACACACACACACACACACACACACACACACACGCACGCATGCATGCACCCCCCCCACACACACACTTAATTATTTTAGACAAATTATGGACACTGGGGGGATGCTTCGGCCTCCATGTGGTCTGGAGAAGGAACATTTAACTCATTGTTGCCCCCTAATCCTCACCTCCTCCCTTCCTGTGACCCCCGCTGCCGGTCCCCGACCCCTTCACCGACAACTCTGCCAGATACATGAGGCTATAAATGAGGCTATATTACACGCTTTTTTGTCCTTTGAATGTTTTTTAATGCATAATTTTTATTGAAATCTTTTTTTAAAGCATACATATCCCTCACAAGTGACACAGTGTGTGACTAAGGATGACACCTAAATAGATAAGTCCTTATCAAACTTGCAAGTCAAGAGAGATGTGTCTAAACTAGGTGGAATAGGCGTGTTAAAAGATGAAGAAATAAATACAGGTGAAATCAAAATCAACTTGTTTTTTATTTTTTTTGCAAGATTTGAGGCTTATAATTTCAAAAATACCTAACTTGACTTGATTGATGGTCAAGGGTCTGGTAAAGGATGTTGCACAGGGGATGAGTGGCCGTCTGCACAGGGACAATGGGAAGTCTGTGTAAAGTTGTTATTACACTCAAGGTTTGTCAGATGTTGGACCCATGTGAAAGTAGCTCCTTCAGAGGAGTTGCGCGTTTTATTGGCAGTAGAGTGGAAAAGTGAAACAGGGCTTATGAGTGATGCATGTTGCATTTTATTGGGAGCATTTTAAATTTAGAAGTTGCTGTGAGGAAAAAAGTTGTCAGTTGTCAGACTGTACATCACTGAGTGAGCTCAGCGGCAGAGGGAAGAGCCCTCAGATCTCTGTTACAGACGGCGGGCGGGCTGCGGGGTTAAAACAGGACTTCCTGGAAGCACCATTCGAGTGCCAAACAACAGCCATGGCTTTGCTTTTATTATAAAGCTTTTTAAACTAACCCTGCTTTCCGATGAGGTGTTAACTTTGGGTTTAAAGAGTTACAGTTTCCTAAATATTTCAGAATTAACCAATAATTAATTAGTAAGAGAGACTGGACTGATTTAAAGGCTTGACTCAAGACAACACAACATATGTGTTCTTTAAACTCAAATTCAAGTATATTGTGTAGTTGTGTGCAATGTAAGAGTACAGCTTGACAATGTGAATGTTAAACATATAATAGTGGTTTGATGGCCACCCAGAGGCCTTGTCATGAAAAAAATGCCTTTTAATATAAAGCTCATTTTAAATGAGCTGTTCAGATCATGTTAAAAAGCTAAAGCTAAGCAAATTAGAAGACAATTAAACACAAACAACATTAAATCTAAAGTCTAAATAGTTTGATCAATGTGTTTTTTTGGCACCCCTGCAATGATCTATCATCCCAGGGCTCGTGTTATAACACAATGAGGGTGTCCTGACCTCCAGGTTGGAGATCTACATCGGGTTCCTCTGTGACCCCGCTTCCTGCGGCCAACAGCTTACTTACCTGTGAGTGGCAGTGACAGTGCATGCTTGACTGATACAGTCTTAAGGTGTACTTGATGGATGAGCCGACGACCAAAAGATCTGTTTGCCTTGTTGCTTTCAAAGGCCTAGCGTGACCCACCGACATGGATCAAGATTGGAGCCCCACTTCGGCCACACCGGAACACCAGCAGGTTGTGACCTCTGACAACAAGATCCAACATCATGCGGAGACTGCACATCAATAAA
The DNA here is from genome assembly GCF_900634795.4 of Betta splendens. Lineage (NCBI taxonomy): Eukaryota > Metazoa > Chordata > Actinopteri > Anabantiformes > Osphronemidae > Betta > Betta splendens. The sequence goes on from NC_040883.2 coordinate 9,197,508, forward strand.
CACTTTGAAACTGCTCCGTGGCCTCGACAGCCATCCATAGCCCCAACAAAGCCTCGCTGTGACACAAAGACAACACAATTGGAAAACGGGAATGCATGAGTTGAGAAAAGTAAGGGCTGTGTGGGAGCGAGTGGAGGGAGGGAGGGGGGGAGGAGGAGGGGGTGGAGTGGCGGTGGAGCGGGGGGAGTTTAAAAAACAAATCATTTGATGCAGAAGCTGAGCAGAGGCCATTTGACTGCTCCGAGGACTATATGGACTGTGACTTTAGGGCCTGTTTGCTCTAAAGTGATGCCGGTTTTCGAAAGGCCCCTCTGAAGTGACAGCTTTCTCTCTCCTTCTGTCCCCGTGTGGTGCAAGGACCCGTCCAGGGCCCCGAGACGGCCGGAGACACTGGGCCGTGACAGCTACACACACGAACACACAAACACACACTGAGCTGTGGCTCCGAGTCTTTTGTTGCCAGGTCCTGGTCCACTGATCTTCCTCGTTGGAGGAGGACAATGAGAGGGCAGTCAGTCAAACAGGCAGTCAGTCAGCTACCGTCTGCTTCCCAGTAACATAGCAGGCAGTTGCACGGGCAGAACTAATCTGGGAATGTCTCTCCAGGTCTTTTCCAAAAAAATACTTCCTTAATGAGGAATAAAAAAAACTAAACATGGACATCCACTGAAGCTCCACCTTGATCGAGACTTTATTTAATAAATGCAATCGAACACATATCAGCAAAAGGAATAAAATTTCAACAGTCAGGTTTAACGCTGAGCTGAATAATAGCATTTAACATATTTTAGTCACCTGATGAATTCAACTGCCGTATCTTTTCTACTCTTAACGTTTTCATTTGCCTTAGCTGCTAGGTTTTAGTCAGCGGGTCAAGTAATGGCTGTCACAATGAGCTCAGGATGAGCCAAAAAGCAGATCTGATAATAATTACCTCAGGGCTTGTTACTACGTGACTACTTCTAGTTGATTCCTCGTAAGAAACGTCACCATGAAGCCCCACGTTACGGAGCTGTAGGATTTGCAGGTATGTTGTGTGGTCAGAATGTGTGCAAGTATGCTTAGCATTCACGTTACTGCATTTCTGGGAAGAAGGCCCACTTATGTAATGAAGTATTCAACTGTCTTATACATGGTTCCAACAATTTTAATTCACTTGTTTACTGATATAGTTCAAATATATCAACAATGCTGAATGTTTTAATTATTATATTAATTTAAATGTAAAATCTTTCTTAAAATGTAAAAACCAGACAACAATACTCTTAAATTATAAAAAAAATCAACATTATAAACACACAAAAAAATCACCAGACTTCATCAGCTGATCAGCAACAAAGGCAAAGGGGTGAAACCAGCTTTAAGCAGCATTTGCTGTCCTTTTTTCCCTCTCCCCCTCTCCATCAATCTGAGAGCTTCTATTTGGGATGCCCCTCTTCATTTGATGTGGCAGCAATTAGCAAGGGGACTTTTGTCCCTTTGGGCAGACGGGCGGTCCACTCCACTGATCCCCGTCCATACAGGCTGAATGGAGAAAACTGAAGGTAGCATGGCATGTGGATCAAACAGACCTGCTAGCCACTGTTATGGCCCCTCAGCTCGCTCTTTTTTATTGGAGAAGAAGGAAGAGGAGGAGTAGAATGGACGGAGAGAAGAAAAAGTGCTGAGGTGTTAGTTTTCCCATGAGAATGCTCTGTGGGGGGGCACGGCTTCTTCATGGAACTTCTCTCATGAGAAATAAATGCAGTGTTTTTCCCTAATGCTTCCCAGCCTTTCTCTCCTGGCTAGTCACACAATGTGACCCTCAGCTAACTATATATGAGTAACCTTGATCTGTCTGTCTGTCTGTCTGTCTGTCTGTCTGTCTGTCTGTCTGTCTGTCTGTCTGTCTGTCTGTCTGTCTGTCTGTCTGTCTGTCTGTCTGTCTGTCTGTCTCATCGTACACATACATAAATATTAGGTGTCTCAGTGTGCTCAATTAATGGTGATTACAGCGCGAGGGTCATAAAGTATTAGTTGATGCCACCTGTTGACGTTGAATCGCCATCAAACGTCAGGTGCATTATTTATACCTTGCATTTTTGCCATGCAGACGTCTTTAGAGGTGAATCACTGTGTACATCTTTGCCTCTATGGACGTACCATGGTAATTATGCCTGTTATCTCAACAAGAGCTCACATTATTCCATTACTCCATACTCACTAAACCCACCTGTATATTGTTGTACTGTCTCAACACAACTTGACTTTAATTTTTGCTGCTGTATTTTTAATTTTCTTCTCTGTTTTAGCACTTTTTTAAATAACTAACAAACAGATAGAAGGTTTTTTGACACTTAACTGTTTGGTTTTTAATCAGTCACTGTATTGTAGATATACAGGAGAGCCCTGGAGCTATTGGCTGTACAAAAGAAACATGACAAAACCTTGTGAAATAAAAAATATTATATAAAATGTATTATGCTTGGCCGGTTCTTATATTTAATTGTTCTGTCATTCATTGGAAAGCAACAAAGAAATAAATGCTCGGTAATATTTAAATTTTTCAATCACGAGGAATGTGTGGTTTATTGCAAATATAACTCCTAACCAAATGGTCCTTCTAATATCAAGTTACCGCCGCTGGTATCAATAAACTGATCCTAATTTCACACATTTGGCTCCATGGTCTCAAATGTGATGCCTTACTACACCGACGCTGAGTGTTGCCTCAACAAAGGCACATGAAACTCATTGATCAGCGCCTTTCAAGTCTGTTCCATATGCCTGCCCTTTCTTCTTCTGTGGTTAAAATGAAGACCTTCTGGTCCGGGAGAAATGTCAATCAGCTGTCTTGTGAAAACAGAGAAGAACAATTGATTAAACGGCTGGAGGGAAATAGCAAGTCAGTGAAAACCACCGCTGTCTCATCAATAAAGAGGTTGGGGCATTGTTGTTTTACAGTTAACAGGGGGCCGAGGACAGCCCCGAGGGCAGTGATGTGTGTGTGTGTGTGTCTCAGGATGTCAGCGGGGGACCTCTCCATCAAACTTTAAGACAGTAATTTGCCACCTCATTACTAACATTTAGCCCACAGGGAGCGTGAGGGAGGCCCTACAGAGACAGGAGGCGGGGAAGTCATGAAATTACACATGCTGATGGAGGGCTGGATGTTCTCAGCTCTTCACTGATCATTATCAGCTAATTATTTACTGGGCTTCACTTAACTGATCCTAAAAACATGATACATGAATATTTATTGGTCAAAGAAAGTTTTTTCATATAAACTATGTCAAAATTGATAAAGTTATGGATCCCAACATCTTCAACACGTTGTGGTTTGGACTTTAGACAATATTGTATTGTAACATTGGTAAAAGCATTATAAGACACTTTTAATTAGTGGCTTTTAGTGGCAGAAGCTCAAAACATGACATTTACCCAAGATAAATGCTGAAATTCAAATATGAGCGCATCACTGAAAATCTCTATAACTATAACTTCTTTTTATAACTAACTAGAACCTATTTTGATTCTAATTTTATTAGCTGTGTTGGTTTTATTAGGCCTGAGTGATGGATTGAAGTGATTCATTTGTTTTCTTTTCATTCAAACAACGTATAATTCCATTTCTGAGGTTGAAGCTTTCTGTGCTGTCACTCCGAGGCCGGCGCCACCTGTTCTGCCAAGCTACAACACGCCTGCACGCGTCAACAAGCTCTAGCGAGACGGCTGCAGCAGCTTAAGACAACAAAATAATAATCCAGTGCTTCTGACGTGGAACAAAACGTCACGCTGTGTAAAGTTTGTGATAACTCAAAGTAGCGGCATGAGAGACCTGTTCCAGCATCTGAGAACGAAGCACCAGTGGAATCAGAAAGATTCTGGTGTCTACAGCTGAGCTGGTTCCAGAACCACAGCTGAGACACATCAGGCAGGAACAATACAGCTGTTTCCATCAGGTTAATATTGAACATGTTTGTTCTCCTACTGCCGACGTTAAAGCAGGGTTTGTTTAAAACAATACACAACGACAGCGTTGCAAGTGTCGCACACAGCTGTTAGAGGCTATTTTGAGAACGTCCACCTGTGTGACCGAGGACGTTATAGGTCGAGTGTAACCCCAGCAAAGAACGATAAACACATGTCCCAGCGTCTGACATGAAGTCAACATCACAGCAACTCGTTCCACCATCAGCACTCTGCCAGGAGGTGGATGAAGGGACGAGGGACTTCTCCAAAGGAGACGGAGGTTTGATTGAAGCCAAGGCCAACTTTTAATTGATGCTGTTATTTATAGTAATGTTCTGCTCTTGTTGTAGTGCAAAATTATAAAAGCGGCCGTATTCATGGCTAAAAGGTTGCACTTTTGCACTTACAATATTTATTAAATATCTAGACCCAACCCAGATATGGTTGAACCAATTTAGACCAGCGTTCATACTCTGAAGTTTGTTTTTGTCAGATGCCAGGGTTGTGTAAAACTGTAGGTCTTGTTGATTGTTGTATCACCCAACATGTAAAAAGATGACACACTTGAGAGGGATTATTTCTTGACAAAAAACACATACAGTTGGAACAAATAAATATCAATGTATCGACATAAATCCCATTGTTAATAAACCAAATAAACAGACAGAGTAATGAAAGAAAGTGACTACAGTGTGTGCAGCCAGCATCAAAGTGAAGCAGCAATATGGTTAAACTGACCTGGTGCCATTTGTACTCACAAAGGCAAATTGTGCCAAATCATGATGCCGTCATCCATCCATCATACTTCACTCCTGATGTTTTCATCTTATGATATTTGTGACTTTGGTAAATCAAATCACATTTCACAACCAAAAGGAAATGGCAAAGAGTGCTTTTACATTTTATCTTATATTTTGAAACATGTTTCGAGAGCTTTGGAAAGCATTGTGGTTCTGCAGGATGCTGGTCTAGAAGGACACCACACAAACCCAACTGTGTCCAGATCAGGCCACAGACACAAAATACATAAATCCATGTTTGGCCACCTTCAATACACAGTGCATCCATCCAAAGCCCGTCTGTTTCCATCTAATCTGACTTCTTCATGCTGTCATCTTTTTAATGTATCTGTTTTTTAATCATAATGATGTTTTGTTAGGTTTTGGAATCCCAGCGATACCCGAATTCACCTCTGCACTGCTCCTGCAGCAGGGAGCCACGTCTCTCAGAACAATCGCTGCACTCTAAAAGAAATGAACTGATCTCTCCAGCTTCCTTGCGTCGGGTCAGAGAAAGACGTGAACCTTTTCAGTCACAGACTCCCTCTTTCATTTGCTTGCGTTATCCCACAGTCCTAGTGTGTGTGTGTGTGTGTGTGTGTGTGTGTGTGTGTGTGTGTGTGTGTGTGTGTGTGTGTGTGTGTGTGTGTGTGTGTGTGTGTGTGTGTGTGAGGGCGGAGGGGGAGACAAAGGAGAGAAAACCTTGCATCCAGTTACAGGTGGTGGCATCTCAATAGGCCAGAGAGGAAAGAGCTGCCTTTGAATGCCACATAAAAGGACAGGGAGGGATGGGATATATGGGGATACCTTCATTTCTCTGACGGCAGCCGTGCATACAAATGGGAAGCTATGTAAGGAATCTCCTCTTCGTCCTCTCTGTGTCTCTCTCTCTCGTGCCTTTGTGCAGTCTCTCGGCCTCAGTGAAGCGAGGAGGGCTGTTCTTTTGTGGTTTGATGCGCTCACTCTCCCATGCCACTGGGGTGTTAGGAACCTTGTAGGACAAGAGTGATGACACCACGAGGGGCACTGCTCTGTGAGTGTGTGCGTGTGTGCGTGTGTGTGAGTGTTTGGAGTGTGAGAGGTTTACCATGTCCAACCTATTCATCATTTGTCAATGCCATCGGCTGATCAATTAGGGGAGAACAAGGGAGCCACTGACTCCTTGCTCCGGGGCGACCGGGCCACACACACACGCACTTGCACACATTCACACGCACACACATGTGGGTTCATATTTTTAAAAGCCAAACCCCTTAAACACACATTCATAAACAGTACATTAATAAACACATCAGTCATTTGACAGGTCACGAATTGCTACTTACTGTTATTTTTACTGTATAAAATAATATTTTGCATACAAAGGTACTTCAAATCCTTCAAAATCAGTTCAGCTTGATGATAAAGAATATGAATTTTTACAGTGAATGACACACATTATACACTGCCACATATTTAATGAGCAAACGCCTGAGCTCCCAGCAGAATGTCAGAATCTGGTGAGGGGAAATGTTAAGGTCCTTAAACTTGACAGAATCAGATGTAAATTTTTATCATATCTCATTTAGTTTGAATACAGAGATTCATTTGCATCTGTTGACACTGAAAGGCAATACTGATGCGATTCTTTAGCTAAACATGGTGGTCCAGCCTGAGACCTGGACGTATCCCAGATATTCTGACTTGAACAATTCTACTAAACTCACCCACACTCTTATTTGGTTGCACACCTGCCAAGCTAGAATGGAGCAGCGCCTAAAGCCAGGTGGAGATGGGGAGAATTGCTTGTGTTCACAGTGTTGTTAAAAAGATCACATGCATTGATCACAGAATTACTGCTTAAACACGAACTAAACTCACACCACTCATCACCAACAAAGCAGCAGCACCTGAAAATGGCAGCAGGTCAGTGTCAAGTAGAAGGACATAATTGTTTGTAATAATGTTAAAATAAAGAATATTTGAGAATACATCTTTGTAATAGAGTAATTTGGCTTCATTCAGTGAACCTGAGTCTGGGCTAAGGTAATCCAGGATAGGGGTTTAATCAGGTTATTAACTTCTGCTGATGGCAGCTTAAAGTTTCAGAGGACAACTGAACATGAAACAGGTACACAAACAATACCAACACCAGTTTCATTGTTCAGTCACAGCTTTAGGAGGTGAAGAGTTGAGGTGGGACTGGCTAAGAGCTGGAGCACATGGGGGCAAAGCGACAATAGACTGGCAGCTGCCCCTCTTCTTCCTGTAGATCTACCTTTGCTTACATCTTTGAACAGGCGAGTAGTGTTTGCTTTTATCTCTATATTAATTCCAGCCTCCTTTGATGTCCCAACGGCTCATTTTCATTGTTGTCCTGAAGCCACTTCTACATGACCTCATACTGTTCTGAGACAACACACTAATCTCTAGTGCTACACCTTCTTCTTATCGCTGGGGCATATGCTTCACCGCTGAAACAGCTATGGAGGACGCTGACGGCCGACGACTGTGTGTGTGTGTGTGTGTGTGTGTGTGTGTGTGTGTGTGTGTGTGTGTGTGTGTGTGTGTGTGTGTGTGTGTGTGTGTGTGTGTGTGTGTGTGTGTGTGTATAGGAGCTTCATCATCAAAGCCCCTCAAACCCCAAACACATACTCATCCATCTGCTGCAGTGCTCCACACCCAGCTGTGGTTTGGCATCAGGCCGGGCCTTCCAATTTCCTTACAGTGTGATCAACGGCAGGTGGAGGAGCTTTGAACTTTGCTGCAGGTGGAATATCTTTCAACCTTTGCAGTGTCACACACATCTATAACATAATCACGCAGAATGTCCAGAAACGTCTTCTAAAACAAACTACACAGTGGCTGCATAAGATCTAAGACAGTGTGATTGGGATATTTGAGTACGGAAAAGGTCCAAAAATGTCCAGACTGTTGAATAATATGCTAAAGATGCAAAAAGTTAAAACAAAATGATGACATGATTTAAAACTTTGTGTACTGTCAATGCTTCAGTGCAACATTAAAACATAAAAAACAAGTCTATGTATGGTGCTCACCTCTTACAGGGTTAGATGTGTCCCTGGACAAATCTTACAATGTCACATCTAAAACATAAAACTGAAGTATAAAATTCAACTCAATACAGTTAAAGTGTTAACAATCATTTTAAAGCATAAACAGAAGGATACAAAATGATGATAATTATAATTACAATGTTATAGTTTGATTATAACAGCAGCAAAACAAAAATATGGTCTCATTTTTCAACTCTGCTGATTATCAGGTGTGTCAGGTAGCTGCTGATTGACTGGTCAAGGTGATCAGTATCAACCAGGGCAGGGAGAGTTGGAAAACCAGCAGGACTGTGGCCCTCCAAGACCAGGACTGGACACCCCTGGACTAGACAAACCACACGCCCACAGCATGTTCCTAAGACAACATGATGGTGACCAGCTGCTGTGATGAAATGGTAGGATGTGGAGGACTGCAGAATCGACTGAGGGAAGATTTCAGATTAGAGTCTTTACTTCGTGCACTGTATGATTTTATCTGCCCACTGTCAGCTCCAACGGACCCAGACTGGATCCAACCCGGTCCAGTCTGGCCCAATTAGTCTGTGCTTCTAACCTCAACAGTCATAGCTTGAACTTAAAGGTGATTTCAGACGCGTTGCTGACTTGTTGAGATTGTTTTCTGATCTCTCTCAAGCTTCAACTGCATAAATGGACAAAAACGTTTATAAATAAGTTTGATTTCTATCTCAGTTTAGCTTTTGAATAATGTTTACTGATGTCAGTTATCGCAATAGACAGCATCTAAGTACTCTCTATTCAGTTAAATAAAGAATGTACACCTAGAAAATTAAATATGACATATCTGCTAAACTAAGTGCCATCAGTTTGTTCACCATAATTGTTCAATAATGTTGTTGCAGTACATCATTATGGCTAAAACAAGATTGGAAATAACTGTATTTTGCAATTTGTGGGTTATTTGCTACAAACAAATTAAAGTTTTTTAGCTAAAAAACTACATTTTAGTTTTAGACCTTGATATCAGTCTGCACAATGTCAAACAACTAAATTACTTTTTACATATTCTTACTTTAGTCTCTATACTGTGGTGAATTATATGCATGTAATGTAGAAAAATGAAGTATTGATGTGCTCTCTTTATAGATTATTATTCATCTGTTGGGTTTTATTGATCTTTTGGGAAATTAACAGAGCGGGGGAGACAGAGCAAATGGTAATAATAGTAATAATAATAATATTAATTAAAATTTTCAGGCAACAATGTATGTAAACTGTGCCACAGTGTTTTTAAATTACAAATTCAAAACATGGCTATGAAGACCACTACTGAGGCACATCATGTATGTATATACTGTAGGTACATAAAGTGTTTAACCTGTAAAACTCGAGTCAAAAATGTTTGAGCTTTTATCTGATTAGTACATAAGAGATGAAGACATGTTTTTGTAGCAAAATTATATATATATATATTTACTTAATATCCTTAGCTGCTCAAGGTGGACTGAACTAATGTGGTCAGACTTTCAGCCACTGTCAGAACTATGTCTGCAGGAGTTCTTTCATGGGGGGTACAGTCTTAACAACTTCCTCAAAGAAGGTGTAGTCTGAGGCAAAAATCCAGAGTCGCCCCTGTCTTCAGTGGCAATAATGCCTAAAGAGAGTCCTCAACTACCGATACATCACTGGCCGATCCACTATTGCTTCAGCCAACAAACAATAAAGTGCACACTGCTCATTTATTTCTTCTTCGTGTGGCGTGAAGGACAGAAGCTCTTTCTGAAGCTAGGTGGCACAGTAGCTTTGTATAATGGCTCCAGACCAGTTCTTTTGAAGCTGAGGGCAAACATTATCCCCAGTTAGTCGTCAACATGGTTTATCAATATGTCAATCAAATACAAAAGACAGTTTTTATGTGTAGAAATTCAGATTCTTATTCATAGGATTCCACATGTAGTTTATGAATTAATGTGTTTCTGTGTAACACCACAACTGACTTTTTTTTTATTGCACAGAATTATTTATTCATCTTAAAATTGGATTTGATTTCTGGATATTTATCATTAGTATTTTATTAATAATATTTTCCATTAGTCAGTAATTTCTAAAGTCCTGCTTCTAACTAAGGTAGTTGCCATCATATTCAATATTGTGGAGTACTTGTAGGACCTTGATTCATTCCTTGTTTATTAGACTTTACTAGATTAGATTACTTTTACTTGAGAAGTCAAAAAATAAACAGTCTTCCTATTTAACTTGCTGTTCTGGTGTAAACACAAGCACTCTTGACTGAATATTGAGGCAGATACTGAGTCTAACACAGCAGCAGACTGAAGGGCAGTACCTAGAGCTTTGCTGTGGGCTAATGTACAATTTGGACCTCTCGTCAGCTCCCTCGGCCTACTCCAGGGAACTGACCGGCCCAGTGTGGGCTGGCAAAGCCTTTCATTTACCTCATCACTCTGTCTCCCTTCCACCCTGTCACACTGTAATGCCTAACTAGCCCACAATTACAGTTGCCACAATATTCTTTTTGATCAGTTCAGATAAGACCTTTATTGCCTACTAGGGTTTTTTTTTTATATATAATGAAAGGCAAAACTTTAAAGATATAACAGTAATACCTCTGACAATACTGATAACCTTTTGAAATTCAGTTGAAGTTCATTTATTACTAAAGACAATATATAAGTTTTTAAGTTTTTCCAGAATTATAAGACACACTATACAAAATCAATCTTCAAATCAACTTCTGCACTTTGGCGTTACTACATTGCCTTTAGTAAAGTACCCCATTACTTCTGTACACATGATGTGATAAGCATGTTGGCTCCTGTGGGCAGGGTTCAGCTGTATCATATACCATACACGACAGAAGCTGTGATTGGCTGACACCTGGCATTTAGCAACGTTATAGCGATGCACAGCCCAGGTCTAGTCAAAACTACAGTAAGCAAAGAAACTAGAACATAAATGAAGAGAGACAGTGAAGAGACATAAAGGCACAGAGGGAGAGAGGCTGTCTGTCTCTCACACAGATGAAAGAGGCAGCGACAAGGAGGAGGAGAAGTCTTTTCTTTTGCTGATGAAAACAAGAATCAGCGGGGCTGAAGGTAAAGAGGGCATTCGTATGGCGGTGGGATACGTTCAAAAGACACACCTGTTGTTTGGCCTGTCCATCCCTGTCTGTCTGCGTGTGTCTGTCAGTCTGTCTCACCACACGCAACAAGCAGGCACTTCAAACAAGCCACCAGACCACACCCAGAAACACACACACACACACACACACACACACACACACACACACACACACACACACACACACACACACACACACACACACACACACAGAAATCCATCCTGCAGCATGTGAGGGGAAGTAAGAATCTGCTTGGGGACAACAGCAGCAGACACCTGACGTAGGCGGAGTATTCCAGCAGACATTCCAGAACCTGTCTGGTGGTAAAATGTTTCTAATATTACATATTTGATCAACCTTTACCTGTCCATACTGTAAGATGTAATGAAACAAGCTGAAAGGTGTTTAATATTGATGTACTGTTACTACTACTACAGTCACTGACAGGCCAGTTATTAGCCAGTCTGTCGGCCTTTTCACCGAGAGGGAGATCAAATGAGAGGGGTGTGTCTGAAATTTGTGATATCTCTGACTTGGAATTACAAGGCTGCAGTCGTCCTGCGTGGCTGCATGTAATTGTTGGTTTAATGGACCCAGCCTACAGCTGAGGTTGATGAGAGTTGTGCAGGTCATCCAAAAAGAAATAGTTCATCCATCTCTCAATTAAAGAAGTAGACAGAAGTAGATTTTGTTTGAATAGGACACAAAACTGACACAACTGAAGTATCAAGCTCCATTTATAGTTGTAGTTAGGGTTCGTCTTCCTTCATCAACTCACTTTCAGCTCTTGGTGGAAGCTTTGATGTCGCTAAAGCTGTGTGCGGCCACTGCTCTGCACATTTCCTCCTGATGTATTTAAAATGTTACAACCTTCAAAGAACCAAGTCATGTGTGATTCTCTACTACACTCTGACCTTAGGAAACCATGAATGAAGGGAGCGAGGTTGAGTGTTGAGCAGCGTAAGATCACAAGTGTTTGATGGTGATACAATGTCATGTCAAGTTACAGGCTCTTCCTGCTGCTTCTCTAATTGAAACCCTCCAAACCACCCTGACTGCTGTCGGAACCATCTCACTGGGCAGAGAGCAGACCTCTGGGATACGACCTCAAACAAAACCATTACTACATTCAGCCTCTCATTTTCCATTAATCTGTTCTATTTCAGACACATATTTACATTTGTGTTTGCACTAATTAGGCATAACATTATGTCCACTTGCCTCAGATAACGTTTGTGTGAAAGGGTGTAGATGGTCTGTGCCAGTTTGCCTTTTTCCCATATTACATCCCTGTGCCATGTGTTTCCCCAGGTCATGCCATGGAAGCGATGTAGAGAAACCATCATCATCTTTTACTGTGTCTGGAAAGTGAAGCTCTACTTGAGCTGTATATGTATATACAGTATATGTTTTGTAGCCCTTCCTGGTTTCTTCACTTTTGGTGAACAACTCTATGTTATACTTAACTATTTAACACAAAGTAACATAAAATGAATGCAGTTAATCAGATTAGTAAGGAAATACCAACTAGTACTCTAAGTTAAAGTATTTCTAATCCCAGCTGCTACCAAACTGCATTGATCGGTGTGGAAGAGGTTACAAACCCAGGCCAACGACATTAGGACTTCCCAGAGCTACAAAAACCTAGATGACCTTCCAAAATGAGTCCAAGATTGAGAGTGACAACTCCCCCAGTGTGTCACAAAGGAAATGCAGTCCACTCTTACCTCAGTGAAGGTCAGTGATCACCTGGTGACGTAGAACAGCACATGTGATAGACACTGTCAAACATTCACTTTGATTTGTGAGTTTGTTTGTATCAGTGATTTTTTATGACATTGTTAGGACAATGTTACTACGCAAAGTTTTACCTTAAGAACCTTTACCAGATATACAAATACAGTATGATGCAATAAAATCAGTTTTAGAACTCTTTAGACAGTATGAACAAATGTTGACACTGACATATAGAAGATATAAAAGGTGGAAGGTTTCCAACTCCCAAGGAAAAGTATTCAGATGTGGTTGAAAATGTAACAGGAAATAAACTTGCACATCCACATAAACCAATGTCATACAATCACCCCAACACACAAGCAACACAAGCGCACACCGCTGCACCACCCATGCAGTGATGGGGAGGAAGGTCATGTTGCAGACATCAGAAACACATTCTAATAGAGCAAGAGAGGATCCACATCACAACAGACACAGACACACACACAAACACACACACACACACACACACACACACACACACACACACACACACACACACACACACACACACACACACACACACACAAACACATCTACGTGGGGACTCCCCATTGACATAATGCTTTCCCCAGCCCCAACTATCAAAAATAAAGGCAGATGTAATTTTGAATAACTATGTTTATTAATGTGTGTGGGTTTTCTTCGAGTGTTGCTGGTCCCCCCTTTTATAGACATTGCTTGTAGTGAATGTAGTAGTGAATGTCTGTCACATCACCCCTTTAAGTCGCAGAGATTTTCACCATCTTATTCAGTGTCATATGGAATCAGCTCCAGCCACCTCTGAAAAAAAGTGATCAAAAATATAATATAAAATAGTTTTGCACATTGTAATTTTTCTGAGGTGTGGCACAATACATGAGCAGAGAAAAAGAGTTTCACAGAGGGCAAAGTAAGAAAACGGCTGGGGGGCTGACATGATGTGTGTGTGTGTGTGGGGGGGGGGTCACACACACGTGTTGCACTTTGAAACTAATGTCACCCTGGCTTGGTACTGTGAATAGCCTCAGGTCTTAAATAGTCCACCTCTCTAATCACACACATACAACAGGCCACACACACACACACACACACACACACAAGGGGCAGTTTAGACTGTGTCTGTTCGGCCTAATCACTCAGAGAGGAAGTAGTCAGGAAGATCTGGTGCACATAGCTGCTCTTTGGGAGCAATGATTGGTCTGGACACACGCACACACACACACACACACACACACACACACACACACACACACACACACACACACACACACACACACACACACAGTGGCATGGCAATGCCTTTGACCTGGTTCCTGCATTTAAAGCCTTTGATTTCCTGACTCGACGTATTGTTCTTGTCCCAACCATGTCAACCATTCATGTCCCACCCTAAGCTGGGATACCTGCACAGAGTGAGCAGGCTGGGCCCAAAGAGAGCAGGAGAGGGAGATGGAGAGAGAGAGCGCGCACGAGAGAGAGAGAGAGAGAGAGAGAGAGAGCGAGAGAGAGAGAGTATGAATGACATGCCGAACGGGGGCGGGGGTGGATGGATTGTGCTGCATTGACACATAAAACCCGTGTTTCTCAGTTTTCAGATGTCTCATTGAAGGCTCTGTCCGCTTTGATATTTTAAGTAGGTATCACAACAAAAGGGCCAACAAATGGCAGGAGCAGTGCTGGAGGACTATTGCTGCAGCTAATGGAGGAACCAGTGTGTGGTGCATGGGCAAGGGAGGAGGAGGGCTCTCTCCTCAGGGACAGGTAGGGTTACCTGTGGAGGGATACTCGTGTACTCCCCTTCTTCCTGCTCCTGCCAGTCCACAGGTAAAGCCATTGCACAGTTTAACCTTCACTGCCTAGTACCTTAATACATTTGAACTATTTACTCAGTTGTTGTTTTGTTTTTATGTAGTTCATCATAGTTTCATCCACAGAAACCATTCAAAGATCAGATTTTTCAGCTTTTGCAGGACAATTCTTCTTTCATTCAGAGATTTTATATCTCCATCATGTCACAAAACAGTTTCTGGGAGTTTATAACTTAACTAAACATTTTAATAAAGGATAGTGGAAGATGTCCTTTGTTTGCAACAGTTGTTTTAAAAACAGGTCTGTTTCAGCTACCTTCAATTTGAAATGCAGCTGGTTCAACTTGTGTCTTAGAAGTTTCAGCCATTTTCTGCTGAAGTCTTGATTCAATTCAGCGCGTTCACAGTGCATTTTGTTCAAAATGCTGTTTCTACTTAACAAATTTGCTCCATAAAAGCACTGAGGAATGCAGTCACCTGCTGAACCAGTACTGCACAGGTCACACCCACTCCATGGTACTACATATATATATATATATATATATATTTTTTTTTTTAAAAAGGCATTTTCTCACCACCACAAAGCTTATATCGGCTTATATCGTCTTTTTGTTTTGAAAGTACATTTGTATGTTAAGTTCTACAAAGTAGTCCAGGAGATTTCATTATTCCTGAGGATTTGATTAAACATTCCTGGTGTTGCTCTGTTCCATGTACCAGTAAAGACAAAATGAGTAATAGCTTGAATGCACAGTACTTTTACCTATAAAGCTTAAAATTTATATATATATAACTATTTAAATTTTGAACAGAATAAAGTAAATATAATCACTGCAGCCATGTTTAGAATGTATGTTCATTTTTTGTATATATTCAATTCATCAATCCTTACTTGTGTATTGGTACATGCCAACATCGTCAGCGTAACCTGTGACGTCCCAGCAGATCCACCTGGGAGTGTCCCGTTAGCATGAAGTTTGCAAACAGGAAGTGCTTCTTGTTTATTGGGGACTAATAGGCATTATAGTGTCACACCTCCTCCTGAGGTATGCACACACACACACACACACACACGCACAGGTCTGCTTTTCATTAGACAGCCCACCATGCTCCAGCATACATGTAGACCTCATTAACATGAATGTGGCTTCTGTCTGCCAACAAATCTCTGTGATCATCTTGTACCATATTTACACTCAATAGACACACATTTTCGGCTCCTTCACCACAGTGTGTGTGGTAGAAAAGCACTCACAAAGACAAACAGTCTTCCAGTGTACAATGACAATGCAAGTCATGTTCTAATGACAATGAACAGGAATCCGTTTTTGAGTATGCTCAATATGGCAGTGGTGAGGTGCTTGGGTCACATGGTTAGTGTGTGTGCATGCACTGCTCATACAGCCCAGTTCTGTCCTGGAGAAGTGTAACTTTAGTTGTTGACTTTACAATTGAAATGTTTTACATGTTTTACAAGGGTTAACATGGAAATTTTGTGGGACGAATAAAGGTCTATCTTATCTTATCTCTTATTTCTTTTAAGAATATACAGTAATAATAATAATTATTAAATAATAATTTTGACTATTTGAACTACTATTATTTGAAATACATGAATATTTTTTCAGGACAATATGGTTTTCATCTTGGAGGAAAAGAAAATGAAAATGTGTGGAATAAAAAAAATGTTAAAGAATGGTTGTGTTTAAAAAATGCGATGGTCTGTTTTTAAGTGTTAGACTTGAGAATGAGGAGTTTAGTAATGTAAAGTAGGGTTTAATATTCACATAGCAATTGTTGAGTAAGTAGTTTTAGTTGCAGAGATGTCAAATAAAAGCTGTCTTTTGTGTGTGTCTATGTTTAAAGCATTGCCAAATGTATCAAATCTGACTCCTTAACCCAGCTTTAATTTGTTGAACCACTATTAGAAACCGTTTATGTGTTCCAAAATGAACTGTTCCGCTCTCTCTCTTTCTCAACCTGTTTCATACAGGTTGGTAAGGGCTCACACTGGACAACTAAGATCCATTGCCAGCACTCAGTGTTAATTAGATACAAGCGGCATGCTCTTCATGTATCAAAGGGGAAAGCGGGTGTGGTTGGGAACCATTTGACTTTCGTGTAAGCGGCCAGAGCTCATGTTCTTTCACAGACCCGTGACTAATGTTTGTAACCATGATCTGTTCCTTCTATAAAGTATTGTAACATTAACTACGCTGTGGTTGTTACAGTATGAGTGAAAATTTACTAAAACTGTTGTTTTTTTCTGACTTTTCTAAACCAACATTCTTTCTTTGTGTGCGCTCTAGGAATGGTTCCATTAAAACACACAGTTAAGCTATGAAAACAAGTTAAAGTTGAGGCTTTTTAGGTAACCTCTGCCAACCAGATGTCAACATCTGACTGCTATTAACAGTAGCAAACAGATGATGATTTATGTTGTTACTTTGAATTATGTTTGCATTCCAGTGGAGGCACATGAGCATGGCAGTACAGAAAGTAACATTTTATTAAGGTTAAAGCAAAGCAAAACAAGCCCAAAAAGAGTGTGTAAAGTGTTTCTTATAAATTATAAAACACAGATAAATCACCTGAACGTGCACTGACCCATAGAAGGCATTTAACCTTAGATCATTTTATGAAGGAAACACTACACAGTACAAAGCAATCATGTAGCTGCAGTCGAGAGCATATAAAAGACCATATGGCTCCGACCCTCAGTGTGATTAGTTGGTGTGTTCAGAACACCGGTTTTCTCCCATGGTGCTGCCCTCCTCCTCTTTGCAGACTCATTGTTCTTCCCTCTCCCTTCAACTTCTCTGAATTCCCTTCACATCACAGGCCTCCCGTATAAGCCTCCTCTTTAATCTGTTCAGTACCATCCAACTCCATGGCAAAATAATAATTATAGTACTGTATAGAACTGTATTTATTTTTAAGTTTTGAAGTAACATTTTTTGTTTGTTTCCATCTGTAAGAAAGGTGATATGTCTTATAATAGAAACCAGATCTTCATGAAATCAAATAATGATCAAGGAACTGAACACAGTTTAACAAAACAAAAAATAAAATGGGGGGCAAATGTAAAAAGCTTACAACGTGCTCCATTACAGCACTCCACACAAACTAAACTAAAAGTCTTCAAATAGATGCATTAAATGATAAGAATCACCTTTAAGTTTGAGATAGTTTTTGTTAGATGTGAGATATGAAAAAAGAAAAGAGAAGAACATCACACTAAAGTGTAAATACTTAGCCAAACTGGTAACAGTCAAAGACATTGATCAACATCTTAGGAGCCTGTCTAAGGAGAACAATTCTGGAGGAGTACTTCCCTGCAGGTGAAAAGAAGCTTTGGCACGCTGCCTTAGAGACACATTAACATAGCAGCAGCATGTCGGCTGAAAGACAAAAGCAAACAGATTACTCCTTCAAGTACCTTCAAGACAGATGTCTGTTATCTGGCCAACCAGCTTACTGAGTGATAGCAGCTTTGCTTTGAGAGGCAGAGAATCTGTAAGAAATCTTTCAAATAAACTCATAACAAAGCACTAATCATTCGTAAACTCCTTCGGTCGTGGTCTTTTCTACTGTTTGATATACAAATAAAACTGTGGCCAAAGGTATTTAGTTACACATACCTTGAAGGCTTGCCCCCAACCAAGTGAAGAACCCAGGTAGAACCTCCTCATCCATCTTCCACTCACTCCGCCGGCAGCTTTTTCATGCAGCGCCCCCTGTGGAGCAGCAGGGGTTTGTCTTCAGTGCTCTGGTACCACAGGGAAATGAGACAACATTCAGTTTCAAATGAGCTCTTCACAGCTGCTGCTTCATCACTGTCAGCTGCAGGGAACATACAGTCATCCATCACATGCTTCCATGGTATGGTGTAGACATACACAGGGCTAGAGTTTGTGACGTGAGAGGTACTAGAAGTATCCAATTTAAGTGTAAGATAGAATGGAACCATGAATGTAATGAGAATGTCTTTCAAAAAGTTTTTTTTTACATAATTCATCAATTCTGTAAGTATTCACACTTTTAATTACTACCACTAAGTCATCATAACGGCCGCGGGTCCTGAAGACTATCCTAGCTGAGACGGGGTACACCTTGGATGGCCAGTCTATCACGGGGCCACACATACAGAGGAAGACCGACCGCTCACCCTCGCTCACAGCAGCTCAGCAGGTGAAAAGTTCGACTGGGATGTTGAGAGACCCAGGTTCAAATCCCCAGGTGCTGTGTGTGGCCGCCCTCTGAGAACTGGTACTAAAAACTGAATTTGTACATTGGTAACTGTAAGTTGTACCCTGTTACCTGAGGTAAACAATAAATTTACTGTTCTCCACAGTCACACGGTCTTCGAAGCGCACAATCTGTTCTGCTAATGTCTGTGCATATGTGCAGATTTTGTCGATTTTCCCTCTTCAAATCCATGTGCACCTCGTATATGTTTGCGTGTGTGTGTGTGTGTGTGTGTGTGTGTGTGTGTGTGTGTGTGTGTGTGTGTGTGTGTGTGTGTGTGTGTGTGTGTGTGTGTCACAGCCATTGATGGCCTCTAGAGTTTCATCCTTCCACAATCATTTGCCTGTTGGAAGGTGCAGCCACTCTGCAGGCATCTGAAACCTGCAGCTAACAATCAAAGAGCGGTAGAACTATAGGACAGCCCTATCTAGTTACAGGGGGAGAGTGAGTGAATGAGAGACAAAGAGTGACAGTGCGCGAACAAGAGAGAGAGAGCGACGGTAGTGAGAAAGTGTGTAAGAAAGAGAAAGGGACAAAAACATTACAGAGGTTGTTATTTTTCGTCCATCTTTTAATGTTAACATACAGATACTTTCATCAAGGGGCAAAAAGGAACTATTGGTGAGGCTTCCTCTGCCCTCCGGCCAGCTTTCAGTTCTTTCAGCATTTGAATTGCTCACTCACATTTCTTCCATTCTGCATGAGAACCAATTTATACCATGATGAATACATGGGAACCAGGCAGGCCTCATGTTTGTCTTTCATCCCTATATCGTCATAAAGACATGCTTTAACTTTGATGTGCTGAATGCACGTGACAGAAGAGTCCATGTCCCTGTTGTTTTTTTCAAATGACATAAACCTGAATGATAAACATGTATTGTCATTTTAGATATTTGTCATAATTTTAAATTGGGTCACCCCAATGAAAAACATCTGAATGAGCCTTTAAAGACACTGGTATTAGCGATATTAGCTCAAACAGAATGCACTGCACTGAGCGTGTGGGCTTGCATTGTGGTTGGCCCTCATCAATAAGAGCCAACAGTGATGCTAACAGCTGTATGGGACTGTGCTAACGGCAACAGCAGATTTCTCATGTACTTCCTCGTGATCAGAATGTAAACATGCAAACCACAAGCCACACAGAGAGGTTTCACTGTAAACAGAAATATGAACTTCATGGTGGCGCTGGAGGGAAAAACAGTTGTAAAAAAAGATGTAAAGTAAAACCTCTATACACAATCTTTGACAAGGCTAAATGAACACCATCATGAACAGGTTAGGTTTAACACATGTTATTAGATATTCCAGCCTAGAACTAATTAACTACATCAGGGCAACAATCAAAGCCCTAATAATATGTTTATTTTATTTATTAATGCCTCTTATTATTATATAATAACTCAACAAGCAAAAAGGTACAAATGGTGAAGTCCTTAGTGAGACGTTAATTTGCAACTGCATGAGATCAACAGTGCTAAAGCATTGCCTAAAGTTGTGTTGTTGGGGTCAACTTCCAGTCCCTCTGGAGCGTTGGGCGTCTTTTTTGACAGGGCCACCAGCTTTGCTGACCTCATTTGCATAGTGAGCTCCAAAGTCAGGATATCAAGAACACTTATTAATACCAGGTGTAAACACAAAGGCTTCATAATCAGTTAGTGAAAACTTTCTCCCAGAGAAACAGGACAGGACAGAGTAAAAGACAAAACGTTAGAAACATGGCACACTCAAGTTCTACAGCATTTGGACATATGGGATAATTCCATTTGATGTTGGGGGAATAAAACCACACATCCATTGACAACAGAAGTGTGCAAGAATAATGGTCTTGTGATCTTTTGTAGCACAATGTCTTCTCCTATCAACGCCCATCTGAAGACATAGCTGTAAGGTTTCTATTCTTTCCTTAAGTTGTTTTAGTTTAACTGTGACTTTGTTGTAGCATCATTAGCAGCCAAGTTAAGTCAAGTCCTTAACCATCTGCTCAAGGTCCCGACTAAACTTGTACTTTTACTTGTTCAGTGCCTAGGTGCTAGGTTTAATTGATTGAGATGAGTTGTTTTACTACA
Source organism: Betta splendens (assembly GCF_900634795.4). Taxonomy (NCBI): domain Eukaryota; kingdom Metazoa; phylum Chordata; class Actinopteri; order Anabantiformes; family Osphronemidae; genus Betta; species Betta splendens. The sequence goes on from NC_040883.2 coordinate 9,218,277, forward strand.
CACTGGAAACCTGAAATGCATTTAAGCTGATAAATTTCTCCTACTCTACCTGTTTAACCAAAGGCCGTTTTAGCCATTTCTAATATAAGGTAAAATACTTCTAATATTATTTGGATATTTAGCTGCATTTTGAAGCTTTGGAAGCACCATTAACCAAACCAACATGCCGGCATTGAACAGTGAACTGGGCTAATGAAAGCGAGGGAGAAAGAGGGAGGCAGAATAAAATAGTTGCCAATTTGTTTGCCGTGTGCTGGAACTGTACTAGACTTCTTTCTGAAGTGCCTGACAAGCAGGTGAGATCAAAGTCATGGGCACAAAAGAGGCTCAGCAGCGATTTGTCAGGAGACGAGAGGCAGCGACCTAGTTCAGCCCTCTGATCACCGCCTCACCAAAGAAATCTGCCCATGAGAAAAAGTACAGCAGAAAGGGTTCAAAGGTCATTTTGATTTGCTCTGGATTACTGGTACCTCCTATTTCTTCCACTAAAAGGGGGACCAAGAAAAGGACCTGGCTAATAACCTTTGTATTATTGCAGAAAAGAAACCCTTTGTGCCAAGAGGGTTTTTTTTGGGGTTGGGGGGGTAGAGGGGAGTGTAGAATTTTGTGGAGGTCAATTAAAAAAGGAGCCCTGAAATTCTTGCTTTCATTGGTGGTTGGAGGAGAGAAAGGGGGAAAGTTAAAATGTATGCTTTTGGTTTTTGTGCTGGAGCACTCCATGTGGCTTGGTTTGGATTCAGTTGTCAAGTGGACGATGGCCAAAGGACTGGATGGAAATATTTCAGTTGGGTAAATAGTCGAGAACAGGCCTGGCTTTTTTTTTTGAAGTGAAAGCACTTCTCATTGTCTTGTTGTTCCTAAGCCCAGGTGTGAATGCGACATAAATGCAGAGAGAACGTGCTGGGATCTGATCACTCCAGCCACATTGGGAGACAGTCAGGAATGCCAGGGTGCAGTGTAATGTGAACTCAAATGGCTCCTTGGCCACATTGAAGAACCAATTAGTCAACTTTGTATTGTGTGCATAGCCAGACAAAGCGCCCAAACACTGTTGATTTGCTTCTCCCAAACAACTCAAACAAGGTTCGGAAGGCTGGACTCGAGACGTGGAATCAAACAGCTTCTCCTACGCTTTGACTGAGCATTAGTTCTGGGTTTTTTTACTAGTGAGCTTTGGCCCCATGCACACAGCATCTGATGTGAGCATAAATGAAATCATCCCTCGGTCGTCACTTGCTGTAGGTTGCCTCAACTTCATTTGCATGCCATGCTTTAGAGGTCTTCTTTTTGATGAAGATGCACTGAATGTACTGTAAGCTGAACTTGTCTTGCATTTTATGAATATTATAAAAATGTAAGATAAAACATAAGTGATTTTTATATAAATGAAGTTGGAAGGAAGTCATTGGGGATGCATTTTTCTTAGGAATGTTGATTAATGATTCATTAATGCCTTAATTAAGAAAATGTACACTTTTTTATAAATTATATATTTTTTAATTTTATATATATAATCATTGCTTTCGCATTCATAATAAAAGTAAAGACATTGTTGTATTTAAAAGGCATAATCCTGTAGAAACCTCTACACAAACACATTTGACACCAGCATTCACTAAGTCAGTTTTAGCGAAGAACAGCAGCACGATTTGAGAAAATGTTAAAATTAAATATTGGTCTCAGCCTGCCAGAAAGCAGACCAAGGAAAAACGTTTGAAGATGCAACCCATTGCTGAAAATACACAGTTTGGACTCCCTTAAAGAGTTGTGTAGGAAGCCCTATGTGAGCAAACCCATGAAGTTGTGTGGAGCGTGCTTAGGTCTGATGGGGCTAAACAACGCTGGAATCTCCTCCGAGCCATTTAGACTTAAATATATTTGTCATGAGTAAAATTTTAACCTTAAAAATTAAAACAACACACCAATCCTGTTGTGTTTTGTGTGTGTGTGTGTGTGTGTGTGTGTGTGTGTGTGTGTGTGTGTGTGTGTGTGTGTGTGTGTGTGTGTGCGTGTGTGTGCGTGTGTGTGTGTGTGTCTCACAAATTGAGAGCGTTTGCTCGGCTTATTGCTGGGATGCTTTGTGGGCGGCGTGGAGGGGAGCGTAATTAAAATAGTTTCTGAGAGAAACAGCACACCACATCTGAGGTTCCACCCTCTTCCAGCACTTAACCACATCAAGAGCGTCTCACTTAGAAATGGCCACCAGAACAACCTCTGATACACTCGGCCCTGGGTGATGTTTTGGTGTGTTGTCTGATTTGCGCAGGGGTCTCTGAGGCATAATGTGTGCACATTTGTAATTAAAAGAGCTACCTTTTTCTGATCGTGGAGGTAAATAAAGTGACAGAGGGAAGTAGCTGGATGATATATGGGAGGGGAAGACAAATTAACCGCTGACTCTCTGGGGGATTCTCAGCAGAGGCCTTCATAGTGGCAGTGGAGCAGCGCCAAAGGGCAGAGAGATTTGTAGATGATGGTGCTAATTACCAGAATGCAAACCATAATGCGACCAAGATGGAAGCAATTTAGGCAGTAGTCATTTAGCCTGCTGCTCTTCCGCCCACCGGCTGCTGCCTAGCCAGAGCCGGGGCATCGGGGTGGGAAAAGTCTGGGACAATCCATTGCTCAGGCGAATGATAAAGAATAACAGACAGGGGAGAGGTCCTGTGGTGTGAGGAGCGCACGGAGGCAGCGCTGGGACATAACGCGCAGTTGTCATCAACAGAAACAGAAACAGCTCCAGCTACGTGAAGAAGAGGAGACGCGGAGGAAGCAGCAAAGAGGTTTCAACCTGCTGCGTGACCAAGTCTGGAGGAGATCTGACGAGCGTCTGTCGCACGTAGGGCTAAATTCACAAAGTCAATGTTTACTTTAATCTGTCAGAACCGGGTTACTGTACAAGCACCTGTTGAACGTGGAATGGATGTAAACTTTAAATGAATGTGGACCACCCACAGTACGCTCCCTCACATCAGAACACGTTGGGGGCAAGTGGGTAAATGTACAGTAATCTGCAAACGTGGAGCTCCCGCTGTGGCAGACTTCAACAGGGGCATTAATCAAACGAAAAAAGTTGAGGGGGGGAAAAGATCAATTAGTTGCGAGAGCAGCTCAGGTCCTCACCTGTCGCTGCGCCTGACGCAGGCTCAGCCCTCCTGTATAATTTGGGACGTCTAATTGCTCTTTTAGGCTATTTCCAGCAGAAGAGTTCAGAGGAGAGAGCCGTACCGCACTCTGCCACTGTGTAATTTTATCCACGCTGCAGCCTCTCACTTCACACAGGGCTGATACCTTTTGCCTCCCCCTTTCCTTTGTATCAATTGGTCGGAGTTCAGCCTATTGTCGCCACAAGCTTCTTTTATATCTGCGCTCAGTCTGAACTGAGGCGCTCAGTCAGATCCACGGGAGTCCCTTGTAGCAGCGGCGGCAGCGGCAGCGGCGGCCGAGGAGCGGACCCCACCTCGCCGCGTCGCCACAGCAGCGTGTCTCGTGCTCGGATGTACACAGCACTGGGGCTCCCCAGCGTCGGGGGCCCGACACTTTAATGGGACCTCGGGAGCGAGAAGGAGTTCTCGGTTTTTTCGCCACAGTCGACCCTCCCCGGCCATGCCACAATGCTGATGCTACCTCTGCTGGTGTTGCTGGGCCAGTTGGATCTTATTAGTTCCCGGGCCCGCTGCGCCCCTGGCCAGGCTTGCGACCCCCGGCAGCGGAGAGACGCCGGGGGCCGCGGAGGAGTGTATGAGCACCTCGGGGGAGCGCCGAGGCGCAGGAAACTTTACTGCGCCACCAAATATCACTTGCAAATCCACCCGAACGGGAGAATTGATGGGTCACTGGAGGAGAACAACCCGTTAAGTGAGTATTCGCGCAGGTTTGCGCAGCGACACACGATGGAACTGTAACAAACGCACCACTGTGGTTTCATCCTCACAGGATCGGGATTAAAAATGTAACGGCATTTGAAAAGTTTAGATGAAGGTTTTGATTTATGAATGAGTTTCATATTTTCCTACACAGGCCGTGAGTTTGTTAAATGTTTTCAGCTTATTGCTCATAGTTTTTATCTATTCATGTGCGTTATTCAAAGCGTGCTCATAAATCTGTCAGGAACCATCGGTGTTAAGTTTGTGCGTGTGCGTGCGTGTGTGTGTGTGTGTGTGTGTGTGTGTATGTGTGGAATGATGTCATTGCGAATCTGCCAACATTCAGGTTAATCTCTATAGAAGTATCAGTCAAAGTATTAACATCCAGGCGGGACAGAGGCGCTGTATTTATCTCATCAGCGACCATTAGAGGCTTTCAACGGGACAATGCCCAATCAAGCGCTGATTAAATAAGCCAAACACACTGAATGAGCCAGTAAGAGGTTGCAGACACTTGCGGAAATGAATTCATTATATTCTATTAGCGTCTGTTTGTTTGTTTGTTTCACACTAATGTGTTTCCATTTACCATTGAATTTATTTCGTCCAGTCAGGGCTGGTGGATAAACAGGCACTAAGTCTCGTGTGTTCTCTATACTGCAGGCATCATGGAAATTACCGCAGTGGATGTGGGTGTCGTGGCCATAAAGGGGCTTTTCTCTGGCAGATATCTGGCCATGAATGACAAGGGACGGCTGTACGCCTCGGTAAGTGCGGATTTCTCCCCATCAGCCCGTAACATTTGACAGCAGCCCTCACAATTAGACCGGAGGCAGATATGAGGCTTCTGTTAACGTGCAGTGAACCAGCTGTTAACTGTGTGATTAAACACACTGCGTGGTCCGGTGCGTCTGCGCGGCCGTCGCTCCATCAGCGCGCGCACGACCCGCGTTTCTAACTGCTCTCCTCCCTTCTCGCCTCACCAGGAAGTTTTCAACAAAGAGTGTGAGTTCGTGGAGCGCATCCACGAGCTGGGCTACAACACATACGCGTCTCGCCACCACTCCACCGAGCAGCCGCTGCCAGCAGGGGGCGGCGGCGGCGGCGGCGGCGGCAGCAAGAGGCGCGCGAGCGCCAAGCGCCAGTGGTACGTTTCTATCAACGGCAAGGGGCGGCCGCGGAGAGGCTTCAAGACCCGAAGCACGGACAAAGCCTCGCTCTTCCTGCCGCGCGTGCTCGGGAATAAAGACCATGAGATGGTGAGGAGGCTGCGGGACAGTCAGAGCGCGCAGCAGCTGGCGCATCAACACGGCGGCCGCGGCGAACGCCGCCGGCGCCGGCACCGGGCCCGGAAGGGCCGGGTCAGGCACCCTGAAGACTGAGGCCGAGGGACCGAGAGACCCCCGCGGCTCTGAGACTAGGCACATAATCTGCGGCAGCGTCATCTCAGTGGGCGATGTGGGAAAAAGAACGATTTGGATGCTGCCTTTTGGATTTTTTGGTGCTGGTGCACAGAAAACTAGAACAAATGACCTTCACACGTGCTGGAACACATTTAACCTATTTGGAGGAGACGTTGACTCTCACACGTACACACAAACAATATATAACCTTTTATTTACCGATGCCTGACTTCTTCCAGATGCTACTGTCCTGTACACAAATATGTTAAAGTAGTTGAAGACCTGCATCTTTCATCATTTAGTAAAACACACACACACACACACACACACACACACACACACACACACACACACACACAGACACACACACACACACACATATTATATATTTACAAGCAGTGATTTTATACCTTCACACAGAGCTGGAGCTTCCACCGGTGACTTGCTGTACATACAGTAAGCGCCTATTGCTTTTTAATGGTCCGAAGCTGAGGTGACATGAGATTGGTATTTTAAAAGTGCTAAAAAACACTATGACAATTAAGAAGATGACTTCACACAGCAAAGCACTTTCTGTCAGATTGGTTTAAAGAAGAAATCAGTGTGAGACGGAATCTCCTGTCTTTTTTGTGACTTTTTTACAATGTGATAGTCTACTGTCTGTAAGGCGAAAAAGTACTTTGTATATTTTACTAATATGAATATTTATTTGGTGCCTGCATTGTAAGTTATTGATATGTGTATTTTTTCATTGTTTTCTAGTTCTCACTCACCACCTGGTTACGACATAAAACACAATGACACAAGGAAACAGCCTTTCTGATTTGTTCTGACCTTTCTTTCTCTCGTACACAAAGTTCGTCTCTTCACTGACCTTCAGTCTTTATTTCGCTTTCAAGTTTTCTATGGTTTGGTTGAGAGGTAAACGCAGTCAAACACAATTGGGAAGCCGAACCTTTGTTATTTGATCTCAGTGGAATTATGAAAATGCTTCTGACGTTACATACGTCAAACTGAGGGATCAAACTGTACTCGCAAAAAGATGTGAAATTCACCCATAGCGCAGTTTTTAAAGGCAGTTAGCAGCTTTTATTTCTTAAAGTCAGAAATCGCTTCTTTCAAAGTGAAGGTTGTGTTTTCATCTTTTCTTTCAGGCGCAGCCTTTAGAGCAGTGCCGCCTGAACGACACAATAGAGTGTTTTGTTTTAAAGATCAACATGTTTTCGTTCCACCACATTTCCTTCATACAGCACAACCTCAGTCATGGCAAATGTACATTATTATTTTTTTAACTGCAGTGATACTGTCAGTCACCCCAAACGGACAAACCTTAGATTACTCAGCACTTTCTTTGAACCTTGTTTGGCTCAATGCGAGAGGGATTTTTGAGCCTCTCAGCCTTTTCACATGTTCCCATTCAGGACAGTGGCGGACATGTGTGCCATATATCTTCCGTGTGAAGCAGTAGCAGACAGGTGAGGGTTACTCCACGTGTCCGTTTAGATCTGCGCCTCCTCCCACCCCTCTGTCCCTGCTGTAGCTCACACGCTGAGCTTCCCACCTGTCGCCACAACAGAGCTGGAAACACAAACGCACAACTCATCACAGCATTTGGACAATTTTGAACTTTTAGGTTCTGCCTTGCCTCCCTGTCTATAGGTAGCTACACTATAAAGCCTTGTCATTCTATACCTGCGGGCTCAGGAGGCTTCCTGGCTCGGACAATAGCTCCTCCCAAGGGGGGCCTGGGAAGCAATGCTGTCTAAAACCTTTGGGTATTTTTTTTTGAAATACCGAACCAAAGCCACAGAGTGGATAAACAAGGCCCTTCTAAAAGCAGAAACGGTGTCATACACAGTATAACAGCTTGCTATGGCTTGCTGTGAATGCCATACTCTAATATTACTTAACAGGAATGCAGGACTTTAGAGAGGTTAGGGCCTTTTGTGGCCCCATTCTCGGCCTGTCAGTATTATTTATCTTCCCACATGCCGTCTCTACCCATGACACACTGCTAAAAGAGTTTTCATACCGAGATTTATCAGGTGGTCAATAAAAACGTCATTCGTCTGCACTGTCCGCTGAACAGGGTGAGGATTCCTCAGAGAGCATGTTAACACCATAATCGTTCAATTGTGATAAAAATGATGATACGTGATAAAAAATGTGAGAAAAAAATCACAGCAAGTCTCTTTCTGCACAACTTTAGGAAGTGATGCCCTGGGTGGTTTGTTAAAGGTTGACTTAAGTTAAAAGATGATGTCAAAAATGTACAAATCTTCACTTATGACCAATTGCTAGTTTTCAGCATTGTGAAAATTCTCACAAATTTTGTTATTATTTTATTTGATTAATTTTTTTGAACCAAAAAAAGTAAACTAAAATCATACATTTATTAATGTTTTACAAATGTTTACAAATCAAATACTGTACACACCAAATGATCATCACAATTGTTTGGTGCTTAGCTGTTTTATTTCTAAAGGCTGTAAATACAACATTAAAGCATCAGAAATGCCAACCTTCAATTTTTACACTACATCATTAACACACAATATAGGACAATTTTAAGTTAAAGATATTATGCCTGGGTATAAAAAGAGAAATCAATGAGTTGTTTTCTAAGAAAAATTATTATTACAAGATGTAATGTTGTCAGTCAGAGTAATGTTTGTGCTGCTGAACGCAGCAAATGTAGTGAAGATTTTAATAACGTATTTTCCAGACAAACAGAGAAACTTGGCCTTTTAGCATCAGGGCTTCAGGTTGAGGTTTGGAAGTTAGGGTTGACTGTTTATATATTAACTAGAACATTGTCCCTGTAAAATTATGCATAAAAATATTTTAAAAAACCTTTTAAACAATAAAAAACTAAACTAAAAATATAGTAAGTAAATTGTACTATAAAAGGATCCTTAAAACTGTGCACATTCAACGACTGTACACATGTTAACAGTGACCCCTAGAGGAAAATAATCTTCTCTACTGCGGGTTCTACGAGGCGATGGGTGCTTCAGCATCTAAATTAACCAGTGTCAGTTTTCAGTGTCTTTTCAAGTGAATACAAAGTACATGTTATTGCAATAGTATCACAAAAGCTTCTGAAGGTATGAAATGTTGCTTTGCATGTTTCAGGGCAGCAACATTTTTTAATTATAATATATTCCAATTTCATGGCAAATCATTTATAGCATTGATCTGATTGGTTTCAACAACACAACAGTGATTGATTGCTCACACTGACGCAGCATATGAATAGAAGCAATGAATTGTAATTATAATTGAATTATAATAGGACACAGCGCTTGGGAATAAATAAATCAGCGAGCAAACCAATGCTTGACTTGAATGTTCAGACACTTTAAACTCTGAACTGCAGCTGTCACCCGGTGAAATCTAAAACCGCTTTCCCACAGAGTAATTCACAGGCAACACAAATCACAAAGACTTCAGTACAACATAAACAAAAAGTAAAGGCGTCCGTAACTCACAACTCCCGGAATGACTGTAGAGAAACACAACTTGTTTTATTTTAAAGTGATACCAGGATATTACAGAACCATGGACAGCGACAGCACAGAACCTGCTGGTCTGCTCAGCTCAGAATCGTCTTTAGGTCTTCACTTTTAGGGACTGAACCATAAAACTCAGACCTGTTTGGCCTGGTATCCCATCACACCTCAAAGATCCTGTGGTCAGTCAATCAAGCTGACGCCTCTAAGTTCAAGGCCCAGCAGCTACTCAGAGGTCCGGCGGCAGAAGGGATGTTCAGCCAGTTGTGCAGAAGTTGTTGTCCTGACTCGTCTGCGTTGCTGTTGATGTTTCAGTTGTTCAAGACTGGAGGCGCTGAACGTGAAGCAGTTCCCCAGTGGTCCTGGAGATCCACCAGTTTGTTAGTTGCTCTGGGGTCTAAGAAACCATCAGTCATGAGGAGATTGTTTTAAATGTTAGTAATCCATCATTTAAAGTTCTGGAGTCCACTGTGCCATAAATTTGCCTGGAGGCCGTGTGTTCCACCGGGTATTCTTTGAGTTCATGCCTGCTGAGGCGTCTATGGAGCGCCAGGGTCTTTCTGGTTAGCTGGTATGTCATCTGCTTTGGGACTTGGCAGTCATTATCCAGTGGCCTCAACGCCACAGTGCTGTTTCTTAGGTCTCCGTAGATTCATGGAGCCATTTTGCAGCACACAAAGAGACAATTTTGTTGTACATTGAGGATCAGCCAAATGTGAATGTGAGAAAACGTTTCATGCGTGGTCAATGAGGAGCCACCCCAGAGATCAAAGGACGTCTCTGTCTCTGGATTGTCAGACAGTGCAGATCTCCAGTACTTGTGAAGATCAGTCTCTCAGTGGACATGGTAAATGTTAATGTGTAACAAAACCAGCACAGACAATAATGAAATAGTGAAACAAAGAAACTATTGAATTTGGTTTATCACAATAGACATCAAATGACACATTCGAATGCAGCCATGACATCAATTGGTTTTCGTAATTCAAACTACATAAACATATATATTATTATTCTATTATTTTAAAGCATTGCCGTTTGGTGAAATTCCATCAATTGCATCGTGTGTTTATTTATTTGGTTATAAACACTGACACGTCATGACGTCATGGTCCAGTAGCACATATGGCTAAGTAGTTGACTTGTAATTTGACTTGACTTGTAGCTGTTTAATGTCTGAAGCCACAATGACAGCAAACTTATCACGCTGCAAACTCTCTATTTAGTCTTACCATTGTTTTCTATAAGGGCCCGGAACATGGTTTCCCTCCCAACAGTCTTAAGTTAGTTCTTTTTTTCATTTGGTTGAATTGGACCGGTGTTTTTTCCTGTTATTGTTCATTTATAGAACTGTCTCCTGTCTCGACACCACGGTCTGTTAACTTGGCCGTTTCCTATTTTACATCCTCCCATACATAAATTATGATATTCTGCTGCTGATAATGAAACTCTCGCACAAAGAAGTTTTTTTGTATTATAACAACGCCTTTATTCATTTATTTTCTACGAACCGCTGCTCTGCTCTCAGATAAGACAGCTATTATTTCATTTCAATCAAAAAAATCCCCCAGCTCTGTTTGGTGGCTGAATACGAAAACGTAGGTTGTAGGTTTCTTCTAAGTGTGGAGCAGTGATGTAATGTGTCTTCAGGTATAAATATAGAGGCATGGCTGCGCGGCGCTCATGCAGATCAATGTCGCTCCTGCGCTGAAGCCAGTGCGCCTGTCGGTCTGGGAATGAGCGCAACTTCCACACGCTCCTCTGTGTCTCGCCGCTGCTTCTCTTTTTTATTCTCACTTAACTGGAGAGCCAAACGCAGGGAGGCTGCGTTTAGAGGCAGAGCCGGGATGGGCTCTCTTGCGGCCCTGCGGACCGTCTTGGTTCTCGGTCTGGTGACCGGATTGGTGGGATGCGCCCCCGGCTTCAACCGGACGGCGGACCGCTGGGAGGCCCTGTACTCGCGGTCCCTGGCGCGAATCCCCGGGGAGAAGCGGGAGGAGATGAACCGGGACAGCGACTATCTCCTGGGCATTAAACGGCTGCGACGCCTCTATTGCAACGTGGGGATCGGCTTCCACATTCAGGTGTTACCGGATGGTAGGATTACTGGAATACACAACGAAAATCGCCACAGTAAGTTATCTAAACTACGTAGTAAACAGCGAATCGTTTCTTTTCCACATTTACTGGACGTGTAAAGTTTATTATAGTAGTAGTTAATGGATGAAATAATCATAAACTAATTTATTAATCGTGAAACATTTAACAATATTATTTGCGCATAATTAGGATGCACCTGATCCAAAGCCTTTCTCGCTGTTACCCAGATCGAGTGTTGATTACATCAGTCAGGGGAAACATCGCACATATTGATCTACTGTATGTGTCAGAGGCAACATCTGGAGTTCTACCGTAGCCGAGGACCTACACACTGTATACGTGCCGGCGGCTTTCGCCTCCTGTAACCAGAGCCCGCTGTGATCCGGGCCCGCGGCCAGTTCAGCACCTAAAGTTAGGACGCGCACGCATAGAGCGGTCTGTAAAGACAGACCAGATTAACACCAGCGGCGCGGCCCAGACGGAGTCGCGCGCCGCCCCACGATCGCAGACGAGAGGAATAACAAAACATTTATGCATCCCGCACGTCCGATATAATCCGCTGCCAAAAAGATGAGCTGCGGAATTGACAGACTGCCCCAAAGAACTTCAGGCTCGTTGCCTATGTACGTGCACGTGTGTGTGAGCGTGCGTGCGCGCGCGTGTACTATTTTAAGGCAAGGCATAAAAATTCAGAGAGATACATTTCAAAAAATATCTGTGAGGAATTCTAACCACTATAAAGAGTTTTCAAATGAGCGCTGGCTGACACGCGCACGCGCACACGCACGCGGGGGGGGGGGGGGGGGTTACATTTTATTAACGGTGGAAGCATTTGTCTTGTAGAGCTTCAGCTTGTCAGCTAAGCGTTTCTGCTGAACACAGACTGTGTTGGTTTCTTTTGCGTGAGCAGCAGGTGTGTAGCTCCTCATCGGATCATCGCATCACTATGTGTCATTTTGATTCCTTGAAGGTCTTTTGCAAATTTCCCCAGTGGAGAGAGGGGTGGTGACTCTGCTGGGGGTTCAGAGTGGGCTGTTTGTGGCCATGAACCGGCGAGGGAAGCTGTACGGATCTGTGAGTGCATGAACACGGCCTCACACACACACACACACACACACACACACACACACACACACACACACACACACACACACAAAAGCACTTGATATCAATTGTTAGTTTACTATATTCAGTTGCTTCTTCATTTGACACAGACTGTTTTGTGACTGTCAGATTTAAAGGCGCATCAAAACAAAGTCAAGTCAAGTTCAAAATTTGTTTCATCATTGTCAAATTTACAAATCAAAGTCTGTTAATGCTGTTTGAGGTCTTCTTTACGTGGACACAAACTAATCTCAGATGGGGAAATACTGAAATCTTTCTTTGCCTTCTGGCTAGAATGACATTGATTTAAATATTTCTAAATACTTCAACGTATAACATTGTCATCAGTGTTGACAGGGACTCAGTAAAACTGTAACAGGAGAAGAAGACATTAAGTTCTGGAGAGAAACATGTAACAAACACGGACAAAGCTTTAAATCTGTAAAAGACAAACTACTTTGGATAATAAATCTGGCATTATAAAGCAGGCTGCAATTTGTAATAAAAATTATACATCACAAATAATATTAACTACATAGTGTAAAAATACATGCATCCCACAGAGAAGTCCATGTGTACAGTTGACAATATTACAAAAAAAAAAAAACTCAAGATAAAGTGTGGTACCCTGCAGATGTTATTGCAAATATTACTCTCAGATGTGAATACAAATATAAAGGTAGAGTACTAAACTAAGAGTATTTTGTTGCATGTTGATAACATGAAGGTTTAATTCTATTTTCAATTCTGCTACAAGGTGAAAAAATACAACGAAGAATATTACATGGCAATAAATATAAGGTGGGCTAAATATTTGTGGTACTATCTACTATCTTCTCAAGAATCTGAATCTGTAGTAAAGTAACTTCTTTGGTACTGTAGATACCACTAAATAATACAAATAAAAAGGGTAATTATTAGAAAAGTGATTTTATAATTTACAAGGATCTTAAATTTGGACTCTACTTTGTATGTACATAGAACTAGGAGGCAGTTCCATACAGAGTCCTGAGACATGTTGACGTCTCTGGTTGATTTGAGATTCAAAATTGGCTCAGAGTGAAGACAGAGACTTGTCTGTCTGTATCTGTGTGTCTGTGTTAGACAGGTAACCAGTTAATAACCCTGCCTGAGTGACAGCTGGGATAGATTGAGTGGACTTAGAGAATGCACAGTAAATGAACCTAGTAACTAAGTTGTTAAATATTTAGTGACAAAAGAACGTCCATTAGCTTAATAATATTATGGACTATGAGAACATTTCATATCTCAAAAAACACAATGTATCCTATTAAGTGGTTAAACATTGTTGAAGCCTTTAACATCTGTCTGAGTTAGTAGCAAAAGCTGGTTGAGCCACTCCCATTACCATATACTCAATCTGCATACAGTTAATACTGCATGACATACACACATATTTTAGTCTCATATCTGCATGGAACGCTAAACCAGCTAAATTTATAGTGTTGTTTGTTGTTAAATTAACAGATTAGGAAAAACTTGATTTACACAGACTATTTAATGTATGTACAAAAATAACAGGGACCGCAGGGATTGCCAATACTTCGACATCGCAAGCAGACAGACTTCACTTTTAAATGGACACCCCATAATATAAACATTAAAGTTCATTCGGTTGGAAAGAGGTTTGTTTCTGGTTTAACTAGCTATTCTTCCATTCACTGAGGATAAACAGCCCAACCAGAAAGCATGGTATTTAGAATTCTGCTTCACTCACATCATTCATCACTTCACAATCCCATTTTTGTATAAACCTCTGACTAAAGCAGCTGCGCTACAATAGCACTGTAGTCCGAAATAACGCAATTGTTCGATAATAATCAACACAAACAATGCCGTCTTGAAATTCCCCCTAAACACATCCCACCATTTTCTTGTTTTGTCTCTGCTTTCGAACAATTAGCGCTTCCAAATACTGTGTGCTTCATGTCTTTCAGTTACACTACAACAACGAGTGCAAGTTCAGAGAGAAGCTCCTCGCCAACAACTACAACGCCTATGAGTCAGTGGCGTACCCGAGGATGTTCATCGGCCTGAGTAAGAACGGCAAAACAAAAAGAGGAAACCGAGTGTCACCAGCCATGACGGTGACACATTTCTTGCCAAGAATTTAGTGGCCTCATAAATAGACTTCACCTCAATATGGAGACAGGGGAAGGGGGAACTCCCAACCATGATGCACTTTCACGCCAAGCTTTATGCAAGTGTATCATTTTTGATCTTTTGCTATGTATATATTTGTTTTTTGTAATTTAACAGTTTTGTATTTTTCTAGAAGGGGTTGTCTTTTAAGTGTTGGTGGGAGAGGGGGATCAGAAACACAAAATACATTATTTATGTTTTCATTTTCTAATTTATGACTTGAGTGCTGCTACTGAATGTAATTATTCTTCAGAATATGATTTTTTTTTTGCACTGGTGGAAAAAAAATGGCAGCAGTGCACGGCATATGTTCATTAATTTACTACTTTATTATTTTCAACAAGCTGAAGCGCTTTTTCTTTTTGAGTCTTAGCCTAAAAAGAAGAAATGAGGCGCAACTGTCAGAAGCGGCGCTGATCGCCCAACAAGTCGGCTCCTTTGTGTGGCATTGAGTCCTAATTGAAACAGTATCATCTTACTGCTGGAGAAGGACAGGGAGGGAGGGCGGGGGGAGGAAGAGAGGGAGAGGGGGAGTCAAGGAGCCCCATGCAACCTGCCCTGATCTGTTTATAGCTCTGTCAGGGGGTGAACTCTGAACTTTTCTGCCGTCAATCTTAGTCAGATCTACAAGGCTGCCGATACAGAGGCATCCTCTCTGACGTCACGTAGGTGGAGAATCTTTGCGTCTAACGGCAATGCTGCAGCAGTGAAATGGATAAAGCAGCCCGATAATTGGTGGAATGTAGTTGACAGACATCTGCGTCATTGTCAACGCTGTGCCAGAATGCCTTTAATCGAGGAAATATCATTCAGCTGAAACTTTCACGTTGATGTGCTTGACTGTGGTAAGCAGGTGGACATATGACATATAATGACCTACAAAGAGCCTGCTGGATCTGTGTAAAGCAAATTTGACTTTCAGTCCAGTAAACTGGAAAGACTAAAGGCTTATTTTATTTTAGTCTGTGGAGAGCTCCAAGTCCTTAGTGCACATCCATCTGATGGCAGCTCAAGGAATAAAGTGGCTCTCATTCTTACAACAGAAAATATGACCTCATAGTTTCATTTAGCAATGAACACATCTTATATCAGCATTTCTACAAAGATTGTGTGTTTGACTTCTGTTTTCATCTTCGTTTTCTTTCTAATCTGAAAGAAATTCATTCGTGTAGATAGTATAGTTTTTTTTTTTTTTTGCATCGTCCGACAGACGCCTTTAGCTTCTCCCAGCTGAGACTGTGCCTCAGTTGTGATGTATGGACTGAACTGGGTTTCTGGTCTTTATGCTAAGCTAAGCTAAACGACAGTCATTTCAGTCTTGACGAGTTGCACAGTTAGACAGACTTTTTAAAAGTCTTAGCACAGTGACGCAGTGAGCTTCCGTCGTTTTATACAGGGATTTTTGAGGCAATACATCAGTGTCATTAGCTGAGTGCATTTCCCTCCACTCATTTCCGTGTGTGGTGACAAACAACAACACACTTAAGATAAATTAAGCTCACAGATATATTGTGTGGAGGACACACACTCTGACATACTTCTGGTACGACCAACTTCCAGTGCACCGTTTTCTAAGCTCTATTCCAACTTCCCACAGCGTTAGCTGTCCCATGTACAGTCTTAGTTTACTCTGCATGCCTCCTTTCCTTCTTGTATTTGTCTCCTCTCTGTCTCTGAGTCCATGCAGTTGACTGGTGCCCAGCTCTGGTGGCCATGTTGTCCTAGTTGCGCCCTGTCACGTTCCAGCTATCTTTACCCCGTGATTTACTTTTAGAAAGGATAATCATGGGAGAAATATTTACAGACAGCTGTTGGACTGTACTATATGCTGGGACTCGTAACTCTATATTTTTCTTTATATATTTTGTAAATATAACCTCTAAGTAACTGAAGGTGCTGGTATTCCTTTCTGGGGGAGGGGAGTTTTAGGCCAACAAAGCTAGGGGGGATTTTTCTGTCTGAAGGTGTGTTTGATTGATTTACTTTGGTGAGATTGATGAAAAAATTGTTATTCATCAAAGAAAGACACCTCAAATAATACGTAAAAATAACATTTCACCATTTTTTCAGTTTTCAGTTGTTTGTCTTATTTTGCATTGCTGCCTATTTACTATTCAGTTTTATTTATTGTGGAGTTTTAAGTGTCCTTTTCAACATTCCTCGCACACTTTCGTATACTGTAATCTACCACACTCCTGCTTCCAGTCCGTCTGATTTCTCAGAGTGTAAGAGTGCCTTCAATAGAATTAATCACACATTAACGCAGAGACACTGTACAGGCTAAACACACACACACGCTATTAAGTTGCAAATAGCGCAAGCAAATATCATGCAAACTGTCACTGTGGTGGCTTTAGGTTGTGATTTCTGCAGACAAGCATGGACGTGGATGCTAATCTAAGTGGAGTTAGGACGTTAGAAAAAACAGATGTCGGTCACAATTAATGTGTAACGTCTGTGTCTGCTGGTCTTTGCTACAGTGCAGTTGTTGAAATCGCCCCATAATCTCAGCTGGGCAGCAGTGGTGCAGCACTGGTGTTACTGGTGCTCACAGCTGGGCTTGGTGTTCTCACAGCTGGGCTTGGTGTTCTCAGGTGTCACTGCTTTGCATGACGGGCATCATGTTTACACTAGAGTGCCTTTCTGTTCTCTGTCACTGACCCAGGGCCAGTCCCTCACTCCAGCTCCTCATTTGGTTATTAAGCTATAGTCCAAGCAAGACCAGTGTTGTGCCTTAAGTCAGCAGTCTGTGACTGGTACAGTATACCATGTTTTCTGCTTACGCGGACCAAAAGGTTCACAGCAGCTTAATTGTCACTGCTGACCACATGGAAGGGCAGATACACTTTATTTGTATGATACTGCCCGAGAGCAGCCTAAGTTCAGTTATCGGGTCGGTTCACCTACATTGCCAACATAGAATATTCAAATCAGCATCTAATCTACATCACTGACTCTGGAAAATCCATGGAGCGAGCAGTGTTGGTTGGAACGACATCCTTCCCAAGACACAGTCCCTGTAAAAACCCATAACAAGGATGTTTTTTGGACTCAATTTGTGGAGTTGGAAAATTCTTAATGCACAAGAAAAACAGAGAATGTCTGTCTATGACCTCATTGTAAGTGAAGAGATGTTTGTGTGAACTGACCAACAGTGAGATGAGCTAAAGGCTGTCTGGCATCACTCACCTTGTATCAGAAGGTGCCTCTACCCTACAACCTTTATAACAAACACCAGCCTTCAGAGGTGATATTTTTCAGACTGCTGCTTGGATGCTGTTGTCCAGCGATTTGATTTTATATTGCAAAGTGATTATTTAATGTTGTACTCTGTGATTCTGAGTCCTGTGGTCTTGTGACAATTTTATGTCAGCTACCTTTATCATTTTATACAGTCCTGTAGTTTTATACAGGGCCTTAAAAATGTCACATTGTATGTGCTGTGCACATGGGAACTAACTTGATAGAAGTTGTCAATAAAATCACGACCCCCTAAATGCCAGTTGTGTTTACTTTTTATTATACATTTTTAGTTTTCATGGTTTAAAGCAAAGTTTATAACTCAAGTGGTGCAAGTTGTCACGGAACGGAAGATAAAGGACCCACATGCACAGCACCGAGGCAGGATAGTGATTAAACACGGGTTTATTGCAATAAGCAGAGTAAGGTCCAGGTCCAGGTCATACACAAAAAATCTCGGATTTAAACACAGACGGGGAGCAAGCGATCTCAGGTCCAGTAGACAGGCAGGGTTCGTACACAGGTGGTCACGGCAAAAGTACAGGCAGGGATAAGGCAAAACTCACGGTAGGTAGTTAGTCCAGGTTCGCTTACAGATGGCGGTACAACCGAGGGTCACGGACACGAAACACTAGAACGCGTAAACTCAGGAACTCAGGGAACTCGGGATATTCAGGAAACACAAACGACGATCTGGCGGGGAATTGAGGACACAGGTGGTGGTTAAATACAACGGGACTCGATTCCTGATGACGTGCAGGTGTGAATAATGACCGGGTGAAACAAGAACAGCTGTGACGTGACATAACCCGGAAGTGAAGCTAGAACACAAAACAGAGACCGGGAGATTACCAAAATAAAACCGGAAATGGAAACTAGAAAACCCAAGACATGATAATGTGGCCAAATGAACAGAGTCCTTTCAAAATAAAACCAAGAACGAAAACCTGACAGTACCCCTCCCTCTAGGGCGTCTTCCACGGCGCCCACGGAAGCCCCCCCCCCGAACCAGGGCGGGCGGAGGGTGGTCACAGGAGGAGGGACCGAATCCCTCCCCTTCCAGGCAGACAAGCAGGGTGTGTGGAGGGAGGACCGGAGGAGGGTCAGAACCAAAAACAACCTGCACAGAACACAGACAGGGCGGGCGGAGGGCGGACCGGGGGAGGGCAAAACGGGAACCCCCGTCAAACAAAATTCACGCCCGAACACAGACTGACCAGAAAAACAAAGAACAAGTCTCATAATCAAAGAAAACCAACGTTAATGTCCACGAAACAAGAACAAAGTCCATGAGAGAAGTCCAGGGTGCATGGATAACAGAAACGACGTCTCGCTGCTCCTCCTTAAGGCGGGTGGAGACGCGGCGAGATCCTGCCCAGCCGCCGCTGAGGCAGGGGGGCACACCCAGTGCCCTTGGGCTGGGCCAGCGTCCACGGGGACCCCCCCGAACGGCGATGTCCTCCTGGCGGACGCTGATCCAGGAGGTTGAGGAGTCGAGGCGGACAGCGCCGCAGGAGGCAGCGCCATCCAAGCAGCAGGCTGCGCCGAGGGCGAGGCCACCAGTCCGGCAGCAGAGCCAGAGACGAGGCAGGAACCAGAGGCGAAGACAGACGTGGAGACGAGGCAGGAACCAGAGGCGAAGACAGACGTGGAGACGAGGCAGGAACCAGAGGCGAAGACAGACGTGGAGACGAGGCAGGAACCAGAGGCGAAGACAGACGTAGAGACGTCCTCCTTGGACCTCCGCGACGAGACACAGGAACCAGCGGCGTCCTCCTTGGACCACCGCGACGAGAGACAGATGCAGGTGCGGCCGGAGCCGGGCCGCCAGGAACCGATGCAGGTGCGGCCGGGGCCGGGCCGCCAGGAACCGATGCAGGTGCGGCCGGGGCCGCGACGGGCGCGACCTCCTCCTGGAGGTGCGCAGGAACTGCAGCTGGCGCGACCTCCTCCTGAAGGTGCGCAGGAACTGCAGCTGGCGCGACCTCCTCCTGGAGGTGCGCAGGAACTGCAGCTGGCGCGACCTCCTCCTGGAGGTGCGCAGGAACTGCAGCTGGCGCAACCTCCTCCTGGAGGCCGGCGAGCGCTGCGGCTCCGAGGGTGACAGGAACTGGAACGGCCGCAACATGGCCGACAGGGACTGGGACAGGAACTGGAACGGCCGCAACATGGCCGACAGGGACTGGGACAGGAATTGGAACGGCCGCAACATGGCCGACAGGGACTGGGACAGGAACTGGAACGGCCGCAACATGGCCGACAGGGACTGGGACAAGAACTGGAACGGCCGCAACATGACCGACAGGGACTGGGACAGGAACTGGAACGGCCGCAACATGGCCGACAGGGACTTGGACAGGAACTGGAACGGCCGCAACATGGCCGACAGGGACTGGGACAGGAACTGGAACGGCCGCAACATGGCCGAGAGGGACTGGGACAGGAACTGGAACGGCCGCAACATGGCCGACAGGGACTGGGACAGGAACTGGAACGGCCGCAACATGGCCGACAGGGACTGGAACGGCCGCAACATGGCCGAGAGGGACTGGAACGGCCGCAACATGGCCGAGAGGGACTGGAACGGCCGCAACATGGCCGAGAGGGACAGGAACGGCCGCAACATGGCCGAGAGGGACAGGAACGGCCGCAACATGGCCGACAGGAACAGGAACAACCTCTACTTGGCCGACAGGAACAGGAACGACCTCTACTTGGCCGACAGGAACAGGAACGACCTCTACTTGGCCGACAGGAACAGGAACGACCTCTACTTGGCCGACAGGAACAGGAACGACCTCTACTTGGCCGACAGGAACAGGAGTGGCGTCCTTACTGGAGCCGGCGGCGCTGCTCTCAGGCTCCCCACTGGAGCCGGCGGCGCTGCTCTCAGGCTCCCCACTGGAGCCGGCGGGGCTGCTCTCAGGCTCCCCACTGGAGCCGGCGGCGCTGCTCTCAGGCTCCCCACTGGAGCCGGCAGCGACTGAGACGGCGTCTACTCCGGAGCCGGCTTGGCTGCTTGCCACCGCCGAGCTCGACGGAGCAGACGTCGGGCCTGATCGGGTGTGCCTAGCACCCGTTCGACAGGTGGTGTCCTCCGACTGGGACAAGACCTGCGCGTGACTGGACTGAACTGGGACAGGGCTCGACTGTACTGGGACAGGGCTCGACTGTACTGGGACTGGGCTCGACTGGACGGGAACCTGGACTGGGCTCGACTGGACGGGGAACCTGGACTGGGCTCGACTGGGCAAAACACGACTGGACTGGGCTCGACTGGGCAAAACACGACTGGACTGGGCTCGACTGGGCAAAACACGACTGGACTGGGCTCGACTGGGCAAAACACGACTGGACTGGGCTCGACTGGGCAAAACACGACTGGACTGGGCTCGACTGGGCAAAACACGACTGAACTGGAGACTGGGCAAAACACATCTGAACTGGAGGCTGAACAGCGCACGGCTGAACCGGAGGCTGAACAGCGCGCGGCTGAACTGGAGGCTGAACAGCGCGCGGCTGAACTGGAGGCTGAACAGCGCGCGGCTGAACAGCGCGCGGCTGAACAGCGCGCGGCTGAACAGCGCGCGGCTGAACTGGAGGCTGAACAGCGCGCGGCTGAACTGGAGGCTGAACAGCGCGCGGCTGAACTGGAGGCTGAGCAAAACACGGCTGAACTGGACACTGGGGACCGCATGAGAGCAGGAAATCCTCCCAGCGGGGCAAACATGGAGCTGGGCAGGTCGGTGCAGACACGACGGTCCAACGGGGCTGGGAGGAGGAAACCGAAACCATCGGCGGTGCGACCGGCGCTGGCGTGGTGCGGAGCGTGCGCTGAGCTCATCGAATCTTGTGCACAATCGCTCATAGAGGCGACGAACACTGGGGCGCTCTAACACGCTGTCCTCGTCCTCCAGCGTCAAAATCGCCACCTCCACGGCGCTGCGCTGGTATCTCGGGTCGAGCGCCCTTCGGTAATCCTCCGCGAGGATTTTAAAATAAACACGTAGGTCGCTGGGTAGCTCGGCGCAGGTGAACTCCATACTCCCTCGGGTGAATAATACGCGCCGTAAAAAAGAAACAGGAAAAAACAGTCACTGACCTGACCGGAGGCTGAGTGCTGGCTGGGTCCAAGTGTGGCCAGATCGTTCTGTCACGGAACGGCAGATAAAGGACCCACATGCACAGCACCGAGGCAGGATAGTGATTAAACACGGGTTTATTGCAATAAGCAGAGTAAGGTCCAGGTCCAGGTCATACACAAAAAATCTCGGATTTAAACACAGACGGGGAGCAAGCGATCTCAGGTCCAGTAGACAGGCAGGGTTCGTACACAGGTGGTCACGGCAAAAGTACAGGCAGGGGTAAGGCAAAACTCACGGTAGGTAGTTAGTCCAGGTTCGCTTACAGATGGCGGTACAACCGAGGGTCACGGACACGAAACACTAGAACTCGGAAACTCAGGGAACTCGGAATATTCAGGAAACACAAACGACGATCTGGCGGGGAATTGAGGACACAGGTGGTGGTTAAATACAACGGGACTCGATTCCTGATGACGTGCAGGTGTGAATAATGACCGGGTGAAACAAGAACAGCTGTGACGTGACATAACCCGGAAGTGAAGCTAGAACACAAAACAGAGACCGGGAGATTACCAAAATAAAACCGGAAATGGAAACTAGAAAACCCAAGACATGATAATGTGGCCAAATGAACAGAGTCCTTTCAAAAAAAACCAAGAACGAAAACCTGACACAAGTACAGTAAATTACATTTAAATCTTGTCTCAGCCTTTCCAGTGAATGTGGATCTTCTATTACAGTATCAATTCCATGTGAGGTACAGTAACTACGCAGACTACATTCATGGTCTGATGCAGCTGCAAACAAATGAAAGTGGTGAGCAATTTTACAGTGATGGCCCTTTGTGGTAGAAGAAAGTCACTTGTTTTCCACAAGACAATAAGTTCAGAGCCAATATTTTCGTGCAAAAAGAAATAAATGTAAACATGTTGTAGAAATAAATAGCTTTTACAGCAATTCAAAACATGGGCTTTCAATGAGACTATATTTCAAACTCAGTGAGCCCAAACTGTAAAAACACCTGTAACACGCTTCAGAAAATCAAAATTCAATTTGCATACTGGAAATCTGTGCAAACTTGATAACCCACAAAAATGGCAACAAGGGATGTACTGATGACGTGCACACCGAGGATTTTGAATGAGCAGGATATCACAAACTAAGGGGTTTTACACATAAGCCTTCATAAATATGCAGTCACCCTTAGCAAGCCTCAGATGAAAATAAATCGTACCTAGGTGATTATCATATTTTTGAATACCACTATAATTAGTGCATGACTTAAGGTTCAGATATTCATCAATTTGAATGACCCATAGTTTGTTCAACAGTATGCTTTTATATTGACATTTTGTATCAAGTCAAACTGGATGTTTCTAAGTAAAGCAAAGAGCATGGTCTGAACATAAACTATAAAGATGGCTTCTCTAGTGCAAAACATAACTGACCGAAGACAACAACATTTTAGGTAAGTAACTGGGTTTGGTGTAAGACATAAATAAAATTTGACATTTTTTAGTACAAAGATGTGGCAAGTAGGAAATGTCTGGATGCCTTTGGAGCGTGTTTAGTGAGGTTTATACAATATATGCACGAGGGGAAGGCACAGTTGACCTGTGGTAGTTAAGCAAATTAGCCATGTAATGAGTGACAGAGGGGAAAAAACAGGAAAAGGGTATGGACAGGGGGCGTGGCTGGATAGAGTGGGGTGTGGGCACAGAGTGGGACCAATGAGGGGACCTGGAGAAATGCATACCTGATGACATTTAATATTCCTGACAACTGCTACAGTCTCAATTAGCCACTAGTTAGTCATCATCGCATAATAGCATCTAAAATATCACAGGCTTGAGAATTAAACAGAACAGAACATATGAGATTAACATCTTCGCATTATCATTGTCAGCATGTTGACGTTAACATTTTGTTTGCCTGCTGCGCTGTGGCCTTGTCCTGAGCAGGTGTTCACATAGCTTCTCAGCATGTATTTCTGTCTAAACGTGCAGCTGCAGGCTAAGCTAAAACAGGCCTCATCACAACCTGAAAGAATGAAGGAATGACAGCTTTCGGTTGCCGGACCAAGGCCGCCTGGTTAAAGGCTATAAAGTAGACTAAAAATAGAGGCCAGCCCACTGCATTATCTTTCCTATTGTCTCCAAGCTGCATGCAGTATACAGTACTATGTGATGTAATATGTTTGTTGTTTCTATTAGTTGGGAAAACAGTAAAGTGTCTGTGAGTATATTGAGGTTATAATTTCTTGCGAGTATTCTGTCATAATAAACATGTTTTTTTAAATAATTAAAAATTAAAATATATTTATGGCACCAGTTTGTCTCCTTGTCAGAAAAAGAACACATCACACTCCTCACAATGCTTACTAGGTTATTTAATTTAGTGATTTTATTCTAGTGTGTGTGTTTGTGTGTGTGTGTGTGTGTGTGTGTGTGTGTGTGTGTGTGTGTGTGTGTGTGTGTGTGTGTGTGTGTGTGTGTGTGTGTGTGTGTGTGTGTGTGACACATTGGAATCAATTTTAAATGTTTTAAATTTGACTTTTTGTTGAATTTGCCTCTCAATCAGTGGATCTGAACTATAAAAACAAATCATTAAAAGTTCCTTAGATCCCAGGCTTGCATACAGACTGCAGTGTTGTTAGTCCATTAATTACAGCAAACTAAAGCAAACCAATTCAAAGTGGTCCAGAGGCAAATCAGGTACTTACTGGGAGCATTCTTATGTCCTCAGGGTTAGTGTCATAGGACACCTGCTGCTGCACAGCTGTCAGTCTCACTATATCTGTTAATATGTTATAAAATATCATGTTTTCATGAGTGTAACTACAGCTGGTGTAAAGAATGACTAATTTGTAGCTATGGTAACATTGAACAGCTGTTGGGTACAGTACATACAAATGTATGTACAGTATGTACATACTGTACATAAACTCAGGGATGGCTGAATATTGGAGTAAGTAGTATAGATTAAAATAGTCTTAACATGCTGATGAAGGTCAACTATTACTTCATCTCACTTCGTGTATGTATGAACCAAAAACCGGTACTTGAACACATCATAAAAGTTAGCAGGAAGCGATATATTATATGCATAATGACCGTGTATGAAAGTAGTTATCTCTCCAGACCAGCAGGTGGCAGTAGCCTGCATATTCTCTCTGAATTATTCACAAGCTGTAACATAGACATAGATACATCTTTATTTGTCATATGTCAAGGTATCATAAAATGTCATTTTTGTTATAATGTTACAGTGTAATTTGTCCTCTGCATTTGACTCATCTCCTGGACGATGAGCTGCCACACAATGCCTGGGGAGCTCCTTGTCCTTGTTCACCAAGGACACACCTGGTGAACATCATTGGTCATCTGGTCACATCTGGTAAAGAGAAGAAAATGTTTTTTGTTGAGAAAACGACCCACCTCACATGAATCTAACATTTCTGTTGTGTTTTCTTTTCATATTGTGGCATGGTGTCCTCTGTCGAGGATTAATCTGTATGCATTTATTAATTTAAAAATTTCATTATGTTGTTTTTTTTGCAAGTTTCTGTTAGTTTGCACTACAAAAACTTTTCATGTGGGGCTCTCCAGCGCCCCCTGTTGGACGGCAGTGGAATGATAAAAATTAGCATTACTACCATAGAAGAGTTTGTTGCTGACACCATGACCCTCAAACAAAGTTTGTCTGTCTACCTGTATGGTTGTAGTGTCCTTGCCATGTAGTTAAACCAAAAGAAGAAGACTGGCTCTGCAGTGATTTGTCACTAAGCACTTCCACCTTTCCTGTGGCCTCACCATCTGTCCACAACTTTACCAGAGCCCGTTTGAAGCAAAAAATTATGAATAACAAAAAAGAAAAATTGAAACTTTCACATTTAAATAATGTGTAACGGAAAATCTATTAGAAACTTAGTTTTACCTTCAAGGTTTTGTCTTCTTTTTTATAAAACATATACCGATAATTGTTTTGCAGATTTCATTTTTTGTGGTGTTATTCCCTATATTGTGCTGCCATCTAATGGCAGAAGCGTTGTAAACATTGTAGATAAATAGAAACCGTGAGCAAATATTCTCCGAGGGGATCAATCATAAAACTAAAAGCATAAAATAAATCACCAAATATAAAAATCTAGATCTGACTTTGCTTTTTTGGCAGTTGGGTGTATTTGCTGTCTATTACAGTTCAACTTTTTCATGAATTTGCAGGAGAGGAACTCAGGCCACATGGTGTCAAGAGCGGAAAGAAGGTTGTTACTTTAGTGCACAGTGACCCGATCTCACAGTTCTGCTTGGATTCAGCCCAATCTGTAGACTTTACCCTGTCCACAAATAAAAAACGTGCAATTTGACAGAGTACACTCGGTGTGGGACATTATTATGCAATGTGATCATCAATGTAAGACACATGTAGACATGACCACATGTAGCCGGAGCCTTGATGACGAAAACTCCTTCTTTTGCAAGACAGCTCTTAACCTAGATTGCAAAAGAAAATCAATACTACTACTGCTACTAGTACTACCACTAGTACTACTACTACTACCCCAACTGCTATTAGCACTATTACTGTTTTTACTACTACTACTACTAGTACGAATACTACGAATACTACTACTATTGCTATTGCTATTATTACTACTATTACTACAGAGTACCTTCTTAATATTTATATAATACTTCTCGATGTACCACATACAAATATTTTCTCAGATTTTGACATTTGTAATTTGTGGCTTCATTGTCTCTATGTTGATTTTATTTACTGGCAGTTGATTTGTCGTAACGTTTTCTGCACGTTGCATTTTCTATAAGCACCATCCTAAAATCCCAGGTGTGTTTCCATCCACCCACTAAAAAGTACCATCCTGCACATGTTTATAACTATGTTGTCAGTGTCTTCTGGTGACATGAAAGACGTGTTGCGGTGTCTGAAGTATATTTGACCTGCAGATTTTTGCTGTATTTCAAAACTTTTCATTTAACATAATCTCACCTATTTTGAGAAAATTGTGACTTGTGTTAAATGAATTTTAAAATATTTTGTAGCTGATCTTGTCTGATTTGTGTTGTAACAACACAAATAACCGCCAGAGATTTGAATGAAGTTTGCATATTCATGACAGGACCTCCCAGTCGGGGCTCGTCAGGGGACAGCAGGGAGCTTTGATTCTGTTGGATGTCCTGCAGGGGTGTGTTGTGGTCTGCTTCTGGGAACTGGGTTTTGGAATTAGGGTTATCTGCAGCTGATAAGGGCCCTATATAAAAGGCTGGGCTGGGATGAATGTACTTAACTTCACTCCGGGGGAAGAGGGTGCAGCAAATCTGCGGGCACAGATGGTTTAATGAAACATGCTTCTCCTCGTGGTCACCATATCCATCTTTTTTGAGGGACTTGTTTGCATGCCGCTGTCGGAGATGGGGCCTCACATAGACCATGGTTGGGACCAGGTAGTCCGTCTCAGGCACCTGTATGCTGCTAGACCAGGACTTCATCTGTTGATCAGTACAGATGGCCAGATTCACGGTTCTGAGGCCCAAACTCTGCACAGTAAGTTCTAGATTTAATAAACATGTTAAAAAGAATAGTGGCGGGAGAAGAATTCAGACTGGGCTTAAAGTATTACTAACATATGAACAAATTTAAATTGTTTTTTTACGTACGCTGATGATTATTTTTTGGTAATGATGATCTGAATCTGAAAAGTATCCAGTACATTAGCTAACGTTGGCAAATGAAGTAAAGCTAGAGTAGAAAAGCCTAAAAAAGAAAAACTCATGTAAACTAGTCTCCTAAAAGGTCTCCTAAAATCTTACTTAAGTGCAGTAAATGAACTTAAACGGCCGTGATGTCAGAAAGAGTGAAAGCAGTGTCCATTCTGAACAATATCTGACTGCAGGTCTGCTGGAGATCCGTCCCGTGGACTCAGGTTGTGTAGTCATCAGAGGCGTAGAGACGGAGCGCTTCCTCTGCATAGAAGGGGATGGAACCCTGTATTCATCGGTAAGCAACGAAACAAGCTGCCTTCATTTATAGGTCTGAATATGTTTATCAAATTTAAATACAACTAATAATAAAAGATTTTGTTTTATTTAAAAAGGTTTATATTCAAATTCTTTACCACTAGATAATATATTCATAAAACTATATTGAGAATTTTTAATTTGTGCACAATTTCCACAAAAAGTCAGATTACATCTTTTTCTGTTAGTATGTTCTCCCAGCTTATTTCTTATCTGTCCAGCCACAGTAGTGTGAACAGCTGTTTAGCCTGCTCAGAGTCAGAATAACCAAACAAAAGAAGCCAACGCTCCTATTTTACATTTAAGGAATGTTAGAGATGTTCTTGCCTGATAAGGGAGCGTTTACTGTGTAACTCTGTGAATTTATACTGTCTCTCACGCTCAGCGTGGCGCAGAAAGCTGAAGTACGAAGGACGCTTGATTTAAAAGATATATCTGCCAATTGCTTTGATGTTGCATGTCATCATTTTCCCTGGTTGTCAACGCAACAAACAAAATGTGCAAAAAATTGTTTTCGTTTATAGTCTAATGATATCATGCATTTAAAAAAAAGTACTACAGTACCAAAATACTTAAACATGTTTTTCCCAAGATGAGGAATATAAACTGAATGAGGCGAGACAGAATCACCTGAAGTCTCTGGCTGCTGTAAATCAGGGTCCCTGTTGAGAAAATACTCACTGTTGAGAAAACACTGCACGCCAGTCAGTCATTCATTAAAACAGTCAACCAGTTCGTCAACCTTTGTCCGGTGTGGTGCAGGGTAGGACTGTGTTTGCAAAGTGAAAAACCTGAATGAAAAAATCCAGCAGCAGCAGCAGCAACAACAACCTTGGCCTCTGGCTGCCTGTAGTTTGCCAAAGTAAACAGCCATCGAAGAACTTGCACCAGCATTTACGCATGTGTGTGTTGGAGCCTCTGTTGATGTGGATGCGAGCGTCTTGTGGAGATGAACTAAAAAAATTCTATAAAATTGTTGGGGGCGGATGCTGTTGGGCCTACACATTACAGCATGTTGTAGTTCAGCTTAGGTTGTAATTTATGATTGAATGTCAATTTATAGTTAAAATGTTGCTTCGTCTTTTACAGCCGACCTACATCAAAGATGACTGCACCTTCAAAGAGCAGATCCTGTCAGACGGCTACAACGTCTACGTCTCAGACAAACACAAAGTCCTGCTGAGTTTGGGAAACCACCGCCAACGGCTGCAGGGCCGAGATCGAGGCGCCCCCGCTTTGGCACAGTTCCTCCCCAGGATCAGCACACTCGATAAGTCCTTTTCTCCTGGGCTGGAGGTCCCTGAGCAGGCGGCCCAGACTGCAGTGGAGATGGAAGCGGAACCCATGGACATCATGGACTCGTTTGGAAAGCTGTCCAAGATCATTCACAGTCCCAGCTTTCACAAGAGATGATGCGGTAGCTGTGAGACAGCTGTAAACAGACACGTCCACTGCCCAGGAGAGCTCTGCTCTGTCAGACCAAGCGGTACTCATCCCTGCATGCTACAGAACCAGGGACCACAGACTCGCAAGTCCAGCCGGACTGCAGCTGGGAGGGTGGTCTGGTCACATATGACCATGCACACCACAGGAGTCCTACAGAGAATAAAATGTTACCTGCCCTCAAGACAAAAGATTTACCAAACATGCATTACTGTTGGATGTCAGACTATTATTATCCTTATTAGGATTACAATGATGATACGAGTTGTTATACTACATCACAATAGAGGAGAGGTGTGCTACTTTCTAAAGAAAATGCTTGTGCATACTGGAAAACTGACACTTTTGAACGTGATGAAAATTGTCAAGGAGCGCCACCTATTGGTGAACAAGGGCATAAGCATTACTCACAGTGGATCTTATATTCACTGTAGAGCATTCAGACATTATGGTCATTTAAAACTTATTGTACACATACAAACAACATGCGCATTTTAGTGCTACATAACTCATTAAAGTTATCAGGGAGGAAAAAGATCTGCTGCAAAGGTAGAAGATGTATTTCTTTATGAAAGCGTGTGCTTGTTATATTTATTTAGGTATTTAAATAGTGTTGCTGTGGCACGTATTCTTTAATAAATCTGCTTGTGCATTTACATGTGTGATTTCTTATCAATACAAAGAGATGTGTTCACTCCATTTTAAATGGTTAGCGTGTTGTGATACTGCTGAAAATATAATGATAAAAAAGCGCTATATCAAATAAAGCCATCAATCAATATGGCGTTGGACAACAAACATATATGCAATAAACATTGATAAAACATTCTAGTTGAGATCGTTGCCATCAAAGAGATATTTCTAATCTGATAGCTCAGTATAAACGTGTCAGATCTGAGCAGAACTTCCTGTGTCGCTGACGAAGGCAGAGCAGCTGAGCACCAACACACCGTGTGCATACGCACGGATCAAACCCAAAGGGCACTCAGCCCAAAGAGGTTCTTGGAAGTGAGTGAATATCTGAGATGAAGTGTGTACTGGTACTGTGAGTACAAATTAACGTGAAATATGAATTCCAAATGCACCTCTTCACTTGTGCATTCAGATCCAGCGCTTTAAAGCAATCAACCAGCACCCGTCAGGTCACTAGTTTCCTTAAAATAAGATCACACAGCTCTAGATTATAATTCCATTTATTGGCCACTTATGATAAACCAAGGAACGTGTTTCAAAATTGCCATCACTCGTGCAGGCTAATTACTGTATTAACACTATGCACAGATGTGCACATGTTGTTAACTCCTTCTTATTCCATTGACTATTTTGCACTGTCCATCTCCTCCTATGGCCCTAAACGTGTGCACTAGCGCACTGCTGATGAACGCATCCGCTTCGTCTGCTGAACCAAAGTGTTTCTAAACCAGTCGCGGCTCCTGAAGAACCACCAAGCGTTCCATTGTTTTTCAGAGTGCAGTGACCCGAGGGGAGTGCAGTCCGCCAGCGATACGATAGACCTTGGCCTTGGAAGTTAAGCTAACATACTGTAGAGTCACTGTATTTGAGTGGGGGGTGGGATTCATGAGGGGCTTGTTGCTAATGTTATGGAGACATCAAACTGTTTACACACTATGTTTATTTAGCAGACTTCTGTTATTACCTGGCTTATTACTGCCCCATTAACAGCCTAGAGAAAACTACACATTTGTTCTTTTTCGTGTGCACATTCAATGCAAGGAGATTTGGAAATGTAGTTTAAAATTTTAATAAGTAGCAGTAAAATAAGCAAAATGGAAGTATTTGATTACATTGCAAGAACATTGAAGTGTGCTGTTGTAGGAGAGAAGTGTTTGAGTCACTGCATGTTTGCCACTTCTGCTATTTGTCTCTTGCATGTTTGAAACATCTCCACGCGCGCCTCAGCCACACCTACGGTACCAGGAAGTGTTCGCGACAGGCCTCCGCAGCAGCGCGACGCGCGTTAGTGACCATGCAGTAACTAAAGGCACAGTCAGGCTGCAGAAGGCTGCCATGACAGTTCTAGTGGGACCTCCCGGTGAACAGCGAGCAGTGAGAGTGACATGAAGAGCCCCGCTCTCTGTGAATGTGCGGATTAAATCACCCCATTCCTCAGATCTCATCAGATCTCATCAGATCACCCCAGATTACTGCCCCGTGGCCCCAGAGCTGCACGCGTCGTCCCGGGTGCTGAGTTTGAACCAGAGCCTCAGATGATGCGCACTCGCGTTGCTCCTCCTCGACACACTTTTGCGATTCAGGAGAGCGAGACCTTAACCGGAAACCAAACTTTTCTCTTCAAAAAAATTTTTTTTCGCCTCTGAGGCGAAAGAGGAAAACCCGAGCAGCGTTTAGTGAACCAAACGGCACCCTTCCTCTTTTTCACAATTGGAGATCGCCGTTGAACATGTGTCAGCGGCCGAACATCAGGGAAGAAATAACGCTTTTCTGGCGAGGATAAGCGCGACATCGAGGGATTTCAGGCTCAACGCGCACATAACGGATTTTGGCTCTTTATCATGGAAGATGTGAGTGTGACGTTTCGTTGCGTTCCAGAAACTCCAGTTGCGTTTCTAAAGTAATTTGGTAGTTTGTTGATACAGGACGGGATCTGGACTAGACACCGACTGGGATGTTTTAACACTCACGAGTAATTCTGTGCGAGGGCGCGACCAGTTTGTTCCAGCAAAGTCGGGGCCCAGCAAAAAGTTAATGTGGAGTAAAAGTGTTTGAGAAACGTGTTACTTTGAAGTTTTACACCGACTCCAGGCTGCGGTCACAACGTCGACGTGCTTTGGCACACAGCACCTGCCCACCTGTCAATCTGTTGCAACTACTTGTTGGTCAGAATACGTAAAAAAAATGACTGAAGCCTCGCTGCGAACTCCATTTAAAAATCTGCCATTTTAACGTAGCGCGACGTCGTTGGAAAAATACAAGCGCCACAACCGAGCCGCTAGAATATTCTAGGACAGTCACGTCCCCTGATGGATTCGGCGTAGTTGAAATTCAAATTTAATATTGATATTAATTACATTTTACCCGTGGGTTTTGTGATGGCCATGCTTCGAAGCGATCGTTTTTGAAAGGGGAGGTAACTCTCTTGGAAGAGGAAAGGGCATCGAAACGGCTGAAGAAATCATTAAGATGGATCAAATGTGATAACCGCAACACTTTTTTGGTTGTAGCTCATCAAAATAAAGCCCCGATGTGTCAAAATGTGCCTAATCAACAGCCGAATAGCATTTCCTGTTTTGATTGCCAAGTGAGTTTTAATGTGTTTAATAACACTTGGCGTCTTCATTGCAAGATAACTGCTAATTCACACTTAATAAACACATGCATTTGGCCCTTTTATCATTCTACAGCAAAAGTAATTTAATTTTTTGAGGACAGAAGACAATACGTAGTTTGAGGAAGCAGACTTACTAGAAAAAGGAAGTCATGCATACATTATGCAGGGATCCTGTTGCATATCTGTCACAGATGGTGGATCTCAAATGTTTTGCTTTTATAGACGCTATCTATTGGTCCACCTCATTTTCTGAAATATAAAGTCATTGTAGGTCATTTAGATCATATTAAAAACGCTTGTTGACTTTACAATGTCACACTGAATATAACTCTACACAAGAAGAAGTCCGCATTATCTGGAAATTTCTATCAAATGATGAACGAGACATTTTGGGATGTGAAAAAGTGATGTCCATTTAGATGTGGGGATTTCCAGGGTGCAAAGGACTGAAACTGTTTGTTAGAAGTCCAGCAGAGAAAGACGAATACTAATGAGTTGTCAGTAGCTGTTGAAGGCACACAGACGGTGTGTAGAACAGAAGGCAGAACAGCACTGACAGTAAAGCTCAGATATTCCCTATTAAAGGGTTCAGAGGGCACCCACCCCCTTATTATAAGCAGTGAGAGAAGGCCAAAACCTGTGTATCACACATCATTACGGTTTTGATGCAGCAGTAATATTTGACACACTGGGAGGACTGCTGCTTAAGCTGACTTGAATCTTACCTCTAGGTCTTGTGATACAGTATGTACTGGCTACACTCTCCCGGGCAACACGGTGCCTTGTCAGCCTGTGTGAGTCTGCTGCGTGGTCGGATGCTTCGTCAGAAACGAATGCTGATGAGCAGTAATTCCCCCCAAAAAAAGTGCTGAGACCTGTTTTTAACATGACCACCCTCAGTTGCCCACTCATTGCTGTTGACTTCTTATTTGTGTCTTTATTTCTCGGTGTCATTTCCTGCCCTCCTCGCGTCACTCCTTTTACGTTTGTCTCATTTGCCAGTGAGTCATCTTTTTACCGGCATCTCATTGACTGAGAGTTCATATTGTGACATGGGCATTCTTGACCCATCCAGCATGAGGAACAGACTGCCACATTATGTGTGTGGTAGAGAACAAGCAAGCCTCTCTTGTAACCGCTGTACTATCCAGGCATCTGCCGCACAATGAATGTAAGTGTGTGGGTCAATTTCTGATTAAGTGCTTTTATGAAAAGAATGTGTGCGTCAATGGATTTGTGTCCATCACTGACAGAATTTAGAGATGCAATGATTTTCTTAATCAATGGTGCCATTCAGAATTTATATTTGTTGCCGTTTTGTTTTTTGCTTTTCAGGAATGATGGAGTATTTGATCTCAACTCATTAATTAGCCATGATCTGTCTTTCAGATTTTAAACATTACCAATATGTGCTTGGTTGCAAATGTTTCAAGGCAGTGTTATGTAGCATTTGGCATTAAATCAGTGGGTGGTGCTCCCTAAGGTGGGAAATCATATTTCAAGTATTGCCTCTTTGGCTTCCATTCTTTACACATAGTGTCAGATGACCTTCCTCCTCAAGGCTGTTCCAGCCTCACAGGGCTAGCTTCATCTGTTTCAATGGTGAAAATTCCTGGCCTTTACCTCATTCGGACTTCATACACAGCTGAGAGGAGTGGGTTGATGTACTCCTAAAGGACACAGCACTTTTTGTCTTTGACGAGTTATAACTGCTGATACTGAAATGAAAAACTTCTCAGCCTTCAATCTGTGCGTAATCATGGGTCCTGGTACATGCACAAGACAAAAATCACGATTCTGGGATCGGGGAACCGTTGTTAAAGGTGATTCCATCACAAGCAAAGTAGAATATCTGCAGCTGCTTTGCAGTGGGGTGAGGGGCTTTGTGGAGGGCGCAAGTATGAGATACTCTGGTCACAGTTCAGTGCGTGTATTTGTGTGGTTTCAGGTTTGGTTTCAAATGCATCAGCCATAAAGTTGCAGACTAGTGTCCAGGCTCCAGCATGTACTGTATTAGTTGGTTATTTGTGTGAAGACATTATGTGAATGATTAATGTTTAAATAGTTTCAGATGCACCTTCTTTTGATTGTAATTAAATAATTGAGTGCTGCAGCTTTAACAACAGGGAACCTAAATTCCTTCAGTCTCAATGTGAGTATTAGATCATTGGAGTTTTATTGGCCGTAACTGGTACGTTAGTGATTGAGCCGAT
Organism: Betta splendens; assembly: GCF_900634795.4. Taxonomy (NCBI): domain Eukaryota; kingdom Metazoa; phylum Chordata; class Actinopteri; order Anabantiformes; family Osphronemidae; genus Betta; species Betta splendens. The sequence goes on from NC_040883.2 coordinate 9,252,754, forward strand.
GATTGCGAAGCACAGATCAAACAGCTGTTAGCTTTTGGGTAGTGCCAACAAGGGTGACACCTCGGCCCACTGGTCTGGCCAAGATTATTTATTTGGCTGTTGATGTAAATGTTTGTGAATAAAGGTTGATGTTACCACGCTATATACAATATGACGTCTGCGAGTTACCAAATTTGGTTCCCATGGAATAAAGCAGGAAGTGAGTAATGGTTAAGATGTGTTATTGCTTATTGTCAGTATGCTTTTGCATAACCACAGAATCAAGATGGACAAATCTATTATTTTTTAACGCAACATTTTATTAGCTATTCTTAGACTAAGTTTGGACTTTCTACAAGTCCAAGAATTCTAAATTATAATAGATGCTATATAGTATAATATTAACCTTGTGGGTGTTTCTGTCCATCGTCCACTGCTGCTGCTAGATGACTCAAAATGCATGATGGAAAGTTTGACAAATATACAAAAACACAGGTACAGGAAAATATGCATATTACTAAACAAGACCAATAATGAGCACATTGACCAAACTTACACAAACTGCTTGAAAAGGAGATTTTATACCTCTGATTTTGTTGATACTGAACATGGGTTTCCTCAGACGTTTTTAGGAGGAGCTGATTATATTTTGGTGATCAAAGGTCTTGAGCGCCGTAATATCACTTTCTTCATTATAAATATAATTTTTTACTAAAAAATAAGAAAGAATATTGTATTGTGGTCATGATGGCAGGGGGAAAATGGTTTCCTCTATGTGTGAGTAATTGATCTATGACACATTACTAGCCGCATCAGATAAGAAGGTGATATATGTACTTTCTACGGCTAGTTCATGTTTTCATCAAGGAGTAAGTTCAGGTAAAGTCAGTAAAGCAAAACAGTTTATTTAAAGAATATATATTTTATGACTATTCCACTATAAGTGAAAGAAAAAAAATAGTGATGGTCATAAAGGCTATAATAGTCTGTATAACTGACATTGGCATGTGTGGCTTTATCTTATTGTTAGTGCATTAGGTTGTTAGTCACTTAGTTTCAGGTCCCTGTGTGGTCTGTGGTGGGATGTAAAAAGTAGCTATATTTAAGGTTTAAATGCCAAACTAGCAGAAGACCTAAAACAAAAGTTGTTTTAAAGATGTAAACTGTTTGACTGACCATCTGTTGTCATATGGGTGTGGGCAGCTGTGTGATCAGTGGCCTCTTATTGCAGTATCTGGCTTTGAAAGTCTCCCAGCAACAACACAAAAGGAAAGTACACAAGTATCTCCACATTGTAGTTAAATAGCTTTGAATATCAGTCAGAGGGAGTTGGACATTTAGAGTCATTCAAGTGTAATAAAAGGTTAATAACATTAGCAAAGCGAGGGTTAGTGGTGGTGAAGTTTGAACTTGTGAGACTGGGCAGGTCACTGTGGAAACTAATGAAAGCCAGATGCTTCCTGACCTAAGTCTTCATCAGAAACACATGTCAGCCAAGGTGTGTCTCTGCTCTCAGCTTTCTCTCTCGATTTCACGGATGCAGCATATGGTCATTTTATATCTGCATCACAGCTCGTGTCTGCTCACTGTACAATTTTAAGCTACACCGCAGTCGACTTACGGCTTCACCAGAAATAGGAGAGTTCACGCATTGTGCAAAGATCAGTGGGCTGATTTTATTAAAACGCTCGGTCACGTCTGTGCTTAGCTGCACAGCAGAGCCTCTCCGTTTACTATATACAGTATCACAGCGCAGCGCTATAGTCGCAGCTGAGAAGAGTAATGGAAACATTTCACTGCCGCTCTGTTGCAGGGTTTGCTCACTATCCAGCCCAGTGGCTTTTCACCATGTTCCTCTGCCTGCTACCTTCCAGGGCTGCACAATGAAGCTGCTGTGACCATCTGTTGAGGATGGATCCTAGTCACGTCGTGGCTTTTACTTTAAAGTGGTTTAAGAAATTGCTTATTTGTGGTGGGCTCTTCTCACTCTCTCTCTCTCTCTGAATGTATTTTCTGCCTTCTTGGCCTTCCGTCTTTGCAGCTGTGCTGCTCTTTAGCAAAACACACTTGTACTGTAGGTACAGTGAAAGTGGAAAAACAGTTAGATGACCTTCCACCTAACCCCCAAAAAAGGAAAACTATACAATTATACTGTATCCTGTACTGTAGCAGAAAACAAAGGCTGTGGATTTTGCAGATCCCTGCAAGATGTACATTTGCTTGAGTTGTAATAAAAATAAGTACATTTATAGTGTAGTGTGTTTTGAGGTGTATCTTCAGTGTTCTCTGCTTTTGGCAGTATTTCACTGCGCATAAAGTGGCTATAGAAACATTACAGTCCAGCGTTTCTCATACAAATGTCATTTATTTGGGTGTTGCTTCTCAGTCTTTTACTGTTTCCTAATGTGGTGCTTTTTAAAGGTAGGCCTTTCCAAGATAGTAGTATTTAAATTATGAAAATATATATGTACCACAACTGGACACACAACTGTGTTACTAACAAAATTAGCTTTTTAACTTTTTAACTCAAACTGAAAATTTGTGGTTAGCGCTACATGTGCGCCAGTGGTTTGGGCCAATTTAACCACAGAATTATAAACCTTTTCAAGGTGGTCTTTGTACTAAGACGTGTTAGTGACAGTAGGGCAGTGGAGGTTTTAGGACCTCGGTGGAGTTTGCACATTCTTCAGCTCTACGAGTTCCCTGTGGGTTCTACTGTTTTCTTCCACATGTCTAGTGTGAGGATGAATTAAATGTGTAGATTGTGTAGATGCTAATCTATCTATAGATCTATCTATAGATGTAAATTGATGATAATAACATAAAGAACATACATGACTGACAGTCATATATACATATATATATGTCATATAGTCATACAGTTATATATATATATATATATATATATATATATATATATATATATATATATATATATATATATATATATATATATATATATACCTTTTTATTTTTTTATTTTTTTTTACAAATATTTTACAGTTTTTACATATTTTACCTATAGATATTATATGTGCTGTAACCTTTATAGACATTGTTTTTAAAATGTGTAGGATGACCTTGAGGAACACAACTTTGTTCCATTCTCATTGTGAATGTTACTAATTAGAAGACATGCTGTCACCTACTATCCATCTGTGTTTAACTAGTGCCAACTATTTTGCAACGTTTGTTTTTTCCTGTATTCTAGATTATAATCAGTGAGTAATGCAATATCTGCTCATGGTTTAATTAACAACCAAAGCATGTGAATAAGGAGAAGCATTAGCGAGAAGCAGAAGTAGCCAATTCTGGTGCTGATGGGCTTTTTATAAAAGCAAGTCAATGTCACTGTGTGCTACAGAGTGAATAATATCATCAATGTAGGAAATACTGTAGCTGAAAAACAGAATATACTGCTTTTGAAAAATTAGAAGAGCATCAAAACGGAGGTGTGCCTACGGTATCAGGGCATACAAAAGCTGAATGTGTATATCCTGGCCAGAGGAGCCAGGCACACAGCACTCTACTCTAAAAGTATAACGGTGGCAAAGTGAAAGTGATATTAGTTTGTGCTCTGCCTATTAGCTGTGTGTGTTCTCACTGTGACTTCCTTTCTTCTGTGTCGTTGTAGGGTGTGAAAGAGGACCTGGCCCAGAGTCAAGAACCAAAGTTCCTGGCTAAAGCTGGCTGGCTGAGGAAGGCTCAGGGCAGACTGTTAACAAGCTATAAGGAACGCTTTGTCCATGTGGAGAGGACGGAGCTTGTGGTGTATGACAATGAGGTACAAGCTGCCAAAAGCCTTGATCTATACTGTACATATAGCCTAAGTCTATGTTGTACCGTACAATTATAATGTTTCAATGGCAAACACAATGTAGCAGCTGTCTGTTGTTTGACTTTCTTGTGGGTCTTGTTATTGTCAGTTCATATAATTGACCCCTACTAATGTTTTGCAGGACCTGCTGAACTGCTTAGAAAGGCTTGACCTGGAAAACTTTGACAGATGTCATGAATTGAAGAGTCCCTTCACGAAGAAACACAGACTGATACTGGTTCGAACAGCCAAGCCTGGAAATAAGGTAGAAACCAGAAAAAAACTCATATTAATACAATATTTTTATTACTTATTTTAATTACTTTAATAATTATAGGCGTGACTACTCACTAAGTAAGCAAAACGTTTAAGTTCATAAAAACATTGCTTACTTTGTGTACTCCTCTTTGTAGTTACAACACAAGTAAAAATACTGTAAATACACAATTTAACTACAAATCTATTTGTAGTTCTAGTTGTAGCCATTGTAGAAACCATTCGAAAAATGATCACCACAAACCTCTTCTCTATTTATGGCTGGTAATTCCTCTTTACAGAGTAACTGCAGAAGTACTCACAGGGAAAAACAGAAGTGTAACTCAAAAAAAACGTACGTAAAAGAGACAGGCAGGATTCATGTACAGCAAAAGCAAAACAATAGACAGAACCAAAAAAGTGTCATAGTATATTTCTTATAAAATTTGCAATATCTGGACCACAATTTGTGTATTTATTTCAGTGAAACGCAAGCCCGATGTTGCAAGATGACATCAGTATAGTGATGCTCCAACAGATCTAGATGATCCATGTTACAGTCTTGGTTGGTTGTTTTGTTTTTGTTGTCATCTCTCACTTTGTTCATGTCCCCCTGTGACTTTTTTGGCAGATTGTTTTTGTTTGAACTTGTTTTTTCCTTTTGCTCATTAATATTTATGTGTCTAGCATTTTATTTCTACCACTGTAGACCTGTTAGTCCAGTTACCTGCTTTTCCTGTCTTGCAGGGCATTTTAGTTCAATAGTAAAACCTTTTTAGTCCTGTAGCTGAAACAGTCAGTCTGGGAAACAGAATCCCTGTCTCTGGCACCAGGTGTGCCCTTGAGCCAGACCCTTCACAATAGCTCCCCAGGTGCCAACATGTGGCTGACACCGATGCCCACAGGGACTGTGTCAAATGCACAGATAGTTTTCCCGCACTGCTGGGATAAATAAAGTTTCAATTCTTATTATTACTTTATTTTACTTTTGGTGTGTCTTTGATCTATCTGTTCGTTCTTGCCTTTTTGCTAATGTCTTGTTCATTTGTGTTTTGTAAATATACAGTTAAAGTATGTTTGTTTAACTTTCCGGTATCTTTACATGAAACACACCCCTTTCAGTTGTTCAGGCAGGTACATGCAAAGGGACAAACAACAAGGCATAAACCTAAGGATCAGAAATAAGAAACAGTCTGTGGCTTGGCTTCATCAAAGGCAATTTGATCACAAGAGCTGTATGACATGGCCTGGTATTATACACAAGATGAAACACTGAGCAGTGGTGGGCTGTCAGGGCGACCAAGGGAGCGGCCTTCTTTGCTGGCCTAAACATATTCATATTCACTGTTTTTTCATGTTTTTTTCATAAATTTATTCTAGCCTGTTCTCTTCATGTCATATTTTATTTACTTGGTTGCGCTGCTTCTGGTATATAGAGCTATATATAATATACAGTCATATTTCAGCAGGCTTGCTTTGTCAGGTTGAAATCTGCCTGAGTCACTGACGGCCTAGGCATAAAATACACGTCCAACACCTGAGGTTGAGCATGGTTGAACATGAGAGGACAATCTTGTAAATATACAAGAGAGAGCAAAAGACAGGTCAAAACAAGCTGAAAACAAGTAGGGTGTGGCTGACCAGAAATTGACCTTTCAAAATAAAATACCTAGCCGTGAAGGAAATCAAGCGTGCGATCAGTTTTTAGATTTTGTGATTACTGTAAGAACAACCCCAATAGTTCAGTACTTTAACTACTTTTTGTTTGGTTGTTCCAACAACATAACATAACATTCAATTAAAATTTAAATGCCTACTGCAGTTTCATAATTATTCAGTCCCCTGAATATCTAACTGAGAACGTTAAATACATTTGCAAATGATGTAGTCAAACGGTTAATTAGTGCATTGGCACACTTAACATGCTTTTTGTTACTCAGCCGTAGTAAAGGCTGGTGAGCTGTGTATTTTTATATCCATTTATGGTGAACTGTGAGAGTGAGACGTGAAAACAACTACTGTACCTACTTCCACGTTGAGAACAGAAGAGGCGTACATTCATATTCCATACTCCAGTTCCCTGATTTGATCACTTTTAAAGTTTGTGCATGACTTCAACAAATTGAGTGAATCTTTCTATAATAATAATATTTTTAGGCTCTGTCTATTGACCAGTGTCTTGTCTCTTCTAAGACTGTGACCCTGAGTTAACCCTCCATTTACTAGATATAACACCGGCATCTATAAACATGCTCCAATGTTTTCAAAGAAATGATGAAATGTTTTACTGTGTTTAAATAATAGTGCTACATTTTATTTGTCTATATATCTAGTATTATTACTATCATGAACATACAGCAGTGTTAGGTATAAACACTTGACTCATTGCTTTGTCACACACCATTCTTCAGTATAGAGTACTTAAAACTGACTTATTCTGTTACCTAAATCAGAAAAGAGGTGACATTAAAGAAAACTCATTTCTCTGTATGAATTCAGTTACAATGTACTTGACACTAGTCATGTCATGACTGTCAGACTCACAGTAATGTGCAATGCAGAGGGATTCAGAGATAAATTTCACACACTGCTGGGAGCAGTATAGTTTCAATTAATATTTTCAGCAGCAAATACAGTATCTGATGTAACGTTCTAAATATCCATGATGCCACTGAATGGCCAGTTATTATCAAGCGTATCTAATGTGACTATCCTCTGCTTCAGGTTCACGACCAGCGGTTCCAGGCTTATACTGCAGAGGAAAAGGAGGATTGGATAAAAGCCCTGACTGATGGTATCAATCGAGCAAAGAATAAAGTGTTTGATGAGGTAAAAGCCTGTTTACGCCACATGGATCTAAAAGTGTGTCTTCATTTTAGTCAGTTACACCCCTACATCGTGCGGTAAATGCTAATTTGGACTCAGTGGATGAGCCAGTTGCTACTGTTAATGTTTCCACAGGTGAAGGTGGGTGAAAGCAGTAATTTAGAGCATGTCACCAGAACAAGGCCCAAAGGAAACCGTAACCGACGGCCTCCAACCAGGATACATATGAAAGAGGTTAGTATGAGTGTGAGACTACATGCACCTCTAAGTACTGTATGAGACGGGTGGCTTCTTTTTCATCATACTACAGTAGGTAGGTCAAGATATTAACTTCAGAGATTTTGTACTTTAACGCTTCAAGTTTGGAGGGTTTTGGTTGTGATACACTTGTTATGAATATGGTTTTAATTTGAAACAAACAGAAAAAAGTTAATAAAGTATCTAGTGACCCAGATATTTTAGTAAACACAAATAAGCATGTTTAAATTTAAATATACTTACTTTGTATATGTTCCTGCCCTCTAGGTGGCTGATGTGTCATCTGATGGTATTCTGCGCTTAGATCTTGATCTTGAGAATGCTGTAATGCCCAATGGGAGCTTTTGTGCCAATATTGATGGTGCTGAGAAGCGCAAAGAGGCCACAGTCCCAGCGAGTCTCTCCACTATCAGTGAACCTGCAGAAGAACTATCCAAACCTGACGAGAAAGCTGAGGAGGAGGCTCAGGAAACACAGGCCGGTCCCAAAAAGAAGATTATCAAACCACCAATGCCCCCCATCAAGGAGGCTAAACCTATCTCAGCACTTGAGGAAGAACCTGATAAGCAAAATGAATCAGAGAAAAAGGTCTGTATAACTTTAATAATGCGCTTTTAATACAAGAAATTATATAGATAGATATTTTGTTTATGTTTGAGTAACATGGTTTTTAAAATATGATTTAACTTTATAAGGTACTCAAGCCACCTGTGTCTCCATCTAAAGAACATAAGCCAAGCACTTCTTCCAATGAAGAAACATCAGAAGAGGCCAAAGCTGAGAAGATATCTGAAAAGAGTCCTGATGCCAGGAAAAAAGTGGGTCCACCACCGACCCCTCCCAACAAACCCAGCTCTCAGGCAAACAGCCATCCTCCTACCCCTCCATCCAAAGAAAAGAAACCTTCCCATGTTGTTTGGGATGCAGTTCATAGCACAATTGATGAGAATGAAGAGAAGGAGGACAATAAGAATGAGAAAACAGAAACACCAACAGAGGTTGGTGCCAGAGATGATGAAGACGCAGGTGAGACTTTAAGCAGTGAACTACTAATAGATACAGAGCCAGTCAGACTGAGCTCTAGTCCATTTAATGATGGCACTCAACAGGACTGCGCTGCGCCGCTGCAGTCAGCCTCAGATAGCTCTGGCAGTTCTCTAGAAACAGAAGAGGAGCTTCCAAAAACTGAGGTACCCTCAGTCGCCGTCTCTTCGAATGACCTGTTCAGCGAAAGCGTCAACCTGAAAGCAGAGGAGAAATCTGTTGACAGTGGTCAACACTCCGATGGTGACAGCGAGGGTTCTGAGATTGAAGACACACTGGCGGTTTCCACAGCTGCACTGAGAGGAAGCCAAACTGCTCTGGATGTTTTTGACTCTGGTGAAGGCAACGTTCAGATCTCTATTGACCTGAGTTCACCACCAGTCACAGAAAAGAAACAGGTCAAGGAAATTCATTGCTGGCGCGTGAAGCCCACTCCCCCTCTCAAACCCTCCAGCAAAGTCAGATCAGTATCCATTGGTGACTTGCTGTCAGACTGTCAGAACTATAGCACCAGAGCAGGAGCTGAACGCTGTAGGTCTCAAGATGTCATGAAACTAGAGACTGAAGTGGCTGTGGAGATGGAAAAGACAAGCGCGCTCCTGAGCAGAGTGTCCCAGTCCCCGAAGGGAGGCGATGGGGAGGGAATGCCAGAGGATTTGTTGGCCAAGGCCATGGAGAAGCTTAAGATGGCTGACCATGTTCTCAAGGAGGTCAAGAAACTAAAACTTGCAAAGAACGGAAACAACAGGAGGAGCTTGTGAATGTCTGTCATAGCAGATTGACTTGGAATTGGCCATTTGGTAAACTGCACCTTTGCCATTGTATCTTGTTTAATCACAGCTTAACAAACAAGCCCTGGATTTCTCCATTAGCAATTTTAGTTTTATGGAACATGTTATATTTCAAATACATCTACTCTAATATAAGCAATTAATAAGGTGTTCTGCTGGCTAGCTTGCTACAGTACCTATAGTGTTTGCAGGGTTACAGACTAACTATTAATACGTGGAGATGAGCTGAGTTTAGCCCAGCCCTATTTGGTCATTCACTAAATCCCCATACAGCATACATTCGCAGTAATAGAGATTTTAGACACTCATTGCAATTATGTATAATCCATGCTCAAAGCATAAAGCTGTGAAATGATCATTTTAAATGCATCGTGGGATTATGAAAACAAAGCAGTGTGCGTCCCATGTACTATATGACACATGTTTTTCTGTGGTAAAAAATTAGATTGCACTGTATACAGCAGTCACCTATACACACGGTAAACATAGAGCACTGCAAAATATGGGAGAATATAATAAATATATAATGCACAGCCGTTTAGCTTACTGACAGAAATTTTATTAGAATTTCTACAGGTAAATGTGACCCAGTGATGGAGTTCTGTGGGAATACCACAGTCAGTAAGGTGATCAGGGCTTAGTGAATGGTCAGTTAATGGAAAGTCTATTATTTTCTATGGGTATGTAGCAACTGTTAACTCAAGTGCAATTATTTCTAGCTTCACTTTCTCTGCAGCTGAAAGTAATAATATTCTACTGTTTACTGTTTTTTGTCTTAATGAAAAATACTTTTCAATAATAATTACTTGAAAACTAATTTGAGAAATTAGTAATATAATAATAAAGCAGTCCTGTTAATACTGTGAGTACACACAATAAAGTACAAAGAATGTTTGCTTTTTTTATTTCATTTTAAGATTGCATACTATAGCTGGAAATTTAATATGAATTAGTTTAAACTGTACATATTTATACAGTATATATATATTAAAGTTTTATGCAACAGAAATATTCCACAATAGCTCAGAAACTTTTTTTAAAATTAATCCTAACTCATTTTATGATTACATCAAATGTCTTTAAAAAATATATATTATACAGATTCATTTTTTTATTGTTGATCTTTTTATACTGAAATTGTACATAAAAAAGCTTGGCTCTTACTAACATCTCAATAAATTGTGCACGTTTTTAATTAGGAAAATCAGAGGTAATCGTCACGATTTGAATCGTTGATGACTGTCTTCTTTTTTCATCCAGTGCTTCTAATGTCATTCATTTAATGTCTAAATAAACAAGGAAAATTGTATTTTAACATTTTGGGTCTAGTCTATTTTGTGCATCTATAAGAAAGTGTATTATTAAAAACCCATTTGTATTATCATTCATTGTTATATTATTCATGTGGGGCTGGTATCAGGATACTTACATATCAACTACATTTTAGGTTAAACGTTTATTTGATTATATATGGGTACAAATTGTTTGTCAGTATTCTAAAACATAAAAAAAACACAAGTATCATTTTTTTTTATTATTTGTTTGTTTGTTTTAGCTTTAGTTTCTCTGCATAGTTGACCAATTTAAATTGCTTAAAATAGTTACATTGTAAAGCATCGGGAACTATAAAAGTTGCAAACGCTTGATTTTGAAATTTCGGACCGGAAGTCGCCGTTCTACGTGTTACTGCGTGTCGCTTGACTACAGATGCGTTCAGGGGAAGAGGCTTGACAGCTTCAGCTGTGTCCGGGGTCCAAGCTTTCTTTCATCCAACGTTCAACCACGATGGCACAGGTGAGAGCCAGCAGTCGCCTTTAACGTTCCGCAGAGATGGAGGACGACCTGCTGTCGGAGGACGACGTCTGTAAGTAACGTACAGAATGAGGCAGCATCGACCTCCTTCAGCAGCAGTCAGATACTATAGTACGGTCAGATTTGATGCTTTAGTTTTATACGACGTTTAATTTGTCTTTTATACTCGGACAGTAGCGTTAGTTGAAGAATAATGTTTCTAAGCGTTTTTTCCAGCAATACTTAATTAATATTTATTTCTCTTGAGGTAAAACCCGTAATAGAATCATTTACGTAAGAGTGAGGAAATACTGATATGTTTCTTATAATTTGCATGTTTGAAGTGTGTTTTCTGTTTTCATGAAAGATACGCTAAGTGGAGCAATAAAGGAACTGCGTGAAGGACCAGGAAACATTAAAGGACTATTCCACTGGTTTTAACACTCTGTAGATGACAGGATTTGGCGGAAGCGTTCCAGAGCATCAAATCAATGACTTTACCCTCTGTGTTCTACCTGCTGCACCAATACTGAACTTGAAAACATTGTTTCCTGACAGTGCTGTGGTCAGAAAAAGAGTTCCATGATGCCGCAAGAAGGAACGACACAGGGAGAATGCAGGAACTAATCAAGAAGGGTGTGGATGTAAAGGCCAAAAATAAAGTAAGGTCACTGCTTTCATTCATGTTGTTTTTTATTTTTCACACCAGGAAATAGAGGCAGTAATGGTAATTAAGGCCACTTTCATTTGGAGTGCTCTGTGTTCTCTCTATGTGCAGTGGTAGATTGTTTGCACAAAAGCCTGAGTTTGAGGAGGGATCTATTTCAAGTGATTTGTGCAGAAACAGGAACTCAGGGGCAAGACGCTATTGTCTTGACTTGTCTGTTTCTTTTTTCCCAGAAATATCAGTGGTACTTGAACATGAGGCTATTACTGCTTATGTGCAGTCACTGATGCTCAGTTAGACAATTAGTCAAAGTAAGTCATCATTAGTGTAATAGAAAAATATGAGTTCACAACTTCCCTATGAACTGTATGATAAGAAGGACAGAGACATCGGCTGGTTTGACACACCATGCCCCATCATGGGACTCCATAGCTGCCACATGTTGGCATTTTCCCTGCACCTTTGGGTGGAGAATAGGTCACTCACTGTTGTTTGTGGGCCGAACGGCAGTGGGGAGGACCCGGCCTTCCCAGTTGGAGCTCTTTCCAGCACTGCCTCCAGAGACCCCATCGATCCCACTTCTCAGACTCCACGGGAAAGTCTATGTGTGAATGTACTGTAAAGTGTAAAGATTACTGTGTGTGTGTGTGTGTGTGTGTGTGTGTGTGTGTGTGTGTGTGTGTGTGTGTGTGTGTGTGTGTGTGTGTGTGTGTGTAGATAGACAGGACGGCGCTGCACTGGGCAGCGGGAGCAGGGAATGAACAGGCTCTACGTCTGCTACTGGACCATGACACTGAAGTAGATGAGAGGGATGTTGTACGTACACAACTTTCATTCCCCAATAAAAAAAATGGATATTGTAACTCTTTCAGAAATTTCTGCTTATATCATATAATAGATTGGTTATTTTAAAAGGTTTTTGAATAAATAAGATAAGATAATACTTTGGTCGACCCATCAATAAATATTAACCAGAAACTTTATTAGAAAGGTGAATGATAAGGCCAATACCTTCCATAATTTAAGTTTTTATTAATAATAAAATCACACCTCATCTCAGACTAACTTCTCATGTAATGTGTGATTTCCCAGTTTGGCATGAATGCTCTGCTGTTGGCATCGTGGTTCGGCCACCTAAAGATCCTGCAAATCCTGGTGTCCTACGGAGCAAAGATCAACTCTGAAAACAAGGTAGGAGCTGCCACTGCACTCTGCATACTTGTGTATGATGTGTTGGCTCATGTTTTCTGTTGCGTGTGTATTTTACTGTAGGAAGGTCTCAGCATGCTGCACTGCGCTGCCCAGCGAGGCCACATCACAGTATTGGAATTCATCATGGAAGACCTGGAAAACATCTGTCTGGACAGAGTTGACAAGGTCTGTGTGTGTCTGTCTGTGTGTGTGTGTGTGTGTGTGTGTGTGTGTGTGTGTGTGTGTGTGTGTGTGTGTGTGTGTGTAGTGCAGTATATTTTATGGACAGAACGTAACTAGTTGATTTTCTCTTTCTTTCTCTGAGCAGTCGGGGAAGACGGCCCTTCATCTGGCTGCTGAAAACGGACACTTTGAGGTGGTGGAGTTTCTGATTGGAATGGGCTGCACGCATGGTTTGAAGGACAAGGTAGTGACACAGAAGCAAGCAAACACTTCAGTGTGCGTCACAAAAATGAAACACAAACGTCTTTTCAAAGTGTAAACTCCTACAGTATGAAACTGGAGTTTTTGTTAGGTTGCCATGGCCACCGCGCCTTGGCTGAGCTACTGGGAGCTAGAATACATCCATCATTGCAGAGTTGTAAGACAGAACACAAACACCGTGAACTGGCACCTAAACTACAGTTAAACCCTGTGTAAAGTTGCTGAGCAGCACGTGGACCCGCTGCTTTGTGTGGCTAATGCTTCGACAAACAGCTGGTTCCAAATCTCATTTTCCAGTTTAACTAAAGCACACGGCAGCATGCAGTTTATAAGTGAGGTGTTGCTGTATCAATCACACTGGCTATGCCTTCTTCATGGGTCATGTGTGTCTTTTGTCCGGACCGCAGGATGAGAACACGGCCGCGCATCTGGCAGCGCAGCGTGGCTTCACGGAGCTCCTTCAGATGCTGCTGGAGACTGGAGTGGAGGTGGATGAGGTGAACAGGGTGAGTGCACTGGATCAGGCCTCCTTTGTGTTTAATTAGAGGAAGTGTGGAGCGCGTTTTGCCGCCTGTTTGCTTTTCCCACACAATGACTTTTCATTTTAAAGAAGCAGCTGTGTAAGCTGACAGTGCACGCTTCATATCAAGCACACAACTCATTTAGTTTTAGTTCGGGTGTTTGTGTGAGCGCTGCGTTTTTAATCTGATTCTGTGGGAAACGTTTCCTTTGATTTCAATGTCTCGCCTGCGTCTGCTGTTCTTCAGGAAGGTCTCACAGCGTTGCACCTGGCGGCCGATGGAGGTCACTGTGAGTGTGTCAAACAGCTGCTAGACTCTGGCTGTAATGTCAATGCGCAGACGAACGTATGGCTTGTTCACGATAAAACCGTAATTTGCAGCAAACGGCGAACGGCGAGCAGATGTTAAAACGTTTCCACTGCTCTGCAGAAGCAGGTGACCGCTCTTCATTACGCGGCCCAGCGCGGCTTCGACAGGACGGTCTCCTTGCTCCTTGACGCAGGAATCAGCATCAACGCAGTAGACAGTGTAAGTAATGTCTGTAAGGTGCTTGGTTTCCTGTTCAACCACACCACTATAATAAAAACCTGTAAAACTATGTTCAGCTTCAGGAGCTGCATTATTATGGTATTGCTTTGAAAAATAGATGCAAATGTGTTACTGTTACTGCTTTACATCACACTTATTTTATAAAAAAACATAAATACACAGGGGACTCTAAATGTGACAGATCAAACACCTCTGGTGCATTGGGGGTGCATCATTGTCTCATGAATCTCATGAACATGAATAATAAAGTTGACAATGAATCTCTGCTATTTTCTTTGGTGCAAATAAAGCTAAATATGTCAGAGGCCTCTACATTAAACACACGTCCTACTTCTGTCTTTTGGTTTCAAACAGCAACACAACACAGCGCTCCACTTATCTGTGTTCAACAATCACACTGAGGTGGTCCGGCAGCTTGTCAACGCCGACTGCGATCTGAACATCACCGATAAAGTGAGTCTTCACCTGCGCTTCCTTATGTGGTTGAAATGTGCGAGAAACGACAGAGTAACGTTACACAACAGACTTGTTCGCTGTGGCTCGCAGAGAAAGCAGACAGCTTTGCACATAGCAGCGGAGCATGGCTGGCAGGACCTGGCTGAGATGATGCTGATATCTGGTGTTAACCTCAATCTGACAGATAAGGTACCACACAAAACCAAACACAGTGCAGGGCTGCACGGATGCTACTCAACATCTGCTCAACTTAAAGCCTGCGCACAAAGAGTGACAGATCAGAGAAAATGTGATGGAAGCTGTGATCCCAACATTGTTACTGACTGTATTATATATACAGCAGGGTAAAACGTGTGTGGAGGTGGCGGCCAGAGGAAACCATGTGATTCTGGTTGATATGATCATCAAAGCAGATCGATTTTATAAATGGGAGAAGGTGAGTTTCTAAGTGAAGGTATTGTTGTATAATGTAAAACTTGAGAATAATAACTGCTCTCGTTTTGGCTTCAGGATCACATGGATGGTGGGCAGGATTCCTGGGTCAGACCTCTGAGCTTCAAGCAGGACCGCCAACCAGAGACGCAGCACATCCGCTCTGTCCTGTGGAGCCTGGCCACAAAGCATCTTTGCCGTGGGGAGTGGAAAATCCTGGCACAACACTGGGACTTCAGTGATGCGCATATACGAGCCATAGAACAACAGTGGACGGGTGAGCAGTGCTTAAGCACAAATCAGACCCGCACTATAGTCACTATCACCCCACTGGTGCATCCATCAGGGAGTTTCACCAGATTTCAAATAAATATCAATGTGGTGCAAGCCTTTCCTCCTGTTAAAGATAATGAGCGCTTGTGTTTCATCGGATTAGAACTATTGTTGATGTCTGGGACTTTGGTGAACAACGATCACAATATGTCATCACCAATTTATGAAGAAAACCTGGAAATTGTTAAATATTCCTGTGACACTGGGTGTGTGCTTTAATTGCTGTTTGTATATTTGTGCCTCAAACACATCCGTCTCTGAAGGAGTAGAACATTAAGACACGGTGGCTTATTGCACGAGACATTTTTGTCAAATGTGTCTGGGATAAAGAGCAAAGAACTGTCTGACAGCTCATTTCAGGCAACCTGGATGCCCGTGAATCGTCACTGACATAATTCTGAATGAAACGTGCAGGTATGAAAAGCTACAAAGAGCACGGCCACCGCATGCTGTTGATCTGGCTCCATGGAGTGGCGACTGTGGGGGAGAACCCAATCAAAGGCCTGTATGAGGGGCTGGTGGAGATCTCACGCACAGATTTGGCAGGTGATCCGTCCCGTCAGTGATATGAGTCAGTTATCTGTCGAAACACAAGACTGCATTTGTGCTGTATTTGTTCTGCTCTGTTTCCTACAGTAAATGATGCTGCCTGACAGTGTGTTTCCTCACATTTATTTCCAGAGTGTATCCGGCAGAAGGCCAACGCAGAGACCAGCTCTCCCAAGATGTGCTCTGCAATGTGATCCGCACGGAGTGAGGATGACGGCAACACAAGAAAAACCAAGGGTTCGGTTCACATCAGAGTCATACGTGGGTGTGATCTGTTTACACATTCACAATGAACTGTGATTGTTCACAAAGCATTAAGTTGTGACAAAGGTGGATATAAATGACCGATTTTCATTACTGATGCATTAGAAAACACCAGCTGCCAACACTTATATTGTGATGTACTGGTGTATTTGTGCTAACATAACATCTTGTACAATTGAGAGCTGTACTATATATATATATATATATATATATATATATATATATATATATATATATATATATATATATATATATATATATATATATATATATATATATATATGCAATATGCAAAAAAATTAGTGCAAGGAAGAGAGGCAAAGATAGTCCATTTTGCTCCAGCCATCCCACTCCCTGCACACTGCACAGTCCTTCAGCTATTAGTCATTATCTTCATTAGTTATAAATATTGTATTGTATATTTTAAGTTGGTCAAGTGTTCTCCACAGATGACTGATATTAACATGCCTGCTGATGCGTGTAGGACTTTGTTCACTTTGTTGTGTTTGATTTAAAATGGTGCTATATGAATAAACTTGGTTCAGCACTTTCACATCTGAACTGCACTGTAGATATCTGTGAGGGAATCAATCAACAACCACATATGGGCATTCAAAATTAAACCTACCAGCATCTCTGGTTTATGAACTGTTGTGCTCTGGTTTAGTGGCCTTAATGAAGTATTGTACTTTTAGAGTCTAACACAGTTATTCGTCAGTTTGATGACAGACGCTTCTCCATGAGAAACATAAGGAAACCAATCTGTTTAAAACCACCCTCCACATCAAATGAGGAGGTATATTTGTGCATGCTCAGCTGTTGATGTCACAAATTTAACTGTCACAAAGTTAAGGCATGGATTCAACTTGATGTTTTTGTCCACATGAAATGTGTGTGGATTATGGAGAAATGGTACAGTGTATTATGTTGTACCAATACACTGCATATACTGTACTTTATCTCATAAATACATATTTTAAATGATCACTACTGGTTTATGTGTTCTGCATGTTCAGAGTGTTGTTTTAATCTTGTTTATATTTTAAACATATTAATACGAAGTCATTAGTATGAATAATGAGTATGAGTATGAATAAATATGCCAACTTAAGAACAAGTGCCTATAGTCTTCTCCTACAAATCCATGTAAAAACGAACAAAAGAAAAGAATTGTTTCGTTTAACTGATTGGACACTGATGTCAGCATGAACACACTACCATGTTTGTAGTTTCACAGGAATTTGTTGGAATGTGGTTCGTAAATAAATAAATAAATAAATAAATAAATAAATAAATAAATAAATAAATAAATAAATAAATAAATAAATAAATAAATAAATAAATAAATAAATAAAGCTTTGTAAAATCTACCATTCACAAAGTTATAATCAAATTCAAGGTATACTTTTTTTAAGAGAAGCAATACATACGTACTACAACAAGGTGGCAGTGATGCACCACCAAATTGTTTGCCAACCGCCAGTAAAATGAAGAAGAAGCAGGAGGGGATGTAACTAGATGATAAGATAAAAGCACAAATTATGGTACAGGCATTTGTTATTTGCAGTGGAGCGATGAAAACGACACCAGTTTCATCTCCACAGGTGGATCATAGACAAAAAATTAATAGCATAGAAATTGTCAATAATGAAATGATACCAATAGTGCCTTATTCAAGGATACCTCCATGGTCATTGCAGGAAACAGGTGGATCAAACCTTCAAGTAGCTCCTTAATTAGTATTAAAATATGATAGCAAATGTAAAGCAAGAGATAGTAATAAATAGCATTTACGGGAAATTAGATAGAGTAGTTCAGTTTATTTAGGTGCCAGCTCATAAAGAGGGCACAGGGAAATTAAACTGCTGATACTTATGCATAGAAAGCAACAGGAAAAAATATTTTGACTTGAATGTTAAGTATAGTAAAGCTCAGAAGTAAGAGTTGAGTTAAGTTAAATGAAGAAATGGCAGGATGATTGGGACAAAGGAACTAGGGGTAGATTTTATTACAGCATTAAAATGAAGGCAGGAGGAAATAATTGGGTGTAGTGGAAATAGAATTAAGGATGACATTTGGGGCAGAATAAGATTTGGACATACTGCAAGTGATGGGAAAACATGAAATAGGACAGTGTGAATGTGGAGAGAATGAAACACTGGAGCATGTGGTTTATATTGTTCATTATACAGGCAACAAAGAAAGACTGTATTTTTTAATGCACAGACAACACAGGTTGAATTACAAGTTTTATTGACAATGGGTTGGGAAATAGTAGAAGTAGGCAATGTTTTGTTTTCTTGAGGAGACGGGGTTAAACCGAAAAATACAGTTTTTTTCCATTTCCAATCTTTTATCTGCCATTCCACAAACCAGCCCAGAAGGTGGCGCTAGTGAGCACGCAATGTAAACGTAATGTGCACGTAAACCTCCAATAAAAACAAGAAGAAGCAGAAGGAGGAAGTGACCTCAGCTCTGTGGATCTTGTAGCCAGTTTTATTTGTTGTTCAAACCCATTGTGTTTTGGGTGTGTGATTTATGGCTACAGGCAGCGCAGTAATATATGAAAATGAAAACGGAAACGGAGGTTTGTAGTACTTTAGTTTAAATGTTGTAGATAAACGAAAAAGCCGTTAATGTCACCGTGCAGTGCTAGCCAGTTAGCATTGTGTCTATGTAGCTAACATTGCTTACGATCACTGTAACCAAACAAAAGAAACTGTTCGTTTCAGGAAACAAGACTCAATGTCCCCTACACGGTTGTAAGAGGGTGTACACAGACACGAGTGCTCTGGAAAGCCACATTAAAGACCATGAAATCCCAGCCCAGTCTATTCCAGGTAAGCTCGTCTGGATCCTTACACCAAGCCTGGTCCGTTTCTCTAGTCCCAGAATACAGGACCGGAGCACCCCCAGAGTAGTTTTCACCTGAAGTTTGTATAGCCTTTATGCAATAGTACCGTTACCTGGTGTTCAATTAGTGTGTGTATGTAAACACTGAACATTTCATTTTTTTCTGGTCTTTTGTCTTACTTATGATTTCATGATTGAGGGCTGTTCATCACTGCATGTTCTGTGTTCAGGAAAAGTGATGCTTTGCTCCACTGTTGGCTGCAGAGGTTCCTTCCCCAACATTCAGAAACTAATGGAGCACATGAGGCATCATCACAAACCCAACATTTACTTCCTGTGAGTTCTGATTTTCTGAGGTTTATATTTGAGTCTCTGCACTGATACCTTAATGTTTAAGATCTTTCTTTCTTCAGGTGTGAGAGCTGTCGAACAAAGCTGCGTTCTTACCGTGGACTCCTTACTCACTTGCACACCTGCTCCAAGGTTTCTCGTGGAAAGCCTAAGTCCACAGAACCAACACACACGCAGCCTGCTTCTGTCCCCAACCCAAACCTGACCCCCACAGCTATGGGCCAAGATTCATCTCGTTTGGACGCTCAGTCATCATCCCAGATTGCAAACGCAGATGGCTCTAACTCTGCTGTTTTTCATCCAGGCTCTGCGCTGCCTTCCATCAGTACCCCCTTGTTGTCACACGCTGATACCGCTGCTCCTCAGCAACTTTCAGTTCCACAGCCCTCCCTCAAGAACGGCGTCTCTACTGTGCCTCCCTCTCTAAGCCTGGCTGCGCCAACATCAACTAGTGACGTCACTGATTCATATAATCAGCACCCTGAGCCTGTTCACCCTTCTCCAGTATCTGCTCCTCTTTCTCCCTCTGGGTCCTCAGCAGTCTGGAAGAGGAATCAAGGTTAGACTCACCTCATGATAAGCACATAGCTTGTAACCAGACATCAGAAAAGGCAGAAACTGTAAAGGTGTCAACTCAGTAGGGAAAATACTTAGTCCATACGGTATCACGTTAGTCCATGTCAGCCATGGCAAGTATTAGCAAACATAGACTTTAAAACACCACATTGTTATTGTGAGTTTCTTTGATCTTTTTTTTCTTTTTAATGCTGAACACTGTTCAATTATCAACATGGGAATCTCTCTCTTCATGCATTAGGTATGACTCACAGCAGGCGAATTCTTTGGGAACACACTAAAGGACGCTACACATGTGTGCAGTGTGGCCAAACTGCAACCAACCGCAAGGAAATGACCCAACACATCAGTCAACACAGTGGTAACAAAGCTGCAGAGGACACAAACAACTGACGTTGTCTTGTCAAGTTGATGTATAATAAAAACACGTTTTTTTTTTGTTATTCAAGATGAGCATTATAAACTTGATTCTGTGTATAACACTGACTCAATCTATGTATTAGTAATATTTATTTCCACAAAATGCTTTGTGTATATTGCTTTCAGTTTCACATGACTTCAAATACTACTGTTACAATGTAGTTTGTTATAGGTTTAGTGTCCTTTTAATGTGACTGTCTGGTACAAGAGGCTGTGAATCCACAAACTGTTCGGGGTTAATAATAGTAAAGTGTTGAAAAAGTAAATGCTGTTTTACTGTTGTCTGTAGTTCCTGCAGCAGGAAATTCAGTACCCCAAAAACATAATTAGTTGTGGCACAGCATTTGTTTTTGGTTCAGATTAATGGGCTGTATGTGACTGCATGTGGGGAGGAGATATATACCTTGGAACCTTTTCCTAACATCATACTATTTATTCAGGGTTCTTTTCTGATAGCTTTTGCACAATTTCACAATTCTGCATCAAACACTAACAAGTGGTCAAAAAAGCTGTTTTTATTTCAGTCAGTTTTGATCAGAGTACCAGAGACTTTGGACAGCTCAATCTCCCTTCCATGCCTCTGTAATTCCACACATGCTCCTGGAGAGCAACCAGTGCCTCTGTCTTGTCATTAGCATTGTGCACCAGCCCATCAGTGAGCTTTACCATTATTAATACATCAAGACAAAACCACATACAAGGTCCCATTTGGTCGTTAACGTGTAAATTAAACATTACCACATGCAGACTGAAATTCATTCCATCAATGACGGGCTGAAATTGGGGAGGGGGGGGTCATTGTCAACAGTAAATCTATATTAAAAACATGGAGGGGAGGGGGCACTTGCACTGTCATAACGTTGTGCACATAGGTTGTTGACAGCATGAAGCATCCAGATTAATTTTTGCACACGTGAGTTTAACAGGAAGAATCACAAAGTCTCTGCAGTATTATCTGGACAGTGTCAATCAAAACCTTCTGAAATCAAAGCCAACTGTCCAACCCCAAGATCAGGCAATGATTTTCATAATGTTACCATAGTTATGTTCAGCTCAGTTCTCCACAGCCTTTAAAAAAACCTCTTCTGGTCAACTGCGTACATTTTTCCTGCTGGGAGCTTCCGGAAAAATAAACTGTTGCCTCTGCTCATGTTGCCCTGTAAAGGAGACAGACAAGCATTGAATGGGGGCTGATAACAGAACCAGATCTCATTTTCAGTAGAAACCAGGATCATCTTAAATATAGTTGTATATCTCAGACAACATGACCAGACTACACTAATACTAGAGACTGGATATTTGCGTTGATGCTTAAAGATCTTTATTTATATTGCAAAGCTTTTCTTAATATTCTTTTTTTAAAGTAATAGTATCACATACTACTTGTCAAAGAGCCCTATTATAGACAGTATCCTAGATGACCATCTATTTTCAAGTGAACTGACAAAAATCCTATCTTTGGTTCTTATAAATAAGGCACAAAGCTGTGTTGTAGACGCATGTAGTTTTACAATACAATGTGTTTACCTCTCTGCTTAGGTGACTCCAGCAGTCCATCCAGGTGGGGTATACTGATGCATAGGGAGGCAGGCCTCCAGCAAGCCTGGGGGACAGTCAGAATATGGTTGTCATTGATGAAACATATAGTACAATAGAAGTAGAGTAAAGTAACCAGCCAACTTACCCACAGTTATTGACTGCCATGAGGTTTGACACCAAGACAAAAGGGTAGGTAAGCATACTGGCAAAGAACTGAAGAGATGAGGAAGATTAGAAGCATGATCTAACATTAAGCTACAAATAGGCACTTGATGTATAGCTGAGATTTAACACATACCCCTGTCACAGCCTGAGAGCAGTTCTTAATTTCTCCTGTATGACTCATCTGTAAAGAGAGGCACAGAAAAACAATGTGTCAGTCTGGACAATCTGTGCAAACCCTTAGTTAGACCTGTCATTTACCAATTTATTAAATTGCCATATTAAACCACATCCAGCCACTTCGCTCATATGCAGCATATATTTGCAGTCAGCAACTACATTTGTACATTAAATAAAAATTTTACATTTTACCAGATTTTACCCAGAATCTGAGACACAGAATCCTTAAATGGACAGAGTGCTGTCTGAAATGTGGCATACCGAGTCATCAATGGCGTATGTATTGATGAGGTGTGCAAGCAGATTACAAATCCACAGGGAAAAGACATCACCAAGGAGACGAGGAATCAAACCACTGGAAAAAAAAGAATTACGATCAAAACATCAATCTTGTGTATGACATCACAGGGCTGTAAAAAATACCACAAGTTAAAACTTTAACATTTACAGATATAAATTTTAAACAGGGAGTTAGTGGGAACTGTGATTTTGGTACCTAAACTATTCACCAAGCAAAAAATGTAATAAATCGCACAAAAGACAGACACACTTACGCAAAGAAGCCCAGTATACCATCTTCTCTGTAGACCGTGACAATGGAGTCAAACACCCCACTGAAAACACAAGAAAAGTTTGGGTTTCATAACATTATGCTTTCCAGAGGGTCTGCTCCATTGAAATCTGTTTGAATCAGTTAAACCTTACCTGTATTTTGTTTCTCTGCCAATAAACTGCACCATACACCGCAAGGTAATCACTAGGGGGAAAAAAGGGTGTGGGAAAAATATTGAATATGCTGCCATAGGAAAATCAAAGATCAAATCAGCTGCAATAACTGATGACTCACCATGAAAAGGATGTGTGACGATGGTGGCACATGAACGAGCTATCATCTCTTTGGTCGTCTGTGGAGAAACGAGAAGACTTGTGTATTACACTACACGTCATGATGCATGTATGCTTTTCCACCTTTATTGTTTTACCAAAGTAAAAGCTAATATACAAACTCAACTGAACATAGAACATTTCATTTTAAACTGTCTTTTGGGACCAGAAAATTACAGCAATACAGTTAACATAACTTAGAAACCATAGGCACCATGTTCTCTACACTGAAGAGCCTTCTGGAACTTCTGGAATAGTACATGTTCTATTGTGAATACAATGAGTTTATGTAAGATTGTATTTGGTATTGGAAAAATATCGCATGTTTTCAATTATGATACAAACCAAGCATTTGATAAAGGCTCTATTTAAATGCAATCATGATATTCTCACCAGAATTGTGTCTATTTGTTTGTGTTGTGGGCAGCAAATATTTTTACATAGCAAACATTTCTTACCTCATTAACGACATGCTGTAGAGAGCCTTCTGTTGCCTTTTGCTGACAACCCACTACCTGCATGACAGACAGACCATTTTATGTTCTTCTTTGAACATAGACAATGCCATGTTACAGAAAAGGGTACGCAACAGAAGGTCGTAGTCTGAGCTGAACCAACTGTTAGTCACCACAGGTCAGGGTAGTGAAGTTCTGGACAACAGAACATTATGGACCATTGTGACACCACAAACTGGGACATTCCCTGCAGCCCACATGGGGAGGACATGGACAATCTTGCACACTGTATCATTGACTACATAAACGTCTGAGAAGAAGAGAGCTTTCCTCGCCGGGGACAGAGAGGAGCTAAACAATGTTCCGCGGGAACTGAAATGCATGTTCAGTGTGCAAGGACAGCTACAGAAAGAAGCTAGAGAAGCACATGGAACAGAAGAAAATCCATGATGTGTGGAGAGGATTGAAACATTTCTGACCATGAAATGGGATAGTCAGCAGGGGCCTCATGTACAAAGGCTACTTACATACAAAAACATGGCATAAGTACTTCTACCAAACGTTCAAATGTATCAATAACTACATGACTGTAAAAATGTGCACAGATCTATGGTAGCTGCCTGGTTTGCTTAAGTACTTCTACAGCTATTGGTCCATTGGGGAAACTTTTAATCACGTGAAAACTATTAGTTTAAAAAAAAAAAAGCGCGAAACATTTAATACAGATACGTGGCTGCAATTATGAGAGGATATAAAAACGACACGAAAGACAGGTCTATAACAACGGTTCAAGTCCTGTTAGAGGATCTGTTAGGTCCTGTTCTTGGATCACGACACAGAGAGAAGCTGCACAGCCAGCTCACATCCAGCTGCTGACCCACAGGGGCTGTGTGGGAGGCAATCATCTGTATATCAAGGTCCCATGCAATGGCTGATCAGGCAAATATTAAAGTGCAATATGTAGCAAGCATTTACCTAATGTAATTGGAGCCATTGATTGGACACATGCATGGTCCATTTATTTTAACAAACAGCGTAGTTGGGAACAGATCTGAAGCTGGTACCAGATCTGTGGCTTCTCTGTTAGTAAATAATTTAAAGGCCCTAATATTAATCGTGATTCTTACTGACTTTGTGGCAATGAGGAAATCTGGTGTGATTAAATATCCCAAACACCTAACTAACAGGAGTTAGTGATCGACTTCAGATGTAAGTTTTCAGGGCCCAGTCTTTCAGACTGTGGACACCATTAAATGGAAAAAAATACTGCGTGTTTGATGAGTCAGGATAGTAAGTAAGTCACAGTTGTCCTCATAAAAAGTATGTTTTCTTTTTTCCTCTCTTTCAGCACATTATTCCCTCAGAAGGGCTAAAGGAAAAAGTGTGTCAGTCTTAACTCAGCAGGTAATTCATTCATAGACTGGGGCCAAAACAAAAAGACAACACTGTGCTGGAACTCAGGAATAAATAAGTATGTGATCTGCAGAAGATTAGAACTCGCCAAGAATGCTCAAATATTACTTTTACCAAAATAGAGAGATCAAAAACATTTTTTCACTTTTATGTGGACTGGCCTTGAGCCTAACATTGTAGTCAGTCACTTTACAAACAGAATCAAAGAATGAATTATGTCTCTTATCTAAACAGTGACAAATATTCAAATCAAAACAGAAAACACCTCTTACCTGAGGTACGTCTTTTTCCTGACATTTCTGTAAGAAAGTAGATTTTGACAATAGGATTATACACTACTGAAGTAGTACACCACGTAAGACTCCAGCTTCATCCGTGTACAGTACAACCATATCTCCTATACTGGCAACAGGTGGAATTTCATTAGCCATTAAATATTGTACAAATATTGGAATATAACTTTCTTATGAAATACAAGAGGAATGCTGATCAGCCCAGCTTTTAGGTGGGAAAAATTCAGCACTTTGGTTTGGGTCTCTGTTTTATATCAATCGATGATCCAAGCTATTAGAGACTTGCCAGGCATTATTAATAGATAATATAAACAAAGCTGTACAATATTTATACCATCACATTAACAACAAGGAAGCAGTACTCCATGCCCTCTTCAGAATGCACAACAAAACTTGGCTTTACAGTGTTTAAGGAAATTATTTTAGGACAATAAACACACAAAAAACACTGCATAAGTCAACATACTTGTACAACTCTGCTGTGCACAACAGTCCCGATGGTGCCGGCACAGAGGCGAGGGACAAGTCCTTTGAACAGACCCACTTTTCCATCTATTTTGACAATATGTTTTGCTGAAACATACATGAAACATACAACAGAAATTTAAAAAAAAAAAAAAACCTAAAGTGGTACACTTTAAAATACAAAGTCAGCATAGCCATGTTGAATTTCTGTGTTTCTTAACATGATGATGTACAAGAGGCATCATTTTAGAAAAAAAAATACTACTTATCTTTAAGTTACACTTGAACAAAAAGGCATTTTCTACATTATTCGTACCTTCTCAATAATCAATAGATAAGTCTTTATTGGCTATTACAGCAATCAAACCTTTCCTGTTTCCACTGGTATTTCTGCCCATTTATCTTTGGCAATGAGCTTCAAAATTTTCCAACAATGACGGCTCTTGTACATCGTCTTATCTTTTGAGAAAAGTATGTGTCATTTCTGGCCACGGGAAAGTGCTGGTTCAATAGAAGTCACCCCGTAACAACAATTTGCAAGGCTATGAATAATTTCAGGATGACGGTACAGTATGTGCATGACAGGTTCAACCGCTTAAATGGGGAGTGTGTGTAAACAACAAAAACTTGGTATAAAAGTAATTACTATCTATTATATATTATTGAGCCTGAGGAATATAGACAATAGAGCGTGCATATAACGTCTGTATAAAAGGGGGGAAAAAGACTCACCATAAGCAAACAGTCCGGGCAGCTGGTAGACCTGTCTGCCAAACAGGTTCCTGCCCAGAGTGGGAGGCAGAGGCTCGTGACCCACCTATCGAGACAAAACAACGGCGAGTGATCAGCTACAGCACGTGAACGCGCCACGCGCTGACTGCACCTTCCGTTATCTTATCAAACTGTGGCTCGCCCACATTTCCTGCAAGTCAACTTGTTGCTATTATCGCCTCAGTCTCATGGACACGCTGTCAGTTCAAATATTTTACTTCATACAAATGCTTAGACGTATGCCGCTCGTTTAGTGTTTAATCTTTGGACGCAGGGGTTATGTTCGTTAGAGCACGTTAGCGCTAAAGCTAGACGAGGATTGGTAAATTAACACTGACTTCAGCTTGTTGGCAACGGCTAGTGTTAGCTACTTTAGTAGGCTAAAGGGCACCGCTATCCCGGTCAATAAACAGCTCGAGCTCCGTGCTCGCATAATATTTATGAATGACACAGCATTGTCCTTAGACGTTAAGCCAAGATAATAACACGACGAGCATAAGCTTAGAGAATCAGCCGCAATGAAAGTAACGTAACTACGAGAAGCCACCGTGTTAGCGACCAGACACGTTAGCTCACTGCGGTCAAGTGAGCCGTCGTTCGTTCATCCGTCGTTCAGCCAGCCGCGCTTCAGAAACGTCTTGCGCCCGTATTACGCGCTTTACAGCAGAGAACAAAACACGCTCGTCGCGACTTCCTCTTTTCATAGCGACACGTCTGGTCTGTTCAAAATATTGAAAAATACGAAACAAAATATTGCATATATAGAAAAACTGTCGCCTAATGAAGATCTGTATACTTTTACTGTAAAATTAAGCATTTATTATTATTTAAAACTACCATGTCATACTGTGAAACTTTTATAATTAATAACTTAACTTTGGTGCATAGTTCCAGGCTCAGACCACTTTCCCCTTGTTCTACTAGAGGTGTACTATTACCCCACAAAGATTTGTGTATTTTTACTGTATAGTTTTGGATTTATTAGTATTCAAAACTACCAGTTCATACTGTAATACAGTCAACTTTGATCATTAATAACTTGACTTTGGTGCATAGTTCCAGGCTCAGACCACTTTCCCCTTGTTCTACTAGAAGTGTACTATCACCACACAAAGATTCATGTATTTTTACTGTATAGTTTATGATTTATTAGTATTCAAATCTACCATGTCATACTGTAACTGTATGGGCCGTATAGTCAACTTTAATCGTTAATAACTAGACTTTGGTGCATAGTTCCAGGCCCAGACCACTTTCCCCTTGTTCTACTAGATGTGTACTATCATCACACAAAGATTCGTGTATTTTTACTGTATAGTTTATGATTTATTAGTACTTGAAAGTACTATGTCATACTGTAATACAGTCAACTTTGATCATTAATAACTTGACTTTGGTGCATAGTTCCAGGCCCAGACCACTTTCCCCTTGTTCTACTAGATGTGTACTATCACCCCACAAAAATTCATGTATTTTTACTGTATAGTTTATGATTTATTAGTACTTGAAAGTACTATGTCATACTGTAATACAGTCAACTTTGATCATTAATAACTTGACTTTGGTGCATAGTTCCAGGCCCAGACCACTTTCCCCTTGTTCTACTAGATGTGTACTATTACCCCACAAAAATTCATGTATTTTTACTGTATAGTTTAGGATTTAGCAGTACTTGAAAGTACTATGTCATACTGTAATACAGTCAACTTTGATCATTAATAACTTGACTTTGGTGCATAGTTCCAGGCTCAGACCACTTTCCCCTTGTTCTACTAGATGTGTACTATTACCCCACAAAGATCTGTATATTTTTACTGTATAGTTTATGATTTATTAGTACTTGAAAGTACTATGTCATACTGTAACTGTATGGGCCGTATAGTCAACTTTAATCGTTAATAACTTGACTTTGGTGCATAGTTCCAGGCCCAGACCACTTTCCCCTTGTTCTACTAGATGTGTACTATCACCCCACAAAGATTCGTGTATTTTTACTGTATAGTTTTGGATTTATTAGTATTCAAAACTACCATGTCATACTGTAACTGTATGGGCCGTATAGTCAACTTTAATCGTTAATAACTAGACTTAGGTGCATAGTTCCAGGCCCAGACCACTTTCCCCTTGTTCTACTAGAGGTGTACTATTACCCCACAAAGATTCGTGTATTTTTACTGTATAGTTTTGGATTTATTAGTATTCAAAACTTCCAGGTCATACTGTAATACTCTATGGGCCTTATATTCAACTATGATGATGAATAACTTGACTTTAGTGCATAATGCCAGGCCCAGATTATGTCACTTTTCATAAAAAAACTGAGTGAGGCTAAGCACACACACATTAAATCCTTTTATTACCATCTGTTAGGACTCCAAAGTGTGACTTTTAATATTGAAACTAAATGTTTAATGTTTAATATAAAGTCATGGAACAGTCAAAAACTGAATATTTATGTGTGAAACATACATTAACGTGGTGGAGGAGTTTGTGTGCCTGAATGACCCCGGGAGCTATGTTGTTGGGGGCTAAATGCCCCTGGTAGGGTCTCCCAAGGCAAACAGGTCCTGGGCTGGGCTGAACTGGAGGAAGTGTCCGGAGAGAGGGAATTTTGGAGTTTGCTTAGACTGTTGCCCCCGCGACCCGCCCCAAGAAAAAGCGGTTGAAAATGGATGGATACTGAAATCGTTATTTGTTCTCATTAAACCATTTCCCATGTCTGGAGTTTGTTTTATCAAAGTTATTGCCGTCTCTGTTCTTACACATTGTAATATCTAGTTTTGAACACTAAAATGTAAATACAAAATGTATATAACCAAATATTCAGGATTACAATTAATGCAATTATTCTCTCTTCACAATACAGACTTAAAACAATAAAAAAGAAAGTTACACACTACACTGTTTGTAGTGCAGTACTTATTGGTTTTATGCTTGACTGTAAGGGCCATATTTCGGCATAACATGGTACTACTAAAATCCTAAACTATACAGTAAAAGTACACAGATCTTTGTGTGGTGATAGTACATCTCTAGTAGATCAGGGGGAATGTGGTCTGAGCCTGGAACTATGCACCAAAGTCAAGTTATTGATTATCAAAGTTGACTGTATTACAGTATGACATAGTACTTTCAAGTACTAATAAATCATAAACTATACAGTAAAAATACATGAATCTTTGTGTGATGATAGTACACATCTAGTAGAACAAGGGGAAAGTGGTCTGAGCCTGGAACTATGCACCAAAGTCTAGTTATTAACGATTAAAGTTGACTATACGGCCCATACAGTTACAGTATGACATGGTAGTTTTGAATACTAATAAATCATAAACTATACAGTAAAAATACACGAATCTTTGTGGGGTGATAGTACACATCTAGTAGAACAAGGGGAAAGTGGTCTGGGCCTGGAACTATGCACCAAAGTCAAGTTATTGATTATCAAAGTTGACTGTATTACAGTATGACATAGTACTTTCAAGTACTAATAAATCATAAACTATACAGTAAAAATACATGAATTTTTGTGGGGTGATAGTACACATCTAGTAGAACAAGGGGAAAGTGGTCTGGGCCTGGAACTATGCACCAAAGTCAAGTTATTGATTATCAAAGTTGACTGTATTACAGTATGACATAGTACTTTCAAGTACTAATAAATCATAAACTATACAGTAAAAATACACAAATCTTTGTGGGGTAATAGTACACCTCTAGTAGAACAAGGGGAAAGTGGTCTGGGCCTGGAACTATGCACCAAAGTCTAGTTATTAACGATTAAAGTTGACTATACGGCCCATACAGTTACAGTATGACATAGTACTTTCAAGTACTAATAAATCATAAACTATACAGTAAAAATATACAGATCTTTGTGGTGTAATAGTACACATCTAGTAGAACAAGGGGAAAGTGGTCTGAGCCTGGAACTATGCACCAAAGTCAAGTTATTAATGATCAAAGTTGACTGTATTACAGTATGACATAGTACTTTCAAGTACTAATAAATCATAAACTATACAGTAAAAATACACGAATCTTTGTGTGATGATAGTACACATCTAGTAGAACAAGGGGAAAGTGGTCTGGGCCTGGAACTATGCACCAAAGTCAAGTTATTAATGATCAAAGTTGACTGTATTACAGTATGACATAGTACTTTCAAGTACTAATAAATCATAAACTATACAGTAAAAATACACGAATCTTTGTGTGATGATAGTACACATCTAGTAGAACAAGGGGAAAGTGGTCTGGGCCTGGAACTATGCACCAAAGTCTAGTTATTAACGATTAAAGTTGACTATATGGCCCATACAGTTACAGTATGACATGGTAGATTTGAATACTAATAAATCATAAACTATACAGTAAAAATACATGAATCTTTGTGTGGTGATAGTACACTTCTAGTAGAACAAGGGGAAAGTGGTCTGAGCCTGGAACTATGCACCAAAGTCAAGTTATTAATGATCAAAGTTGACTGTATTACAGTATGAACTGGTAGTTTTGAATACTAATAAATCCAAAACTATACAGTAAAAATACACAAATCTTTGTGGGGTAATAGTACACCTCTAGTAGAACAAGGGGAAAGTGGTCTGGGCCTGGAACTATGCACCAAAGTCAAGTTATTAATTATAAAAGTTTCACAGTATGACATGGTAGTTTTAAATAATAATAAATGCTTAATTTTACAGTAAAAGTATACAGATCTTCATTAGGCGACAGTTTTTCTATATATGCAATATTTTGTTTCGTATTTTTCAATATTTTGAACAGACCAGACGTGTCGCTATGAAAAGAGGAAGTCGCGACGAGCGTGTTTTGTTCTCTGCTGTAAAGCGCGTAATACGGGCGCAAGACGTTTCTGAAGCGCGGCTGGCTGAACGACGGATGAACAAACGACGGCTCACTTGACCGCAGTGTTAGCTCGCCCCTGACCTTTCACCGTGAAACAGGTCAGCAAAGCCGCTGCGAGTGGGACTTCCAGGAAAGATGACTAAAAATATCTTTACCACTTCATCAAAATTGTTTAAAAAAAATAAAAATCAAAAACACTGCGCGAGAAGGGTGTGACAGCTGATGTTGGCTTTAAGTAACTGACGTTGACAGTTAGCCCTTATCTCCAGCAAGTAAACATACAGCAACATACCGCGGGCAATAGAGAACGTCTTTATTGCTATATACCTATTATGATGGGAACATGTCCGCGTATAATGTGCACAAATTAACCAAGTAGTGGTAAAAAATAAAGGGACGAACCACTTCCGCTTACTAGAGCATTTTGGAAACAGAAGGTCATACGGACAGTAGACGATGCTATAATTTAGTTGATGTGACTGCAGAGCGTTGCTTCTATGTGAATTATAAGTTGGCTGAAATAAAGAGTTTAAGACACGTATTCACGAAATGTCTTTGTTAATGTCTAAACGCAACAGGTATTTATTGCAAACGAAAGCAACGTTAAGCTGTGTTTATTCCAACGCAGTTTGGCAGCCACCGCTGGCTATGAGCTAGTGAAGGGTGGACTTAGCAAAAAGCTAAATGACAGCAGTTCCCAAACCAGCATCGTCTAAACAGCGCCTGCATGTGCACTTACTTGGATCAGAACTTTGATGTACATCAAAGGGTGGGAGAGGACTGTGAGCCCTGAGCCCAGCAACACTTGACCACACGTGTCCGCCATTTTTGAAGAAACAGGGAAGACAGGAAGTGCTTCTCCTTTTTTCTTGCGTCCAAAGGGCAGATGGCAGATTATAACGTTGGCGCCACCTAGTGTTCGCTACTTGACAAGGAGGCTTCATACGTGACAGGAATTTTTTCCCGCCCGCAGTTCAGTGTCAACCCAATGATCGTGCATGAAGTGCAATTCATTATTTATTTGCAAAATGATCATTGAATAACGTATTTTTATGTTTTATTTTTATTCATCCTTTTTTCTTACCTTGTCTGTCAAGTGGGGACAAGAAAATGGAGCAAATCAGTGGGTTGCAAGTGCATTTTAACGACTTACTGCAACTAAACACCACAAAAAATATGTTACTTCACGTCATTTTTACACATGATCAATGAATTTCACCTTATGCACAGACCGTAACACAGGACAAAAACATGTCCTGTGTCCATTAACAATTTCAAATCACTAAAACAAACCTTTCACCAAAAGTCATTTATAATAAGAAAACCTAGAGCCAACATGTAAAAGTTTGTCACATGTACTGAATAATTTAGGATATTTAAAAGTGTCTGATATGCCACCAAATCT
This sequence comes from Betta splendens, assembly GCF_900634795.4. NCBI lineage: Eukaryota > Metazoa > Chordata > Actinopteri > Anabantiformes > Osphronemidae > Betta > Betta splendens. The sequence continues at coordinate 9,285,555 of NC_040883.2, forward strand.
GTTAGAGACAAGACAAACTTGTTCCTATATGAAACTATATAAAGAGTTACTAAAAGGTCCATCTAAATTGTAGGTCCCATGAACATTTAATTCATAAGTAAGGCTTGGGAAATGTGTGAAAATTATTGTTTTTTTAAAAGTAGGTGAACCAAACAGAACCACAGGAGACCTATATGTTTAAGTCAAGGTAAATTTATTAGAGAATAATTAAATGCTTGCTGACATCAGGTCTGCGGTTTGTGTAGCTCATTGAGTGCCATTCTGTCTGATGTGTCTGTCAGGACAAGTAGAGGCTTCCTCTGTATCAGAAGACAGCACAGACACAGGTCAGGTACCGTCACAAGCCAGCGTAAAGACAAACAGTACACGTGTTCATGTTGTACTCATGAGAACACTCACAGCACTTGTAGAGTGTGTTAAGCCTGGCGATGTCGTTGCGGCTCATCTCCTTAGCGTTGCCAAAGGACACGTTGGGGTTGGGGATGGGGAGCATGGTGGGCTGGTTGTTCTTAGAGAAGGCGTATCTACAACAAGACACAGAGCAGCTACAGTGAACCACAGCACACACACACACGCACACACACACACACACACACACACACACACACACACACACACACACACACACACACACACACACACACACACACACACACGCACACACGCATGCATGCACACACACACACACAAGCACACACACGCACACATACGCACACACGCACGCACGCACGCACGCACGCACACACACACACACACACACACACACACACACACACACACACAGCAGCGCTGAAGGGACCCGGTGCTTCTCACTTGTGGTACTGCATGACAGAGTTGTAATCGTAGGGAGAGCCCTGGTTGAGGGTTGCGATCTTCCTGAAGTTGTGCTCCATTCCTGAAACAGACACAACAAATGAAGGTAAACTATCAGTGTTTAATGTGAGTTCAAGATGATTATTGTGGAGAAAAACAGAGTCAAGCTTATGGAGAAAAATTCTACTAGACTGATATGGCTTTTAGTTAATGTTAGATACTTTTGACCACCAGGAGGCGCACAGAAACTTCCAGACTTCTGCTAAAAAAAGATGACCTATGAAATATTCCTAAATTCATTAGGTTTTATACCAAATAATCTAGTTCTGCAAAGAGTGAGCGCGTTTGTTACCAGACTGAACGTTCTGCAGCAGGACTTGGATGTGGTTGTCCCTGTCAGAGCGAGTCTGCTCATGGTTGAATCCCAGAGCGTGCAGCAGCTCATGCTGGACGGTGCCGTGGTAAAGACATCCACTACGGGCCAGAGACACCACCTGCTTTCCACCACGACGGCCAACGAAGGAGTAGCAGCTGGACAGGACAGAACGCAGGTCAAAGCACAGCAGGGCGTGTGGGCGCGCTCTCGGCGTCCGCCAGGTCCTCACCCGTTCTGGGACTCAATGCTCAGCCAGTCACGGTCGCTGCTCTGGGTGGGCCTGAAGCGGATGCAGGAGAAGGAGGAGAAGGACTCGAGGCCACGGACGATGATGGCCTTCTCACGGGAGGCTGGAAGGAAGACGGCACATTATCAACCCACTATTACTGTAGTCGCCCCACAGTAACACTGTAGTGGAGCTCTACAAGTGCTGGACTCATTTCTGCTGTTATTTACAACTCACATGTGACCAGCTCAATCTAGGCTCAAGGCATCACACAAAGATGCTGCTACGACAGGCTGTTTAAAGGGGGCGCCTGGTGGAGGCTGCCAGGCCTCCATGTGACACTCACAGAAGTGGTTGGTGATGTAATAGGGGACGTAGACCTTTCCATCAGACGCCTTGCCCCACTTGCAGCCTTGGCTGGTGCAGGGGTCGGCGTTTCTCTCCGCCTCGCTGCCGAGGGCGATGTCTCCTTCAGTCAGGATGGGCTCATCATCGGAACCAACTGAAACACATCACGCGGCAGGTTAAACCTGGTGATGTTGAGAGAGGGACATTGTGACTGCAGAAGCTGGCACTCACTGCGATGTCTGTTCGCTCTCTCCAGAAGTTCAGAGACAGAAAGATCCTGAGAGTCGTTCTCTGAGTCAAAATATAAGAACATGGTTCATTTATATAAAGCACGCTTAGAATAGGTGTGCATGATAGAATACTGAAATAAAAGACTTACCTGCCTGCAGCTTCAAAGTAGGAAAAAGGGGAATTTGAGTAAAAAAGAATTACATGTAAAACTTATATATATATATATATATATATATATATATATATATATATATATATATATATATATATATATATATATATATATATATATATATAAAACATTTGACTGATGAGTAACTGAAGAATCTTTGTAAAATAACCTGTGAATGTGACAAAGGTGAATGTGAATATAACAATAATGTAAAGTTTAAGTGAATGCTCATCTGCAAAGATGAAGCTTTACACAAGTAGCAACATCTAAAGTATGACTGAATCAAGGCTGACAAGATTCTACCTCGCTGTCCGCCCAACAGTAGGCAGACAGAAGCAGCAGAGCCAGAGCCGAGAACCTGAAAGCAGACATGCGAGACATCCCGGACCTGCAGGACACAGAGAAAGCAGCAGAGACACGCTGTTTGAACATAAAACTGCCAGATGGTAATACACTGAAACTAAGTGCACCCAACTGAACTCACCTTGGAGGTTGATGCAGCGCGGGGTCGACTCTGGGTTTTTATATGTCTTCACCTACGTCTGTTAAGCCAAATATGGATTATCAGCATCCTAAAAAACTGGAATCAGCTAAACTGCTTTATCAGTTCCATATGTTTCAGACACACATGCTTGGGTGGGAAGTGGACATATGTAAAAGTGAAGTTGCCAGCAGTGACATTACTGACTTGCTTGGGCCTGGGATTATTGTTAAAATATACAGTAGTTACTGTAAAGTATGTCATTTTATGCTAAAATTGTTTAGGTCTGCATGTGCATCCAATGAAAATGTTCTCTAAAACTTTTACAAAATTTCAGTTCATTTTTATTGAATACAAACTGTAGTTTTAGTCTTGTTCTTGATGCTGAAGTGGAAAGAAACCAGGCATTGAATTACACAAAAGAAATCCTGTAACATGTTTCACACTAGCTCTTACATCAACAGACATGTCACAAGTAAAAGCCGCACGCCACATTTCTCAGTTCCTCCTTTTGCAATTTGATGAGAAGTCTTTACAACAGAGTTTTGTACCTAAAAACAGAACTGGTAAAAATGTAGAACTGATCAGTTGTGATCAGCAGAGTGTTTACAGATGTACCTTTAAGATAATTTGTGGCATGTCTAATGTCCAAACATTAACTTAGTAACACACACCCAGTGTGTAGAATGTGGGTATTATTGTTTGTTCTGCTTTGCCTACAGTTGTGTCACATTAAGCTGTCACCAACCTTCCAGGAAACACTTTACATCTTCAATCTTTAAACCTTTAATTGCATTGTGAAACCAGTCCAAATTTATTGTTAAACTCTAACTTACACTTGTGTAAGGTACTAGGGTCACAGACCCTCTAACATGGTGCACTGTCAAACAAGCAACAGGGGAAGAACAAACAAAAACCCCCCAAAACAGACCCAGAAAACACAAACAAGACTTTCTAAATAAAAAAGTGGAAGAATTGCAAGTGGGGTTATAAAAGCAAATAGGAAAAGTACTCAGAAAGATATAGAAGAAGTCAGATATAAAAGCACTGCAAGGGAGGATGCAAAATACAGTATCAATACACAGTATCTCTTATATAGATGTAGATATAGTTATAGATATATAAATACTGCTCTTATCACTTAGGAGGATGGTAACTTGCTAACACTTTTTTTCATAATTCTACTATGTATTTTCATTCTGTATATTATTTGTGTTTAGTATCAATGAACCAATGTTTGTTCAGAAAAGACCCATCAAAACAACTGACCACTAGCGTGTGTGAACAAAGCAAAACAGTCACCCACACCTTGCACAAATCATGCTTGGTTTGAAGTAATAACTGCCTCTTCCCTTTTACCTGAATTTGCCAACGTGTCTTTGTTTAGCAGTATGCCAAATTAGGATGAAAGCTGTGGCTGTCCCACCTATAAATACTGGAATGCTGCCTTCTTTTATTCTGGGGCTTCTCCTTGGTCTGCATCTGCTGTCCAGTAACCAGCCATGATTCTGCAGGCCGTCGTGCTCAATGTGCTCTTCTGCTGTGTCCACAGTTTTCCAATTGAGGTAGGGATCAGTTGAAACCTTACATAAACAAGTTGGACGTCTACTAATTTAGATTTTGTCTTCAATTTGACACTTTCTGAATTGCACTGCTGTACACTCCATTACATGCAAGTATTAGAAGGATGGTATGTTTCAGTTTGACAGTGTTTTAAACTTTTCTTATTAACCTTTCTTAATGCAGGTGGTCTTTAAAAAGGATGTAAAGTTCTCTGGTAACTATCAGTTCTTTTTCATATGTTAAGATTCTGTAACTTTCTCATTATGTGATTGACACAAGAACAAACTGTTTCCACTCCACAGACTACGACATCGAGGTTGATGATGTCAGGATCTCCACTCTACTGGAGAAGGTCAAAGTCAATGATGGTACGGCCATCTATTCCTTTTGCAGAAAGGATGATTAAAGCAGCAAATGATCACTAATATGAAAAACTCTTTTTGCTCCACAGACCGTGCCATGGAGGAGGAGGAGGATGTCAGCATCTCCACACTGCTGGAGAAGGCCAATGTCAATGTTGGTATGGCCATCTAGTATTACGTGCCCTTTATACGGTCCTTTTGCATAAAGGGTAATTAAAGCAGCAAATGATCATTAATACAAAAGAAACATAACAACTTTTTAAAATATTTAACAGGAAAGAATCTAAACGAGCCTCTAGTGATGTTTGGAGACATAGCAGTGCCTACAAATCTAAGGAATGCAGATCCGTGCACAGCTCGTGGCTGCCTGTGGCCTAAAGGCCCCGATGGCAATGTCTACGTGCCATACCGCATCTCCAATCAGTTCTGTGAGTCTTTTTGAAATGTACTCACAACACACATAGCGGTAGCAGCAATAGGCTAAAGGGAAGCTAATGTTCTTGTGTTTGACCCGTTCAGCACGGAGAGAGAGGGACTTCATCATCCGAAGCCTGGATTCATTCAGTCAGTCTACCTGCATTCGCTTCACCCCCTTTGATGGACAGAGGGACTTTGTGGACATCCAGTCTCTGTCAGGGTATGTGCCTCACAGTTCAAATGATGCATAGAATACTGCAGCAATGCATTGCTGGACCCAGTTTCATCCTGAGCGTTAGATTTGTGATAAGAAGGGATGAACTGGAGCATTTTCTCAATGGGCTGGTGGAACTGTTTTTTCTTTCAGCTGTTTCTCATTTGTCGGGCGTCGTGGTAGAGCCCAGACAGTGTCTATAAGTCGCCAAGGCTGTGTCTTCCAGTCAACCATCCAGCACGAGATGCTCCACGCCCTGGGCTTCAACCATGAGCAAACTCGCTCTGACAGGGATCAGCATGTTCGCATCCTTCTGGAGAATGTTATTCCTGGTGAGTTCACTTTGTAGGAAACATAAAAGTACATTTTTGAAAAACTTTTATTTTTCTAGATAAAAGTGAATAATTTTACCAGTGTTTGTAGTAGGTAATGATTTACTACATGGTGAAACATCCAGGTCTGGTATTTTCAGCCATTTGACTGTCAAAATAGAATAAAACGGTAACTAACTTCAATAGTGTGATACCCTGCAGGAATGGAGCATAATTTCAGGAAAATCCAAACAAGGAACCTTGGAACGCCCTATGACTACAACTCTGTCATGCACTATGGAAGGTAACAGCTCAGCTCTGTCATGCCAGAATTGCTGTGATTGAATTTACCAGTATATTTTATGCACTCTGAGCAGCTTCAGATTCAATTCTCTTTGCGAAGGTCATTTGTTTTACAGTGATTGAAATATTTTGTAAAATGTAAAATGTTAGTTATTAAATATTACATTTTACAAGTCGAACCATTGTGCCCATTGGAAGAAATACAAATTTCAATGTATAGTTTTTATTAGTACAGGATATCAAACATATAACTCTATACTGTAACTTTATAATTTTTTGTTTTTTCAAACATTTTCCTGAAGTTAGAGTTAACTTAGAGTCAAACAAAGTAAGCGATTGACAGAGTTTGGCAAGGGTCAAACTGCAGGAACACATCATTACAACCAACACAGGAAAGTTTACATCATTTACAGCAGCTGTGTTAGATATCGAAGAAATCAAAGCGAGGGTTTAAGTGGAGTAAATTAATATTTCAGATTTCAATGCTGAATATACAGTACGGTATCTGTTCACAGGAGTTATGCAGGACCAAACCAGGGGTTCCTGTTGAACAATAATGATGTGAACAGTATAAGTGCGGTGCATGTTGGCAGGTGTACAGCTAAACCGCTTGTTTCATTGTGTGTTTCTGCCACAGGTTTGCATTCTCTAGAAACAGGCAGCCAACTATTGTCCCCATCCCTGACCCCAACGTCGCTATAGGCAGGGCTACCCAGATGAGTCCTGTTGACATTCTCCGGGTGAACCGCCTTTACCAGTGCAGTATGTACAACCTCCAACTATATACACCACATTTTCTCCCTATCTTTTGCTTAACAACCTGTGCCATTATTCATGTTTATCTCTGAATTGAAACGTTGCCTTTTTCAAATCCGCTGCAGATTCGACTGCTTCGCGGTCTTTCCGGATGCCTGCGCGAAGATACCAGTTCGTCTAGAAATAAGTGAGTGCATTCGTGAGCATATGAGCTTTAAAAAAAACAAAAACAAAAAGTATTTTATATAAATATTTGATTAGTGATTATGAACAGTATCGTGCAGCATGAAAACACGTTGCATAATCTCAGCGTGGTTAAGAACTGGAAGTGTCCTAACGCAAGTGTGGCAAAATAATGTACACAAATTCATTTGTTTTCTTTATATTGTCTTGCTTTTTCAAACAGAACAAACAAAAACAAAGGAACATGACTGATGCAACATTTATTCAGCAAGTTAAACCAAACAGGAGTTTTTTCGTTTTTGTTGTCTGTCACTTCTGTCTGCGAAGGGAAAAATAAAGTAGAAAATCATTACTCTGTGTTGGCTAAGTGCTTCTGTACTCGCTTGGAAATGAATTAGTACTGAATAAAATTCTACATTCACTGCAAGTCTCTTTTTTATAAACCACATAATTGTTACATTAGTAGTTAAGTTAATTATAAATAAATTAAATGAGCAAGTATAATTGTGGAGATTTGTGGGGAAAAAAATCAGTAATATATTAAATAATTTGTGAAACTATGGTTTTCTATTAATCATGTATTTCAACCTGCACTGAGCGGATGCGTTGTACTGAACTGGAAGTCACTGGAAGTGTCAGCAGGTGACCAGCATCATTCACAGTGTCATTGTTACATCTTTGGCTTCTATGACACATGGCTTCAGCTTTTTTAAATATACATCTCAATGTTTACATTCACATTCAGAATCAGAGCAAATACACAGTGATTTCATTACATTATATTATTTTTAATTCACCTATACCTATAGTTTGAAAACCTAAACAACAAAACTACCAAATTTAACATGGGAGAGATGTTAATTCCAGTGTCTAGTGGAACATAATGTTCAAAGCAGCAGATGCCGTTTTTCCCACCAAGTATAGTATGGAACAGTTTCTCTCTGTGTTCATGTCTGTACATTTTGTGCCTGATAAGCAAACTAGTTTAGCTGAATCGTCAGGTTTTGTAGGGCTCAGAAAATCAATGTTTGTTAACAGACAGAACATATAAAAGGAGCAGGCTTGCTGCTAGTGAACGAAGATTCAGTGGTTTCTTTGCTGTGGGAAGAAGCTGCTTCCTCTCTGCTGGGATGGCTCGCATGTCTGCTTTCAGGTTCTCGGCTCTGGCTCTGCTGCTTCTGTCTGCCTACTGTTGGGCGGACAGCGAGGTAGAACCTTGTAAACCGTTATCAGTCACAAATTAGATGTTGTTACATGTATGAAGCTTAATCATTGAGCGTTTATTTCTCCACATTCAAAGTGTTTTTTTAGTTACTTAACTTACACGTGAATGAAATGTTTAATTCAATAATGAATTCCTTTTTGTTTTCAAATTTTAATGTTGATCATTTCCTTTTTTTCCACTTTGAAACTGCAGACAGGTAAGTTTTCTATTCTAATAATCTGATCTATCACACATATTATACATAAACATATCATACATATTACATTCTGACTTTGCAGAGGATCTTTCTGTCTCTGAACTTCTGGAGAGAGCGAACAGACATCGCAGTGAGTGCCAGCTTCTGCAGTCACAATGTCCCTCTCTCAACATCACCAGGTTTAACCTGCCGCGTGATGTGTTTCAGTTGGTTCCGATGATGAGCCCATCCTGACTGAAGGAGACATCGCCCTCGGCAGCGAGGCGGAGAGAAACGCCGACCCCTGCACCAGCCAAGGCTGCAAGTGGGGCAAGGCGTCTGATGGAAAGGTCTACGTCCCCTATTACATCACCAACCACTTCTGTGAGTGTCACATGGAGGCCTGGCAGCCTCCACCAGGCGCCCCCTTTAAACAGCCTGTCGTAGCAGCATCTTTGTGTGATGCTTTGAGCCTACATTGAGCTGGTTGTAAATAACAGCAGAAATGGGTCCAGCACTTGTAGAGCTCCACTACAGTGTTACTGTGGGGCGACTACAGTAATAGTGGGTTGATAATGTGCCGTCTTCCTTCCAGCCTCCCGTGAGAAGGCCATCATCGTCCGTGGCCTCGAGTCCTTCTCCTCCTTCTCCTGTATCCGCTTCAGGCCCACCCAGAGCAGCGACCGTGACTGGCTGAGCATTGAGTCCCAGAACGGGTGAGGACCTGGCGGACGCCGAGAGCGCGCCCACACGCCCTGCTGTGCTTTGACCTGCGTTCTGTCCTGTCCAGCTGCTACTCCTTCGTTGGCCGTCGTGGTGGAAAGCAGGTGGTGTCTCTGGCCCGTAGTGGATGTCTTTACCACGGCACCGTCCAGCATGAGCTGCTGCACGCTCTGGGATTCAACCATGAGCAGACTCGCTCTGACAGGGACAACCACATCCAAGTCCTGCTGCAGAACGTTCAGTCTGGTAACAAACGCGCTCACTCTTTGCAGAACTAGATTATTTGGTATAAAACCTAATGAATTTAGGAATATTTCATTTCAGAAGTCTAGAAGTTTCTGTGTGCCTCCTGGTGGTCAAAAGTGTCTAACATTAATATCATATCAGTCTAGTAGAATCTTTCTCCATAAGCTTGACTCTGTTTTTCTCCACAATAATCATCTTGAACTCACATTAAACACTGATAGTTTACCTTCATTTGTTGTGTCTGTTTCAGGAATGGAGCACAACTTCAGGAAGATCGCAACCCTCAACCAGGGCTCTCCCTACGATTACAACTCTGTCATGCAGTACCACAAGTGAGAAGCACCGGGTCCCTTCAGCGCTGCTGTGTGTGTGTGTGTGCGTGTGTGTGTGTGTGTGTGCGTGTGTGTGTGTGCTGTGGTTCACTGTAGCTGCTCTGTGTCTTGTTGTAGATACGCCTTCTCTAAGAACAACCAGCCCACCATGCTCCCCATCCCCAACCCCAACGTGTCCTTTGGCAACGCTAAGGAGATGAGCCGCAACGACATCGCCAGGCTTAACACACTCTACAAGTGCTGTGAGTGTTCTCATGAGTACAACATGAACACGTGTACTGTTTGTCTTTACGCTGGCTTGTGACGGTACCTGACCTGTGTCTGTGCTGTCTTCTGATACAGAGGAAGCCTCTACTTGTCCTGACAGACACATCAGACAGAATGGCACTCAAGCAAGCATTTAATGATCCTAATAAATTTATTTGACTCAAATACATCAGTCTCCTAGCAGTTTTTTTCATTGTGATGATAATGGCTAAATCCTAAAATCTGTATGTATGGGACAGCAAAAATAATTATCTGTGTGAGTTGCAAGCTTTTTTTCTCATCCAGTGCAGTGTGTATACAAATGCCAGCTGTCTAAGATGTCCTATGTCATAATGAATATTAGATTATTTTTGTGCTTTGAGTGAATATGTGTGTATATAAACTATACACTGCTGTTTTTAAATTTGGCCTTGTCACAGTTTCATGCTGTGAATGAAAACAGGGTGTTGAATATCCCACACTGATAAGAGCAGAACATTGTGACGATTTGCCTCCAGACAGTATTTTTCCACTATATTACTATTTGTGCAGTAGAAACATGAATTTATTCATATTCCAAAATCTATTCTAGAGACATTTACAAGCTGGACAAATCTATTATGTTCTGACGCCAATTGTATCAGGGTTCCACATCATCCTCCATCCACATGTACCAATACTGTATATACACAAAGTACTTCCTTAAAAACAATCAAATGTATTTTTAAACACCATTAAACTTGGGGTTGTTGTTAATACAAAGTATGTTAAAGAACAGAATGACTATAATACAATGTAAATAAATAAAATAATAAATCAATTTAATATAGATTTATTCTATTTGTGGTAGGCACAGCATGTACAGTAACAAACATAAAAGAAACACTGTCTCTTCAAATTGCAATGTTGTAAATGCAAAGAAATAGTGCAGTACGAAATATGAAATATTTTCATAGTGTCTAAGTAAACTTTGTTATTACCACCCTTTACTAAAAAATAGTTAAAACTATTCCTCATAGTATGCATACAGTGGTGCAGTAGTCTGTATACACACCTCATGATATTAGCGCACCACTACTGTGACAGATGTAGTGTTTCACACAGTTCGGATTTTGATAACAGTTGTGTTGTTGTGTTTGTACAGATTGATATGTCACGTTGTTTATTAATTCATTACCAGTATAAAATACTCTCCAAGGGTGACGCCGGGACACATTCTTCGGAACCTGCGGTAAGAAATACATCTTTTTTTGACCCTTCACATCTTACTTTATCACTTCCTATTTTTATTGGTCTGGTTCACAGAGGTCTGTTGCAGACATGTTGGCTTTCCATTGGTCTCTCGCAGCTCTGCTGCTGGTGTCCTGCACCTTGGCTGAGGTGATCAAGATTATTAAGCTGTGTTTAGTCTATACAGCGCTTACAGCAAATTCATTTACAAGGAAGAAAATAACTTCTGTCTGTATTCATATTTGAGTAGAAATGAAAGATAAAATGTACAAAACTAATCTAAGACAATGTTTGAAGTTCACAAGTGTTTGAAACGCAACAAAGCAAAGCAACGTATGTATAGCAGATCTTCCTGTTGTATAGCAAGTGTTATTGGCCAGTTTGCTAAAGTAAAAAGTAGCAACAAAAATATATATTTTTTTACTGAAATCAGTTCAAATGTATCTATAGCTTCCTAACATTTTGCTCTTCTATTTCATGTGACTGATGATAACTGCAGAAAGGTAAAATTTAAACATCCCCTTTTTCTAGCGCTGTTCCTGATTTACATTTCCTTTTCTATTATTGAATATACGATGAAGTATTTGGGCTCTTTCGCTCACATACTATATCATGTGCTGTACAGACGTTGCTACAGTTGAGGAAAAGTCCAATCCCCTTTCTGTTGGTGCCCTGCTGGAGAAGGCCAACAGAAACCGCAGTGAGTAGAGTTTGCTCTAATTACTGTGTTCAGCCTCAAATTTGAGCCAGAGTGTAGGTTATTGTTGCCATACTACAAGTGAGACCGATCCCAAATCACCAAACTACTAGTGCAGGGCAAACATGCTGCCAGCACCCTACCACCCAAACTTCACTTTGTTACTATATACTTATGTACAACCTATAGTAGGTTTGACATATACAGTATATTTACACATATCTGTGTATATCATAGGTCACGTCTGTCCAGTCCCATCACACTCCACTACTCACTACAAAACTCAACTGCTCAACTGGAAAATATGGGAGAGGAAGTGTGTTACTATACTACAGTATAATTTATGTTTGAACCATTGTGGGAAAGATGTGCTTCAGACGGTTGAGGCTTCACATACTGTATAAACAGCTTAAGATCAGGACTACTATTAAAAACCCCTCCACGCTGTGGGTTTTGCAGTCCCTGAACCTGATGAGCCCACTCTGATTGGAGGAGACATTGCCATCAAATCAGAGAACGACAGAAACGCAGACCCATGCACCTCGTATGGCTGTATGTGGGGAAAATGGAGCGATGGGATGGTGTACATTCCTTACTACATTGCCAACCACTACAGTAAGCATCCACGCTTCCTTTCATTCAACTGTGATTGTGTAATTCACACCTGCTTACGTTAAATCTTTATAAAAGTTTATTATACACTTTCATGATTAATAATGATTAGTCTACAGTATTACGAATTGTGCTGGTAAATACAGTACACACTTACTCCCCAACATACAGCAACCTACAGTAAATACTGAGTATACACGTGTTACAGACACATAGATATGATAGTAGTTTAGAACTATGCAATAAACCAAAGTCGTGTAACAGACAATATATAACTGCACACATGCTGTTAACTACTGCCAGGCTCCAGGGAGCAGGCCATCATCATTCGTGGACTGGAGTCCTTCTCTGCAGTTTCCTGTATCCGTTTCAGACCCTACCAGAATGGTGATAGAGACTGGCTGAGCATCGAATCCAGGAATGGGTAAGTTTACAGCTGTAACATCTCGCTCTGTCCTCAATCCCTCTCCACAGTCAAACGCCTGCGTGTCACTGTGTGTTTGTGCCCCCACAGCTGCTACTCCTACGTGGGGCGTCAGGGTGGTGGACAGGTCGTCTCTCTGGACCGTATGGGTTGTGTGTACCACAACACCGTCCAGCATGAGCTGCTCCATGCCCTCGGTTTCAACCATGAACAGACTCGCTCTGACAGAGACAACTACATCAGAGTATATTGGGAAAACATCATTTCAGGTTAGGCAGCTTCACAATCGGTCACTTTTGACTTTTTGACTGAGTTTATGTTGTGCTGTGCTGGGGTCATCTGGGGTTTGGTGATCAGGGAATTGGGTAACTTGGACTAGAACTGAAGAAGATAATATTTGTGTCATCAGTGGCTACTGGCCACTCAACAATGCAAAGTTAATGATGTGTTATGTCACAGGTTGTCCGTTATAGCTTTCCTCTGGTGACCTGATGTCACTGTTTTTGGTACTATACAATGTGACATAGAGACATCTTTGGCAAACCACTTGTAACAGTGCTACAATAACACCTGTAACACCTTTTCTTCTGTTTTTTTTACATGTGATCTTCCAAAATAACCTTTTTCTTTGCAAAATATCCAGCAGCATAAATTATTGTGTTAATTCTTTTTAAACTTTCTAATGAACCAAGGATAGCTGTGAACTTGTTCCCCTAATGCTAATGCTAATGCTAACAAAACATCTGTGAGTGACTTTGACCTGCCACTGTTTTATTAAAACGTTTATTGAAACCTTTATATGTGCAAAATACCTTATACAGTATAAATACATAGTTTGGGACAAAATTTTGTTTTGTGATTTACATAAAAAAAATTAAACAAATATTTTGTGAACATTAGCAAAACAAAAAAATGACTCACCAAACTGAAACTACAATCTTTTTTTCTTCCACCGCTGCTGCAGGAATGGAGCATAACTTTGACAAGATCAACACCTTGAACCAGGGAACTCCTTATGACTACAACTCTGTGATGCAATATGAGAGGTAGGATATCAACTTTAATATATTTCTCTTTTTGTCATTGCTATATTATTCCAGTGATAAGCAGGTTGAACTGGAAGCTCAGAAGATTCAGAACATAGTGGAATATCTATATTATAAGCACATTACACATCAAAAAACACATAAGCTAATTCATTTGAACACGTTTTGAATTGTTTTTCTTTGAGTAATAAGAATCTGTCCAAACCTGCCTGAGACTGTCCATCATTTTTCAGGTATGCCTTCTCCAAGAACAACCTCCCCACCATGGTGCCCATTCCAGACAGCAATGTGTCCTTAGGCCAGGCCACCCAGATGAGCCAGAATGACCTTGCTAGGCTGAACCGCCTGTACAAATGCTGTAAGGACAAGTTAACAGTCTATCATAATCCTTCCTGCTGTACAGTACATATGTCCTAATGTCAATTTTTTCCATTTCTGCATACTGTATTAAAACATTAAGCAGGAGACAGAGGCAGACGTGATGAGCTACTGTACCAGTTTAAATTAAGGAGGACATTGCTTCAGTGATTAATTTTTGTGTTCTACTGTTTCTCCACTTCCTCCTGACATATTTGGTGTAGAGAATACTGTAGGCGCCTCCATCTCACAATCCTTTTAAACTGCCTTTCAGCTCTTCTACAGGGCTGACATCTGGGCTTTGTGGTGGCTATTCCAAAACATTTGGCTGGTTGCTTTATAGAAGGTCACAATATTTTCTAGATAAAGTTCCTTCCTCATTATTCCTCATTATTTTCTGAAGTGCACCAGTAAAACAACCAGATACCTCTCAGTTGATATGTATTTCTCAGGTATGCAGGTTTGCTCTTTTGTATCCAAATGCTCCTTTCTTCTATGTTGCTTCCTCACTTAGAGGCCTTTTAGCACATGTCAGCACAGGACTCCTTTCACCATGAATAATTCCACTCATACCGGTTTCAGTCTCCTTTTTAAGCAGTGTAATGACTGAACCTTGTCGTGGTATTCATGCTAGCAATACATAGTTTGAACAGATGAACGTTGTACCTTCAGGCATCTAGAAATTGTACCTAAGAGAAACCAAACTTGAAGAACTCCACATTTCCCTTCTTAATGTCGTGGGTGATTTTTCCATCTCGTGACACAAGTTAGGTGTGCCTTCAAATACAGCCACAGATGTGTCCAAAACTGACTCAGGTGTCGTCAATTAGTCTAATAAAAGATTCCAGAGCTAGGATATCTTCATCTAGGTTTTCCCAGGTTCTTTAGTGTATTACGGAATTTAAGTGTATGTTAATGTCTCTTATCATTCCAGCCTTTACTTATATTGGTGAAACCAACCAACAGCAATGATTTAGTCTGATTTAATGTCAGACAGTGAGGAAATATAGTTTTTCTTCTCTTCTCACAGTGTCCAAAAACATCTGGTCAACTACATATACTGTATGATTTACAAAGAACAATGAGAATAGTGGATTTTCTTTTCCCTTTATAGAGTGATATATGAAATGAAATATTAATGGCGCTATCAACCGTCTGTCCTTCACCAAGCTCTGCCCAATGACATCCATTTCTTCTGCAGAACTATGTGTGACCTGGCATCATATTGTGCAGAAGAAGCAGCCAAGGAATTCAGGCAGGAGACGGTCTGAGCTGCCTGTAACAATAAACCTGCATCTGATGGCTGCCTGTCTGACTAAGCTAAGAACACCGGAAGAGATGTCACTTAATTTTGAATAGTTTTCCCCCAATGTGAAAATTCTTAAATTATGCAATAAACAATAAAGTAATTTCAATTGCTTCTGGATAGAAAATGTCTGTCATCTGTTGCGCAGGACACTTGCCTGATTTGGAATGCCATTTGTATCATATTTGATACAGTGGGAGAATTATTTTGAGAGAAAATCTGCCACAAATGGTTATTTTGAATGTTTTTAAAATGTTACGGGCAAAAATTGTTAACTGTGAGCAACAACTTGCGACAAGTGGACAATGTACCAAATGTGGTTAATAACAAATGCAAACAAAAGAAAAATGGCAAACAAAAAAATAGGGATAGTGTTTAAATGTTTAATAACCATCTGATATAAAGAACATTCATGCTGCTTGATTTTGCCATTTGTTGTACAAATGTATTCAGTTTTCTTTTCCACAGCTTTTATTGATTTCTCTGTAATTTCTTTACATTAAAGATTCGATTTTAATTTAATCTCAGTCTTATCGGATCTGCAAGTCTGCATCAATATCCCTGTTCTTTCAATTTTTCCTCCACTTTATCGGCCGTCCAGTTGAGGTTGCAGGCTCTCAGAGCGTCTATCAGCTGCTTCGTTTGTGCGTCGGCTCCTTTACTCTTCCTCCATTCCTTCAGCACGTCCACCGCTATTTCGTCCAGCTCGCAGGGGTGCCGCCTGTCTATGGACTCCAACTTTACTTCACTTAGACCCAATTTGCGGCCCAGTTTACGCCAATTCCTTGCCAAGTTCTCTGCAATCACCTCAGTGGCAATGATGAGTTTGGCTGAAAGAGGAGGAGAGGACCTTAAGGATTTCACTTTAAAATATTGTGTGCAGTAGAATCTGAGGCTAACAGGAGAAACGTTTTCTACTGAATAGCAAACTAGACACAGTTTCAGTCAGCGGGAAAGTATGATCTTCAAAGATGTGCGGCATTCTAAATGCTGTAGGAGTTGAAGATCTTTGCAGCAGCAGGCAGGAAAGAGATAGAGAATCAAGGAATAACAGGAGTGGTGAGTCAAATGAGATCCAAAGCCAAGCGAAGTATACAAGAAGCTCAAGGTGACTAATAAACAGTCTTTCTGCTGCAACGGCTGGTGTGTGTCCCGTGGTTATATACAGGATAAGCCTGCTGCTATTTACCAGCACAAGCCTGTTTGGAAAATGGAGTTACTTTCATGAATAGTGAAACTTTTCTTTCTGTGATGCACCATCATTATTGCCCTAAACTAGGCCACAGTCTAGTACCTTTCTCCAACTTGGAGACATGTCCAGACATGTCAAGACATGTTATTGTTATTGTGACTGTATGTCTTTTAATAACTAAATGAGTTTGAAGGATACATTGGCTGTAAAAGGTACAACTTCGGTGTACTACTTTAACTCCCAGTAAAGTATTTCAGACTTATTTGTTGTATTTTTACAAAAATCTATCTTTCCTTGCTGTCTATCATTTTTATATGAGCGTTTAAATTGAAGTCAATGTTTTCTTCTGACACAACTTTATTTTTCTAATGGTCAAACAATAAATTGAATATGGACCTACGGGCCACCGTAGCCCACCAGAAATACCTCTCATAACCACATTAAACTCTACGTTTAGAAAACGTTAGTACGTTAATCATATGTTAATATGACGTACAGTAGTTTGTGTGTCACGTCTCCGTGCTCCTGAACACCTCCGTCGTTTCACACTGTACCTTTCTCGGTCTCGTCCGGCTCACTGGATCCAGGCAGACTTTCACAACTCCGTAATTTGTCCGAGAGGTCTGGTCGATGAACCTTATTCAGGAGGTCGCAAAGAAAGTCGGTGTCTCCGGCTCCTAGTTTTTGTCTCTCTGTCAGAAGCCGGAACAGGTCTCGCCCGCTCGTCGTCTTCTCCAGATGCTTTCTACCGATGATGTCTGTGCACAGAAACTTCAGGTCATCCAGCTGCTGCGATGACAGCTGGTTAGAAATCTCCAGTAAAACGCTATTAAACACCAGCGCTGTCATGTTCAAACCGCCAACACTGTCTCCGTGAACTAGGAAATACTTTAGTTTTACTTTCACTTCCGCCTATATTTCGGTCACTGGTAGAGTTTTTTTTTAGCTTTGGGCACGAATCCAGGCGTTATTAAAATCCTCATCATTTCTTTAGGTGTCTACATGCGTGTTGCTGAACATGACTACAAAACGTGCAGTTTACCAGCAAAACAAAGTCTTTACTTAGACTGTCAAAGTGTACAGTCATCCAGGGGCGGATCTACGTTGGCCCTGGGCAACTCCCTCACTTCCAGTGAGTTTTTATTTTCTAATCTGTAACTGGACAATGCGAGGACGAATCCAGTGCAAATCAGTTAACAAACAAGATGAATAAAAATGAGAAAAAATAGACTTTACAGAAGCTGGTGAAAGGGGTGGTATGAGTTATGTATATATACAAATACACACATGCACACACTATTATATATACACTGTATCAGCGGGGGCCAACCCTGGTCCTCGAGAGCCACTGTCACATCAGTAGTGATGTTGTTGGATCAGGGGATGTTGTTTTCCACTACGCCACCATACAGTACATGCTGTAGAGTTAAAATGAATTGTTTTAATAAATAAATACAAAGGAAAATATAACTAAGGGCGCAGCATAAGCAGGATTATGAATACTCAAACACAAAACTAACACACATAGAAGACTGGATAGCTAAACTAAAAATCACTGCAGAGCAGGAAGCCAAAACAATAAATAATCAAACTTGCAACAGGTAACAAAAACAAGGGCAAACACACATGGACCAAACAAATCTTGACCAGAAAGAACACAAAGCAAATAACTGCCTCAAATGATTATGGCACCACCAACAAAGACAGTGCACAACCTACTGTAAGAAGTTATATACAACACAAAACAGGTGAATCAAATCAAACTAATTACGGCAAATGACATGACAACACAACAATAAAACAAGATGACACTAAGCAAAACCACACCAGAGTGCCCCCTGGTGGCATGGGTGGAGAGTCATAACAGTAGTGTGTTTTCTCTCTGGAAGCTCCAGTGATTCTCAGTTTTGCATATATAGTGCTGTTTATTTACTACAATTCACAATGTCATGTTTTTCCGCATTTAGACATCTTGAGTTGTCAGCCTGAAAATTTTTGTTGTTAAATAAACTTTTTGTCCCTCTGAAAAAATGCCTAAGTTGTGGTAATCAGTGCAAGTGAGTTACAGTTCTATTTTACCAGTTGCTACATTGCATCTTAGAGGACCTGTCCTGGATCACTTCAGCTTGTTTAAGAAGAATCACCGGTCCTTCGTTTTCCTGACGACGCTGAAACAGACCCACCTGAATTTGACAATTGTGGTGAACTTCCAAAGTTGTGAGATATACAGTACAATGCATTGTCAATCTCTGTTTTCTGTTATGCGTCATACTTAATGTACAACATGAAAAATGTTTCTTCTTAACATTGCAAGGTCGTCTGTAAATCTGTACATTATTCTTTACATATGTAGCGCTCACACATTTTTGTGTGTTAGTTTGTTGCAATTTTAACCAATTAAGCAAAACATTATCATCAACCCAGTGGTATTACTGTAGTTAGTATTGTACCATTGTTATGAATCCAGTCTGAAGTGACTTTATCAGAGTAAAACATGCAGTGAAATGCAGCGATATCTAATAATTGTAAAAACTGCTGGCACTTGAATTATTTTATTTGCAGTTAAACAAAAAGACATTTAAAATATCACAGACAGACAAATCAGGGAAACATGCACATTGTGAAATCACACTGAGATGCATTGAAGTAGATATTAGAATGTCAGAGTGTTTCACTGATGCTGTAAATACAACATAGCAACAGACGCCGGAATGTAGACATGGAGGGACGGTCTCCATATATGACATCAGATTATAAGACTTTCTGAGGAAATATTCTAACTATAGAATCTCTGCAGCCTTGTGACAACACACAATCTATCATCTAAAACAGTACCGGCTTCTAACCTACTAACAATATTCATTGTATCAATATTATTTACCAATATTAAGTAATTGTGCAGTTTTTGCTCAAACAAATCACATACCAGAAAGAACATTTTTGCACTTTTAACAGATGTTCTTCTAAATACAGTCAAACAGAATCACAATGGTACCAACTCCTCCCTAAATAAAAAGTTGAAGTGCTGTCTCTAACAGATCAGTGGTCCCCTGTGGGATGAGAACTTAAATGATACACTCACATTCGTTTGACCTATGGCAAGAGTGATTTAACATCACTGGAAAATGTAATAATACATTCTGTCAGTCTGAGTAGATGACACAGGGGGAATATGTATCTGAAGAGGGTTTGACTTCAGTTTACAGCACTCAACCATCCCACAAATCATGCGTTGTTTTTTTGCATTTCGATCGTTAAAAAAAGAAAAACCTTTCAGTCTTTGTGCTTTGTGAGTTAAAGAGTCACTGCTTTAGCAACATTTTCAAATGATTTACAAGATTCATATAAGGCAAGATAATATGGAAGTGTTGTCTTCTCTGGCTTTATTGATTTTCATTGTATAAAAACTTGCTTAAAATGTCAGTGACAAAGATGAATAAACGAGCCCCGAGCAGCAGGAACATACATATAAGGCAAGGCTAAAAGAGTCAATAACATTGACATGGTGTATCTTTCCACGCACCAATTGGTTCCCACATTAGTTAAAAACAAAAGTCCCTGTGAATTAGAAAAAACATGCTCAATCCTAATTGGCGGCAGATGCATCTTTCAAACGTGATACAACTCTAATGGCACACACTTTATACACACAAGCCCCATTTTCATTACACCAGTGCTGTGTGTAAATCATTTAAACACTGGGCTTGTAACGGTTATAAAACCAAGATTGAATGTGCAACACATTTTGAATGTTTGCTGTGCTTCTGTTTTCCAGAACTGCACCAAATGTGTAACAACATCCTCGCCAAAGAAAACAAGTCTGAACTTGGATTGGATGGTCAGAATTTGGCAAATTATTTCTCCCATGTCAGGCGAGGGTAAAAAGTACTTGCAGTCTTGTACATGAACTCTTACTTAAGTGAAATAGAACATTACTTGACTGTTTGCCAGAGCAACACCAATGAGAATTGTTAGGCTTTTAGTTTAAATCAAAATGTAAGATTTATAAACATTTTTGAAGAATAATGAAATAAGCATTCCAGACATAATGTACATACTATATATGAAAAAAATACATCAGTAAATTCCTGCATTGTTTTATAAATAAAAAATAAAATGCAAAATGCCCGATAGCGGAAGAAAAAAATTCCATCTATCAGACACACTGTAATAAAAGATGCTATGTTCAAAATAAAAACTGATTCTAAGTCCTGCAGAAGGGGACTCGCAGGTATGAATGCTGACTAACCATATGATTTGCAAATTTGCGATTGTGCTTAAATTTGGTACTTTTATCTCAAACACACATCAACAAATTGTTTCCTGCAAATACATAATTTTATAATAAAAATAATTATTCATGACTTTATTTTGTGTATCGCTTAGATATTAACTGGATTGTTGGTTAATGTTCAGTAATGCAGTGTCTGGTTTGCTGAAAAATGTAATGTAACAACACAACAGGCAAAGTTTGAGAGGCAAACAGCGTTTTCTAACTTTTGTCCCATCAAGACTACGTGAAATCAACAAAAGCTATTTATTGGAGGAGCCTTTTCAGAGAAGCTTTATGTCTTAGCTCCCAGTTTCTTCAGTCATTGTGTGTAATGGGCCGCGAGCGAGGCTGTGTCGGAGATTCACCGGCGGGGGAAGTAGAGGCGCAGTTGTCCTGGTTATAGTTGTCCCGCGCTACAAGTCGTTGGCCCTGCTCCTTCATAAACAGTTCCACCATCATGACCTTCTCCTTGTGCATCTGGAGACTAATGTCCTTGGGGATGTCTGGGATCAGCCAGTCCACAAAGTCACTCATAAGCATCACCACATTCTGCAGAGGACAGAGCCAGGAGCAGATTGGAACAGTTTAGTAATCATCTTTAGAACCAGTGAACTTCTGGAATCAATAATCAGTGAAGCAAGACTGTGGTACCTCAGCAGAGTAGCAGCTATATGATGCAGTAACAAACAATAGAAAAGCTTTTTTTACCATCCTTTGTAATGTTATTATTAACAAAAGGTAACATTAAACAAGGTGAGCTACTGTACAGTAGTGATTTTCCAATACCAAAAGGCTGAAGCTTCAAACTGTTTTGTGTCCTAAAGACAAACAGTTTGTACAACAAACACACAACCTTCGTTCTTTCTGCAGATGTCTGTAGGAAGGAGTCATTACTATTGAGATGTGGTGTGGAGAGGGAGCAGGTTTATAAGCTCCTGGTATATTGGTGTAAACTCTTTGATTTTGACTGAATCGTCACACAAATTCTAAATGACAACAGTGAGATATGTCTAGTTAAAAGCATGTACAGTAGAATTATTAAAATGTGTCCTTTGTGTGAATATGAATATTCTTTACAAACCTGAAATACAATAACGAAAGCGAGGCGGACTGCCAGGATGGCCCAAAACTCCTTAGACAGTTCATATGGTGTGCTGGACCAAGGAGGCTCTCTATAGTCCTTAAACCTAAAGATACAGGATCAGAGGAAAAAAAATATTTCTTTAGAAATTCCATTTCTTAGATAGCTGTTGATATTTTCACCTGTTAACGCTCAAGAAAAATAAAGATAATAAACTTTACATTAAATAATGACAGTAGAGGAGTACTTACATTAACATACATTAGAATACATTAGAACACTGTAAAATAAAGCTCACCTGCATATTTCCACCTTGTAGCCTAGGTGCATTGGATCCAGAGGTTCTGTTCCTTCCTGAAAATCACTTACATTGAAGTAGGACAGAGTGTGGTCAACGAAGCCATGCATGGTGCCGTCCGGGCTGTACTTGTACTGGTAGACCAGCCGAGGGATGAAGTCAGAGGTGAAGGCGATGACAAAGGCCTGAGGGACAGAAAACCTTTTTACCGCCTACTCTCCTCCTGAAATGTGCATTTGCACTCCCTGGCGCTCAGAAAATTTGATTGCTGGCAAACAATGTCCATGTGATGTACCTCCCACATCAGAGTGTGGGATCTCAATAATTAATAATAATTAATAATTCATGTTAATAATACCTCAAACTAAATCATTGAGATAGTCAGTGACGAGGCCCAGGACTGATCCTAAATCCAAGAGGCATCATGCAGTACGGATGTGTCTGTTTGTGGTGTCTGGCAGTGAATGTGTCAGATCAGCCAAACACATGGTGATAAAAAACAGTAACACTTACGTTAACAATAACTGCTACCTTGCTGAGACCTCTCAAGAGGTTGTACCAGATTCCTGCAGACATAACAACCATGATTAGGCTAAAAACAGCTGGTAAGAAGATGCTGTGTACAAAGTCAGTTAGATTCTAGTCACCACTAGATGGCACAAACTCCCAGAGAAGCAGAATGTATTTGGTATTTATGAATATAAGTGGCATGTACCTACAATACACTGTATCTTAAACACATACCGATGTCTTTGGCTTTAACTGCAATCGGTCTGCGCAGCTCCTTCACAAACTTCTTGGCATCCAAGCGAATTTCTATGATGTTGTTTAGCAGAGCAAAGAGTGGAGCCAGAGGGAAAGAGGCCACGAAAAGTGTCACCATTCCGAACTGTATGACTGGAGAGCAAAGCGAGAAAAAACATAGTTTGTTACTCACTTCCTATCACCCTGACACTAGGTTTTCTTATTCATCTTCTATTGTTTGATCTATGGAAAAAAACAGCCTATCATGTTGATTCGTTGCCCAGTGAACACAACATTAGCATTGGAATTTTTGGAGTTCACCAGTACATCTAATAATTGCATTATTGAATGTACATACATACAGTATGAATGACCAATGGCATGTATACTTCCTACTGAATACTAGTACTACTGACTCATTTTGTGTTGGTGTAACCAGGGTAGTACTGATACTCTGGTGGCGACTGGCTGTCGTCATTCTTATTTCTAACAGGCTTATGGATCACTTTTTCCATATTAGACATTAGATGGACATTTTTATGGTGAAAACCACAATTGTAATTATTGTAATGAAGAAGCTTTGCAGAGTCTGATTTATTGCCAGTCACTGTGTAGATGAAAGTTACTAATGCAACCCTTCTTTTAATTGACAAATATCGACTGAGGACATAAAGTTGATGTAAACCCCTGTCTGTCGTAATGAGATGGTTGGCAAAAGGAAATACCTCCAGAAGGCTTATATAGATCTGTTTCACTCAAGCGAAATGAGTTCACATACTGCAGATCCTAGAAGAGTCACTAGATAGGAACAATAGCCATTAGCTCTGACTAGCTGCAGTAAAACCTAAACATTTTACTTTTCATGCATGAAGAGAAATTTGTGGTGCGTACAGGGGGACTATCTTATCCAAGAATGCTGCTCACTGTCAGCCTGTGCACGGAGGATAGGGAGTTTTGCACCAGTATAAGGTCAATGTCAATACATTGATTTCTCCTGGAATATGCCTGCTGAGTTATTCAGCACTGCTGCTTAAAAGACCCGATATTTAAAAAGTCAAGCAAGGGTGGAACAAAAACACATTGTTCATAGACGTGTGGCATTCACTTTCACAGTGGTCAGAAGTATTGTGATCATTTGCTTTCAGCACCGGGTATAGGTTAGACTTTGAAAAGATCGACTGTCTTCTGTGTTGATGTTTAAACCCAATAAGTCTAACATACTATACTTTTGGTTTTTTCATTTTCTTGTGCAAATGTACAAGCATAACACAGCAGCAGGCTGCTTGTTTTGTATGTGGCAGCTGAGTATTTAGCTGTTCATCATCTTCATTCATTCATCTGATTCACTGGAGTTAGAAAAGCAAACAGATTCTATCGAACAGTTCAAACAAGATTCTTCATAATTTACTAAGCATTTAAATTCAGCAGCAACATTTTCCCCCTATTGACTAAACACTTCTTAGCCCTTAATTTCTTAAATTGGCCACGTTATAATTAGGTTCTCTCCAGGTTCTCCGACTTCCTCCCACGGCCCAGAGACATGCAGCCAGGTTGATTCGTCACTTTACATTGCCCGTAGGTGTGGGTGTGTTACGTGTGAATGGTTGTCTGTCTCTATGTGAGGCCCTGCAATGGAACCCCACCCCCACCTCCGGCTGGTAATGATATTCATTTCCTGGGATGGACCGTGAAAACCACTCACTCTTTCGGTGTGAGTTGTGAATAAGATTATCTACCAACATCAAACAGCTTGGACGTCTTTTCAAAATGGGACATTAACAGTACAATCTATTTATTATGCTTGAATTGTCATGCAAACCGGACAAATGATCTGATTTCACTTCTAGAAAGCCAAGAAGGCCATGTGTTAATCATCAAGTGAAATCCACAAGGATTCCTGTGGATGACTTATTTGTGCAATTGTTGTTGTTATATTTAAATGGTGGCAACTTTAAAATTATTTTCAAAGTACATTCAATTGTATTTTCCTTTATTTAAATGAGTCTTTCTTGCCATGAGCTACAGCTATTGTTCGCTTTAGTAGCAGTAGTACAGTAGGAATATTGATCCCCCCTTTCCTCCGCTGATGGTCTGAGCAGGAATGTCCAAACTTTAATGGCTTGTGGGTTACTTTTTAAATGGCCAAAATGACCAACAGCTACTGTAGCATTGTCCAAACAATAGCCAATGGTTGACACACATATAGAACATGAATATGATTTTTTTTTTAAATTACGAAATGCATCCAATCCTTTTACTTGCAGTCTACAGTAAATAATATCTGTTGTGTAGGAGTGCACAAAACAGATATGAGTTCCATATTTTAATATTTTGGCACCTCATCCCCTCAGTAGCAAGCACCCAGCTAAAAATCCTACCATGTACTCAGACAAATTGTGATACAGTAACAGCCTACTATTACAGTCCATCAAACAAACTCATATTCAAGCTTTGGGCTTCACCAGGATGAAGCTGATTTTTCATAATAATAGACAAGACATGGTCTTTGTACTGGGTGGGGCTCTGCATGTACTAACTGGCAGCCATTGTTAATGTGAAGTATGTGTGTGTGTTTGTGTTTACTCACTCATCTCCATGTACTCAGGATTGAGACCAACAAATGGACATAGCAAATTGTCCTTCTCGTGCCGCTGCATGGTTTTGTTCAACTCCTCCTGCTGGCTGCCCGGTTTCTTTTTCTGGAGCATTTTCTTCAGTTTCCTGCACATACATCAACAACAGGGTTGGAGAGCACTGATTTTATTTCTTTATTTTAGGTCATTAAATTAGAACTGTGACACAGATAAGATGTGTTATTTGGGTTAACTTTAGAATAAAGACGAGAAACCAGTCATCCAGTAACTGAAACCTATATCAAGGCACTACAAAATTAGACACAAACAATTACAGACTGATAGATTTAGGGTGTAGCTGGGATCCCAGTTGACTGTGTGTAAAAGATAATGTTAAACATGCTGTCATTTAAATTCCTTTCAGGTGAAAGTATACCTAAAAAGGCACAATATTTGTTTTGTGCTTTTCCAAAACCACTGCCTTCCGTGTGTCTGCACAGTCAACTGTTTGCTTTGCACTCACGGTATGCCGATCTCAAACAGGTTGTTCTGGATGAGCTGCTTGCCTAGCATGGTGATGCAGAGCTGAATGCACAGCTCCATGAGACAGCCGGCATGGGCACACTGCGGACAAAGAAAGGGAAGTCGTAGAGAGTGACTGGGTGCGAATTTGATGCAGAAACGTGCGGAAGAAGAGCCGACAGAGTGAAGTGAAAACAACTGTAACACCAGTTTACGTGAAGGTACTCTACACGTAAGGTCCAGTTAAGCCTTAAGGTGACTTATTACCAGCGTGGACCTGAGTGATGTGATCACCACCACGGCATGTTCTGGTACTACGTACATGTTCACTCTAACATGTGGCATGTTTACCATTATAAACAAAAAAACGTGCTTAGTACAACTGAAAACTTATAAATCATGTTATCATGTCCCATGACACAATAATAATGATGTGATAAAAGAATTAAAAAACCTTTAACTCTGTGTATCAAAGTCTGACAAATATTCATATTCTTCACACACTGTACTTTAATTTGACTCAATTCATACTGTGGTGTTGTCAAATGTGTGTATATAACATACTGTAAGCTGGAAACAATAAACAATAGAGACACATATGTAGCTGTGTCAATGATTAAATGACATTTCTTGACATAGGCAATGAAGCTGTGTCTGACTCGCCTCTTCCATCCTGTAAGATCCAATAACATACAAGTAGTTTCCAGGCCGTCCAACTAGCCTGTGGACCAAACACAATTATACCATTTTGTAGAGTAGTTCAGATTAGGATAGCAGCATTTCAAAGTACTATTACTATTACTATAGTACTATATACAGTAGAGCATTAATATAACTGTGTACAAAGATGTGAAAGGTTGGCTATTTACCTGCCCCTGAAAAAGGCCAAATAGACAATGGGTGTGAAGGCATTGACAAACTTCAAAATAAAAGTTTTGAAGATGAGGCGTTGCTCAAAGCTCTTGTCTGTCTTTGGAACCTCTGAAAAAGAGACGTGACTTTCTCAATTAAAAAATCAATTCATAGTGGTTCTGTATTCCTTTCCTAGATGCCTGTTTACAAGTCAGTTCACTGGAAACTTACAGTAAGTAAAACACATTTAAATAGTTCCTCAAAACGTCTTCAGCAGTTCATCAAAACAGAGAACTTGCTTGGTATAAAACAATCTCTGCCCCAGTTAATTTGTAATGAAAAATATGAGTAACACATGGTTTGAGGAGCAGTTAGCAGTGTTGTCAGTGAAATAAAACTGTGCCTCACCCAGTGTGGTGAGCCAGCGGGCGATGGCAGCATAGACTTCATCTAAGATGATAATGATGATGAGATTGATAATGGCAGCAGTGGTTTTGACAGTGGCTCTGATGTTGGACCTTGCTGCAGGGTAGGTGCTCATATGTAGTGCTGCCCTAATGCTTATGCGGTACAGGATAACTCCGAAGACTATGGCGAATGTCACAACAATCTAAAAATCAGAAGAAGAAGAAAAATGCACAAATCTGACAATCTGCCGACAAACTAACACAGATGATAAACAATAAAAGGCTGCTGCATGAACATCTGATGAACAAAGCAGGTGACGATTAACAGAACTTTACAGCGATTATCGTAAAACACAGAATGTCAAGCAAAGGTGCTGACATGACTCATGTTTACAGACATTTCACACTACTGTAAGACCATATCAATGATTGAGGTTCTGACATGCATAATTCTACGCTGCATTTAATAAAACTCCAAATCCAAAAATGGCTGGATGCTGTGTACAGTAAAATCCACAGTCAATTTGCAAACGTTGCGGATTTTAATTTTGTAATAACAATAAAACATATAAACCCTATCAAATGTTTTCCATACGGTTATGGAAGTAACACATCTAAATGATGAGCCCATGTGCACATACAGTATGTCTCATCTGCTCTAACTGCGTGGGATGTAACAAGACGGGTAAACTGCCCATGACATCGACACTAATCATCTCTCTCTTCTTTTGTCTCAGTGTAGAACATTGATCTGTAGAATACTTGTATACTGGCTGATGATAAAAGCCTTATAAATGTATGAATCATTCTCCTGCAGAAGTAACAGCTCAGATAAACTGTAACTCTAGTTCGGGTCACAAATCATCTTAAGATTATCGAGATGAGTCAGTGTTGCTAAAGTGTGTTCACATATGTTTTTACATTGGGGACAACATCCAAAATAGGTGGAACCAAACCAAACTCAACAAAACTCATTATGAGTCAAACACCCACCCTCACAATGTTAATCTGGAGTTATATAAGTGATGATCACAAACTATTGTTTCAGATCATATTGTGCCAGAGAAACACATCTGGAGATCTGAAGCTATTCTTATGTGTAAAGGAACGTTGAGACTTACCAGGAAGGCCATTGTCATCAAGATAGTCAGGTAAGCAGGCAGTCTGTCTGTACATGTCAGCTTCACCTTCTCATTCTAAAACACACACACACACACACACACACACACACACACACACACACACACACACACACACACACACACACACACACACACGGTGATATGACGGACATATTGGAATGTTCACTGTGTCTCCGTCTGTTAATGTGTGTGTGTGTGTGTGTGTGTGTGTGTGTGTGTGTGTGTGTGTGTGTGTGTGTGTGTGTGTGTGTGTGTGTGTGTGTGTGTGTGTGTGTGTGAATGTGCTATCAAGGCCTTGTGCCATCTTCCTGCCAGCAGTTTTTTATGCTCTGTGCACGCACAGCACGCACACACACTCACTATAGTGGTTCAGTGGAGCATAGCTAATCCAGCCCCCAGCTACCGTGTCACATTCAGGGCTGCTGAGAAATAGGTCAAAACGTACAGTTGTATTTTCAATGAAAAGGAAAGCCGCAGTACAAGGCAAGAGGCTAATAACCTACAGGAACACACATGACTCAGCCTCTCTGGACATGTCACATTAAATATGTCGTATTCAGTCTTTGTGGTTGTTACCATATACAAACATGTTTTAGTGTCTGAGCATTAAACATCATGGACAGTGATAGATGGACAGTGTTTGTTTCTTATCTGAGTGTTTTAGAATAACAGTTGGTTAGTACCTAAACAGTTTTTTATGAAGGGTTAAAAAATGTCCTTATTGATTAAATGTAAAAAAAAAAACATTGTACAGTATTTTTATTATTCTTGTGTAATGTAATTGAAAGAATGAATGAAATGAAAGAATATCGAAAAAATCAGGATGATTTATCATTCATTGTGCTAAATTCAGCTACATTTACAGTAGCTGATGTATAGTCCAGCTGACTTCCACCTGCAGTCAATGACTACTGTAGTTCCACACAATACATTTGTGCCAATTCATTTCAAGTTCTCCTTGAAATCTTCAGCAACCTCCGGCATGTTGCATAGTTTTTTTGTTTTTGTAAGCTTTGAATGTTTATTGGTTAAATAACTGTACTGTATGTTCTGTCTACTGTATGATCTGATCAGGTTGAGACACTTGAAATGTTTTTGACTGAGCAGCTTTTACCTTATCATGCTTGTGTTCTTTTCTCATTGTCTTCTTCATGACCTTGAACTCATACTCCGCTCGGTTGTGGTCCTGCAACAGAAAATAGTTTAGACATTACTTGGCATGAAACTGTGAAAGTCTGTGACAGTAAGTGAACCAAGAATGGCATTAAAAGAATGGAGACAGCCTGTTTGCATGAGATTTGACACAGTGATTATGGTGTGTTTGGCTGCAAGTGCAGCGCTTGGTGAAAGAACAGAAAGTAATGCATCAACCCACCATGAACGGATTAACCAGAAGTCATCATGCTAAACATGTAATAAATCCAGAATTCTTCTAATTGTACACATCAGGGAAGAATCAGTCACCGGGACATACAGCATGAGATAATGTTGAGGTGACTGAAGGATGCCTATTTTGCTAAATGCGATGAGGTATGTGTATGCAGTCATACCTCTGTGATGTGGGGTGTCTAATTTGTGCTGATCTAAATTAATCCTTTCATGGTGAGGAATAAAGTGTATTGTTCAGTGTTTTGTAGTATGCAGTGTGCGCAGTAATACTGTCCACAGAAAGCCAAGAGGGATGAAGAAGTGCTTATGCTGTATATGGAGGAAACTGAATCACTAAAAAAAAGCTGAGGGTTAGACAGTGGTTTTTGCCTGGAGGTCCATGTGTCTAGCTTTGTGGACAAAAACAGTGAAAATGCACAGACAAAGAGCCCCAACATAGGGCAAACAACATCAATATATTCATACTGTACATATCCAGCAGGCAAAACTGTGGTTTATGCAAAGTGCTGTTAGTAGGGACTGGTACTTTAAGTTGCCTACTCAGAGCTGCGTCCATACAGTACTATACAGTACAATACTATATTCAAGTAATAATTCAGAAACAGAATCTCATATTCCTTTATATTCAAATGGCTTTGTTATCATTTCGACTGAAAAACTGTAAAGTGTCTTAGGAAAATTATCACCTGGCCCTGGCCTTATACTGTCCATTAAGGCAACAACTAGTAAATAGTTTGTTAAAGAATGTTTCTTTAGATGCTAAATGTTTATCTCTTTGTGCAGGACTGTCAGGAGGCCAGAACCTGTTCAAACTAGCAGTACCGAATTCCAGGTTTCAAGATATGGACCATTTTTACAATAAGGTTGAAAATATTCCTGCTCCAAATTCCACTCTGTAGTATCTTATTGACAACACATACTGCGGTTTCTTGAAATACACTGTAGATACATGCATACATAGATTTAGCCAGACAAAGTATTAAATAGTTTCAACATTTAAAAATGAGTTTTGCAGCGGCAGTGCAGATTTGGTCCTAGTTTACACTGGAAACCTTACACTTCCTTTTATAGATGTATGTGTTGCTTGTTTTATGTGCTGCTGAGGGCACAGTTATCATTGTTTATTAAAAAATTCTAAAATCCATGAACATGAACGTGGGAGCAAAACATTGCTGTGCTGAGAGGCCCAGCAAAGGCCACCTAACAATGCACCTCACAGAGAAAGAGCAAAGCTCCAGAAAAACATGACTCATGAGCAAAAAGATGGAGATGTCAAGTGAAAAGACCTCAGTTAGACCGTGAGACACCTTGAAGGAGAAATATTATAGTGTTAATAGTGGCTGCAGAAACAGGCATTCATAAACAAAGAGAGTAAGCTTAATCATGAAAGATGGAGATAAAACAAGTTGGATGCAAACCTTATGCTCCTCCTGCAAAATACAGCACACACATAAAACAGAAGATGTTAGTCAGGAGTCTTCGTCTCGGGATCAAATGGCATGACACTTTTAGAACAAATATATAGAATAGAACTAATAGAACAAAATGTCTATATTTTGAAAACGATTTCAATAAAAAGGGCAGTGCAGTGTTTGAATTCATCTTGACTTATAAAGAATAGAACATTCAGAACTGGGGATTGTGAGTTGTGTAAAGGAACATTTCTTCAAGAAATGACTCACTGCAGAGACCACACGGAATCCAGAGAAGGGACCTTCGTAAGTAGATAATCAAAACTGACTTTTTAGGATTGTTTAATGGCTTAAATTCTCTCTCTCTCTCTCTCTCTCTCTCTCTGTATATCTGTATATCTGTATATCTCATGACGAGTGTATCACTCAGATTGAACTATACATGCACACCTGGACCACAAGCAACTGCATGTGTAGTAAAGCATTTGTACCCATTATAACATAAAATATGTTAATTTTCTATAGTATGACTGAGCTTGTACAGTATATAAACAATTATCAGTGGCCTTTCCTCACCTGCTCTTCCTCTCCAAAGCCTGTCAGGTCCCAGATATAATTGAGTCTCATCTGTCGTCTCTTCCAGTGCTCCATGAACAGAACAGCTACAAAATCAAGTGTGTACAGAAAGACAAACACAGACTATATCACACCTTATTACATGTCTGTAAACCACTGGGCTTTGAACTTTTTTACATTGTCAATGTTTGTGTGAAACTGTAATCTGTGCACTGTCCACAAGAAACAAGATAATCACAACATTTTACAGCCCAATCAATTTAAGGCACTGTGCAACTATTATCAATTCTATATTTATTTTGTTTATATAAAATATGAATGGCACAAACTGTCTTTTAGGAAGCATGTTATGAATTTCTAATGCTATGCAGATTACATTATATTTGACTTAAACATAAAGGTGTAGATTAACTCTCTCTCTAACTGTCTTCTGCTGTATTTGTGGGCCAGAAAATAAGCTATTACATTAGATAGCTACTGTAAATTACCCAATGCTTGCTTCTGGTTCTACTGTGAGAATTCTGTGACATCTTTCACCACGATACCTCTTTTCACTTTGTATATAAAAGAAATCTTAACAAGCCTAGTAACTCCTAAAACAAATATTGCTAAAATTTGTGAAAATGAAAGAAAAAGTAAAAATAAAAAGTTACTCTCAAAATGACATGGCATCTTGAGGTGGTGTTGAACTCCAGCTTTGCTTCACTGAAGTGAACTTCACTGAACCCACTACTGTACGTTCTGTTTTCATGATTAGTCAGTGTCTTTACCCCACAGGGCCATGAAGACTGAGAAGAACACGGTGGCTGGGTTGTCAAACAGGTGGCTGGCTCGGGCTGTACCGCATGCCGTCGCCAGCCTCCAGTAGCTGCATACGCGGTCGCACAGAGGACACATGGTGATGTTGTTCCTGGGATCACAAATCTCCATGCTGACAACACAACAAACAGATGCATTGTGCAGGTAGAGTAAGAACAGCAGGGAGACTATAGAGTACAAAACTACTAGACAACTAATAAAAATAATGAAAACACTGTGTACCTGGGTATGTTGTCATCAACGGTGGCACAGCCATAGAGGAATACAATGACTCCAATGATGGCTGCAGGAATCAGCATCTGTGTGTAAACTCCTAACCAGGCAAAATAAAGTCCAACCTTCTCCCCAAAATACTTCCTGTTGGATGAGACACCAGAGTTTAACATTACAGTATCAGTGCACAGTAAATATAAAGCTACACTATGTCAATTTCATAGTGAATCTGTCTTCTGTACTAGTGCTACCCTTGCACTGAGGATTACTATACTGTAGATACTGCATCATTACTAGAATGACCAGAAAGACCAAAATGGCTGACTTTTGTATTCAAATTCTGATCACACCAACCAGTCAAGGCCATAAACCAGTCAAAGCCAGGATACCTGCCTACCCTGTCTGTTTCCGCTGGAAGTTTCTTAAGTTAGTTTTTCCCCTCCACTATTGCCCAGTGGTCATCTGGGATATGTTTTTCTGTATCATTATATATAGATGTATTTCAGTGTGTATTTTTTTATTATGTTAAACCTTACTTCGTACAGTGCCTTAGGATAAAATTTGTTGTAAATTGAAAAGAACTCAAAATGTAATTGTGTGAAAATACTGCTATGGACCTGACCTGATGAGTCCTATGGGCTGGTACTTGTAGAAGACACTGTAGCAGGCCCACTCTTCATACAACAGCTGTGAAAAGAAGCAAGTCATGGTAATAACTAATTCTAATATAGTTTTAGTTTTTTAATCTCATATTTGCTTTTGAAACCATGAAAAACCATGTTTAATGTTTGTTTGTTTTAAATTCAGGTTTTATTCTGTAAGCAATATGTTTTTATCTTGTATCTCAGTTTCTTTCACTCCCTGACTTTTGACTTAGATTGGCTTGTACTGCACCTTTCTCTTATAGGCTATTAATTTACATTCTGAAAATAGGTCTGCCCCAGCTAATACTGATCACCTTGACCAGTTGTGTTCAGTCAATCAGCAGTATTAGCTGGGGCAGTAAGAGTTGGAAAACCAGCAGGACAGTGGCTCTCAAGGATCAGGGTTGAAGAACCCTGGTCTTACACAGACCCACCGTAGGACTGTGATGCAATACAGCAGGTACTAGCCCTTCAATTGAGAAAGAACATATGACTAAGCCCTGTTTCATAGATGAAGTCATCAGTTTATATAGCAATAAATAAGTTGTACATACAGTAATAGTATGAGTGAGGCTGAAGACGTTCATAAAAAAAAGATGTCAGTGCTCATGTTTTAGGTTTAGTATCTGTATCTTTTGTATCATTTCAATCAGCATTCAGCAGGCTTAAAGTGTTTGTGTGATTACATGGAAACAGTCTGTACTTACCCTCCTGTCATTACGATCTGCATCCACTCCCTCAATGTCTCCCTGTAAAACACAGAAACACACACTAACAGTTAAACCTATATCTAATAAATATATCTTTTTTTACAAAAACATGGTTAATGTATTACAATACAAATAAAAATACAGAAATTTCTGGGCTATTGTTATTAAAAATAGCATTTAACTTCTTCACATTAGTTTAAAGTCATCACATATCTAAGAGATACTCACATCATGCAGTGGATACCCAGACACATAGGTACCGCTGGCTAGCAGACTGGTGATTCCTTTAGACAAAATCAGGAGTAGGACCAGAACATTTTTGAAAAATTACTTCTTGTGTTTCTTCTTTTAAGTTACAGACATTTTCTTAGATTCAGTCTAAATTGCTTGTCTTAGCTCTCTCTGTTTCCTGTATAACAACTTAGTTTGTATGTCATTTTTCTTATGCTTATGATAGTACTCAGGACACATGGGCCTTGTTGTAATTAAGTTGTAATTAATATATATATTTTAAACATGAATATTAACCAAAGGTTAATAATATTTAATGTGCTTACATATTTATCATAATGTATGAAACCATAGCATTTGCTTTTCAAAGTAACACATGTACATCTGTGAACTCGGGTAGACCTACAGGTCCAGATGTTGCTAAAGTATCTGCAGTACTGTTTATTCTTATTCATTCTGTACTTTGTATACCTAAATATTTAACTTTAATTTTAAAATTTAATTTTACCATGGGTCGAGATCATACTGTGCAGTATAATTCTACAACTAAAGTCAGATTAGTTGTAGGATGGACAGATTAAACATGTCCAGTTTTACATCAATCTATATTGGGTAGATGACAGAGAAATGTATACTGTAGGTACAGTACCAGCACTGTATTATAAAATGTAAAGTGGAAGCCAAAAGATTTTAAGATTTCATATATATGACATATAATAGAGTTAAAGGCAGCAGTCATACCCATTGAGTATCTGGCTCTCCTGCATTTTGTCCTCTTCAATACCTCATGTACCTGATAATCCAAGCAAAGAAGAAGTTGTCGCAGACACAGGTATGGAAATCATAACACATCTATATTACCTTTTCTCTCTGTTAGCTGAAGCCAATATATTTATCTACTGTACTTACTATTGAGCTCCTGGTCTTGCTGTCAAAGAACTGGTCTCTGTCAGAAAGATCAAATCTAGGAACAAAGACCAAAACAGGTCTGGTTTCAGTCGAAAATGCAGAAACATGTATATTTTATCAATCTGTATTAGTCTAATGTGTATTAGGTCACAGTACTATAAGCACAGAGTGCAAGTGACAGTGAGACACGGAGAAGCCCCCTATTGCCGCAACCACTAATCATCAGGATGCAGTGTACCATGCAGAGGAACATTCATAGTTAATGTCTTTACTGTGGTCGGTGTTAGCTATGGCCACGGCTCTGATCCATACTTTACATCCCACATTAACATTAAAACTACATTATGTAACTTTTTCACTGATTTATTTGTCTCTTATTCTGCAAACCTACCATATTGTCCTGTTAAGACACTTCCAAAGCTAACTATCTACCATGTCTATTCATCTTGCGTAGCAGCTTATATGGACATGTAATAGTTAAAAAGCTTCTCCATTATTTGAAACAGTGAATTGAAGCTTTTTACTGTAAAGATTGAATGTAATGTATGATGTATTGACATAATTACCAGTATTGGCCAGAGGCTGATATCATTAGTTTTGTAAACCATTTGACAAGATATAGGAATATCAATAATTTAGGATGCAGGAGCGTATCCAAGCTGACACTAGGCAAGAGTGATACACCCTGGACAGGTCACCACACATTGTATGGACAGACAGCCATACAGTACATACTCTAACACTAACAGACTAACAGAAGCCTTCAAAAGTACACACTAGTCCTCCACTGCCAGACTGCATTAATCTGAATTTAATAATGCAGTTCTGAAGGAAGTTAATTTAATACTTTTAGTCCTGGAGTACCTCAAAGCCCTTCAAAGTTTTATGTGTTTTGAAATCCACGTTATACTGCAATTTAGAATTAACCTTACCTTAGGAAACTGGCCTGGGGTGTTTACAGAAATGACAAAGATGGAGAAGGACTGGAAGGAGTTTTTTTGCTACTGTAGCTGTTAGTCAGAGCTGTAAATATAGCTGCCCACTGCCCACTCTCCTGTCCATACATCTCAGCAGGCTGACATTTATGCCAAGACATCCACAAGTGGGAAGATGTGCATTTAAAACCATCTTGGCAGTCGACGTCTTATTTTGATTTCTCAATGTAGTGTCATGTAAATAGTCTTATACAACTATGTACCTCTTAGTCAATAAAGCAAAAATTGACTAAGATGAGTCCATATACAACCCAAAGACTCAAAGACTGCAAATTTAGTTGTACTGTACTTGTCGGGATTGAACAGGATCATCAAAATTCAAATGGCAATGCATTTGTCAATTGGTAAATCAATATGCAATATCGTGAATTGAAAAAAAAAATTTGAAAAGGCATTTTGCATTTGACATTTTGAAATTCAATAATAAGTAATAAGTAATTTGAAAATTATTTTTTTCAAACTACTATCATAGCTACGATGCTTCACCAGTCTGTTTGCTGAAGTTGCAATAGTGGACTCTGATTGGTTTTGGACTGTTTAACCTTGGCCAATCAAGTTTGAACAACGTTTTATGACACTGTGTGCTGTCACATTTGAAAATAGATACCCCTAAACCATGAGAAAATGAAATGCAGTCTTTATTTAAACTTTTAATTAATGAAACTGGGCATTGAATTGCCACTTTTAATACTGAACTGCCAAATGCAAAATGCATTTTCAAATTGAACGATGATATTGCATATTGAATTGCCAGTTGGCAAATACATTGCCATCTGAATTTTGAGTATGATAGACTTCCATACCCATTCCATACTACATAATTACAAAAGATACAGAAGAAAGAAATGAAAAGAAGATACAAAAGAAGCTAACCTTGGGCAAACCTGAAAAAATTTCATTTCATTATAACTGTGACAAATGAATTACCTTTCATCAGTAATTCATATAGTTGCAGAGGTATACTCATTTTATTATGTATATGCCATTGTCAGAAAGAGGCCCAAAAATAGACCATGTGCAGAAAAAGCTAACTTCACTGATCTTTTAATGATTCTTTTCTTGACAGTCAAATCAGTTATTTACGGCCTGTTTTTATCACTGGAACATAACTAAAATTAGAAAATGAAAAAAGCAGAAGTGGACATTCTATTTTGGCATTTTTAACAAGTCAGCTTTCAATAATTGCTTAATTACTCAAAATGTTGCAGAAAGGATTTTAAAAGGAACTCCTAGAGTAGAACAGTTCATATGACTCCAACTTTAGCACCCGCATCAGTCAACACCACAAATGACTTAAAAATGCCAGTGCTCCCATTTGGAGCACTACACCCCAGCACCTCAGTACATCACAGACCTCCTGACCCCATACTCTTTAAAAATTGATCACGTAATTTTAGCCACTTAATTTTTCCTGCCAACCAACTTCTAATCAAAATATCTGGTTGTTTAAATGCAACATGATCCATTAAAGGTTCAGAATGGCATCATATCTTTAAGAATATAAAAACATGATTCAAAGCACTGCCCTGTAATGGACTGGCAACCTGTCCAGGGTGTACCCTGCCTCTCGCCCAAAGACAGCTGGAATGGGCTACAGCCCCCGCAATCCCACATGGGATTAAGCGGTAGAAAATGGATGGATGGATGCATTCACAGCACTCTACAGTGGATTACTCACAGGTGCTGCTTCTCCCTGGAGAAAGGGTGAGAGAGAGGTTTTCTGTTTTCTTGCTGGTTGGCGCCTACTTTTGGGTGAAGAGGGGCTGTGATTTTATGAATATACAGTCGGATCTTCTCCACCAAATTGCTGCCTTGTTTCACTTCGTAGACCTGCAGAGGATGAAAACAAAGTGCACCCAAATAGTTAATGACCCTTTAATTTTGCGTGTCTTGTATGTGTCACAATCTGAATCAATCTACTGAATGTGATTAAGTATTTCATAGGAAGGTTTGTGCTTGCAGTGTTCCTTTGTAAATACTAAGTGATTTTTGGCACTTGAAAAATGGTTTCTATTTGCATGCATACATATTGGACTTCTATCCAAGACTCATTATAAGGCTTTGCAAAATGGCCTTTTTTATAACACTTCATTATTGCAAATGGCTAAGCAACAGGAAACATTCATCTTCACACTAAGCCAAACAAAAGGATACAGAAAATATTGTATGCTTTACACAGATGCAGAATATAAGTGGGCGGATTACCTTCTTTGTTGGCATTTTGAGTTTCATGAACTCAGCCTCACGACACAGAACATTCCAAGGAGCATGGATCTTCAAATAGCCCATTCCAGAGATCTGTCTCAGAAAACAACAAAATTAAGTTTGAATTTATTAGCACAAGCTTGTGTGTACATAGCCTCTACAAACTGTGAATTTGGTTTGGTTGACTAATGTGGACCAGCACTCATTTTGTTAAAAGATGTGCAGAAGTGTTGATTGACAGTTTTACTTTGGAAAAAACTCATGTCTTTATTGCTGTCTTTAAACAAGATTGTTTCTGCAGCCTCCACAGTTATATAAAACTCCCACACTGCCAGACTCACTTCACACCCTTCAGCTCGGCACACTGGCCTGTCTGGATAAAGAAATACGTAACAGCCACTTCAAACTACTGCAGCAGACTTCCTGTAAAGTTTTGTATATTATATATTATGCCCCTTTACCAAGTCAGTAAAAAGTGTTTGATGTTTGTTCTGTCTGCTAATTATACTGTAGGTAGTGGGATATAAATTGTAAACATACTAAAGTAGCTGGAGTAGGTTCATAATACAACAGAAACACATATTTCTATATAAACATTAAACAAAGTACAGAAGTGCAATCACCAGTACATTTTGTATACTGTAAGAAACTTTTTCTTAGTGCCCAAAAATCAAAAAAAATGTTTTGAGGCTGGAGTGTAAAAGCTCAGTAGAATTTTTTATTGCTTTGAATTATAGGTACATTTATTCATAGGTACACTTATTAAAATTATTTGCAGTAAATCATTTATCTGGGTAATGAGAACTATGACTAAGTTGTTTTGTTATTGTGCTCACATTTTCAGATTCACTGACGATAATGAGCAGGTGGTAAATGTAAATTACTGTTCAAATGTTTACATATACTGTAAATGTAAAAGTGTGTTCTGGTGATGTTTAAATCTACTGTATTATGAAGTGTACTGGCAAATGCTGTAAAAAATGTTATTGGAGCACAGCATTGGTGTTTTCTGATGGTGCTGTTTGCCATAACAATGATGTTTCTCATATGAATGTTATCCACAACATTAAAAATGTCTCTTATTTCTGTCACTTATTTTAGGTAAACTATAACATTTCCTTTTCTTTCCAAATAAAGGACATGCTGAGTGGCACCAAACATTTGCAGAGCAGTGTACTGTATTTTATAAAACATAACTACTCTTATACTAATACTGTATTCTGTAAATTGAGACCTTAAAAGCGCAACACTTGCACATTTCTAAGACATGTACTGTACAGAAAAAAGGACTGAACTCATGTTCCCTGTCTGCAGCTGTCCACATCTGGCCATTTAAATGTAGGTTCTGCAGTCTGCAGTTCCTTTGTGTTTTAGTTTGACACAGACAATTTATTTTGTGATAAACACTGAACTGTGTGTATATAAGAAATTACAGTAAAGAAAATTTAATTGCAATCATATATAAAGTTGTTCAATTATGTATACTTCTTTACTTAATTATCTAAACAGAAATTCTGTAATTATCTTGGTGCACTCAAGTCCCCACACAGTAACGACTTCAGTGTTTGCCTACACATTTCAAGCTATTTAGACTGACATCTATGTGACACCCAAGCTTCAATTAATACATCAGTTTCTAAAAGTCTTTTTCAGTATCAAGTTCTTTTATGCCAAACATGCATGCTTATATGAGATGTGTAGAAATTAAACACAATAATGTTAAGCGATACCTCACCGCTGAAAAGCAAGTTGTGTTATAAAAATTGGACATTTTTTTTTACCCAAAATGTGCAAAAACATTTGATTGTCTACTGTCCAGAGAACAGGAAAAAGCGTCAGTATTACTGTATGTGCTGTGGCTGAAAATGGTTATATCCTAAAACACATAGAATGCATTGTGCCCTGACAAATCTCCCGAGCTGCAGTGATTTACATTTTTAACAAAAGGCTATATTTTAACAGGGTGTTTGAATAAAGACACTGCTTCAAAGTCATTGAGCAGCCTTTTATTTTGAAAGCAGACAGTTGTTAGAAAGCCACAGATTCTTCATTTTGCCAAAAACAACTTCTTCTTTTCTTCACCTGCTGTTAGTGGCTGGTTAAACAAGATGTTGTCCCTTCCTAGAGTCTCTGTGACGATACGCCGATATTACCTACAAAAGGATGAAATGAATTATTTTATCAGTACTAGAGTTGCTGCCAGCCAGGCTAATACACAGGCTAACTTTAGAAACATAAGCTAGCGTTTTTTAACAGTCCAAAACACGTCAAGAAGCAGCTTGTAACTGCACTCTAAATTCACAGCACAAGCTAAAACAATAAACGGTTGAATATAATACTTACTCATTTGACTATTCTGTCGATCGTCCTTGGCATCCTGAAGCTAGTTTCCAGAGCTCCTCTGACCATATGTAGCCCAAACCGATCACAACAAATACACACAAATATATTTCTTGTCAGCAGTAGAATCCGAAACGTCTTCCAGCAGAAACCGGCAGCAGTAGAGTCATTGCAGCACTGGGATATTCAGTTGTGTTTCTATCGGTGCAGACTTGATGCAGCACCTGTCAGCTGACGTTTCTTGTTTTGCGGATGCCATATGCCGGTTCTCAGCTTTCTGCTGCAGGCTGCCGGATTATGTCCTCACATCTCGTCCTCCTCCATACGGCGTAACTTGTTTGCACTGTACTGTGGCTCATACAAGTAACCTTGAATACCAGGCTGTACTAATACACGGTACAACTCGCCGTGTGCTGTGTACACTGGGGCCATAGCAGCCCGTGTTGCTTTCCTCCAACACCTTGTTGGATTGGCCCCACTTCATGGTCACGTCTCCTTCTGTAACTCATGTCATGCAATGTCTAGTGTTTCTGAATCTCATGGTTTTGAACTCCTTTTTTTAGGGGACCCCATGCCTAGTCTTTATGGAATGCCATGTAATGATCTCTCGTACAGTATCAAGTCTTGTCTAAGCCAAGTTTTAAACTTGCTCCCACTTGTATAGTACAGGCATTTTAGTCTTTGATGCTATGTGCTTAGGAAATGTTTGGTACCACAATGCTTTTTAGTCATTTTGAGTCATTGCCATTACCTTGGTTGTAATTGACCTGACCTAATTGAGACTGTAGTATTCCTGTTGGTGTCACCGACTCTTGCACTCTTGACCTAATATGTATCTTGCCGATCATACGCAAACTCCCTGGATATTACCCAGCCCAGCCGGCATCTCAGCCAGCTTTCTTAGCTACTGTTGCTAAAGCTTGTCTACATACTATGTCTCCCATACATCGCCTCTAGCCTTCACTGTGCTTCAAACTGTCCATCTTTTATGTTAATTGAGTTAGTTTCCTTTATCCTGCATGCACCCCACTGTACCACGACACATACACTATGTAGAGATTAACCTTGAATAAACTTTAACCTATTATTCTGGTTACTAACTTGGCCTAATCAGTGTTCTCTTTTCTTTTGCACTTCGCTTCCTGCTCAGTTACTGCAGAGCCCCATACTACTGTATCTTCTATTAGAAGAGAAAGCTTGACTGATAATAAATACCAATCAGCTGTTTCTCCTGCTGTAACCCATGCCATTTTTTCACCTTTTCTTCCTTTTCCAGCTCAAGCCCAGTCTGCAGGATGTTGTCCTCAAACTCCTCCCGCCTTAAGCGCTTGTCATCCTCGTGATAGTGCGCCTGTTGCTCCTGGGCTGCGATCTCTGGGTCTTCTTTTGGCTGCAGTGGAGCTCGGCTGCTCAGTCTGCGCCGCAGCCGTTGGATGAAGCTGTTTTTGCCAAATATGGATGAGTTTTGCTGTACGCTGGCAGGCTGTTCGATGTCATAGACCAGCACATAGTCCACTCGCCGCTGCCCATCAGAGAAGTAAGGGCCAAGCTGTGGATACGATGACCCATCATCCGCATAGCGATTTTTCATGTGCTATGGGCAAGATAGAAGGAGAGCGTATTATGGATAATTGTATATGAATAGAAACATTTTAATATTCTAGTATTTTTACTAGACACTGGAATACTGCATAAAACTTCCACCATCATTTTGGTTCTCTTGGACCCTTAGAGTTAATTGATCTGAGAGCATCCTTAAGATCAGACACCTTTTAGATGTTATAGTTTTTATCAATTGATAAAACACTACGCCTCGCATTCTCACAACAGTAAACATAAATCCAATCAAATCGGATGTCAATTAGATGTTTCAACATGGCTGGGCCTGAATCAGTTATTTGAGTTTAGGAAGAATGAATCCTTCATGTGACAAGGATTATAGAGGGGGAGACTTCCAGACTTGCTAGTTTTGCACCAGTGTGTTAAGACTATGTTGTAGTGTATTTTTAAGGGGTTGTGTGTATTGTCTGATGGTAAAGTTTGTATTTGGAGCCAAAGTGAATGGTTTTGCTCCAAATGTGAAATAAAATAGTGCAAAGATTCATTTTGACCTGAAAATGGGAATTTGGTGAGATGTTTAGGATTAGTGTTTATTGTTGTGAGAATGTGAAGCGTAGTTCCAATAAATGTGTGCATTTGAGAAAAACTGTAATTTTGAGTATTCTGGTGATAATACGTAAACGATAAAAGTAATAATATAAATATATATTAATATATATTTATAATATATATGAATACACCTACTGTACTGTACATACAGTACAATAAGCTTTTGAAAAAATTATTAAGGACCCCTGTTTGTTTAAGTTAGAAGAGGATCCAAGTCTGTCTTATTACTGTACAAAACACTTTTTTAGCCTTAAGCCAGAAGCAAGGATTGGATCTGTTGTGTGACAGCTGTGCACCTTGCACACACCCATAATTAGTGCTTGAGTGATGAAAAAAATCGAAATGTTGCAGAACATAATCCAGTGGGCAACCACGTTATAACCACATAGGAGAAACAGTTTTATAGTACTGTATGTGAAGGTCATTTCCAGGAGACATGAAATATGATTATAACCTGATCACTTCTTGTAAGTGTATTACTAGCATAAAAAAAAGTAAGCAACACGAGTGCCCTGGGTAAAGAGGGGGAAGCAGATTATATTACATTGATATAATATAATATCCTTCATGCTATTCACACTCAGCAATAATGTTGAATCATGGTACACTGGAATAAAGCAACTCTGGGCACCATGCACGTGCACTGGCTGCGTAACACCATTTACTGTCCCAAGAGACATACTGGAATGTGGAGAAGGCTGACAGAGAAAACACGGTAGAAGCAGT
Source organism: Betta splendens (assembly GCF_900634795.4). Lineage (NCBI taxonomy): Eukaryota > Metazoa > Chordata > Actinopteri > Anabantiformes > Osphronemidae > Betta > Betta splendens. Next base: position 9,329,352 of record NC_040883.2, read on the forward strand.
AAGCAACAGGGAGGGAGCAATATACAAACATGTCCTTCTGCCATATCAACTTTGGATCACAGCTGCTTACGCTACAGCCATGCCTCACATTATACCACTGTTCTACACCAAAAGTCCAAGCTTTGAGTGTTACATGCTGTCACTTGATGAAATAAAAGTGCAGGTTATTTGTAGACCTGCTTACTGTGTGTGTGTGTGTGTGTGTGTGTGTGTGTGTGTGTGTGTGTGTGTGTGTGTGTGTGTGTTTGTGTGTGTGTGTCCTTGGAGTTACATCAAAGTGGGGCTTGTTTAGAGTATGCCACATATGAATCTCTCTTAGTTTCCTATGTTCCTATCAGTATTGTACAGTAGTTATGTTACGTTAGTTCTTGGTTTTGCACCGAGCATTGTTTGTTACTTCCTCTGCTATTATTTCCAACGTTTGCTGTGATTCAGAGGCTGCATACGGTTGTGGTGCTGTAAACTTCATTCAGTAGAAGAACTTCTGTTAAGCTGCTGGGTTGTCCTTTCCTCTAGGTTTCCACATGCACACAGCCACCCACACATGATGTATGCCCAAACATGCACACGTGCATTTTAGAGCTATAATAAGTCTGAGACTGAGACAACCCAGCGATTTACCAATCAATAAATGTTTTAGACAGCACAAGTGAGCTTTATGGAGCAGCTGGTGCTGAAGGACACATTGTCCACTACAGGTTCAACTAACACTGGTACACCAAAACCCAAGAAAAACATATTTTCCTATTCATCTGTGGTGGTGAAACAAACGGTTGGACTGCTTCATGTAACTTGGATTTCTGGTGTAAAGCTGCTGGTTGCTGTGATAATGGGAGAGATTTCTAGAGGGCTGCTGAGCTGGAAGAATATTCCTCGACTCAGGTGGTACTTTAACAGCCCATATTATGCAAGTTATGCAAATTTGCTTTTTCTGGACATTCTGGTACATGTATACAGTATGACAAGGTGCAATATGTTAAAATTGCCCTATGGGTAGCTGTTAGTTTAGCCTCACCCACATAGTGCCTCCTACAGCATGGAGATCACAATATTGAGTAGCACAAACATGTCTGGTTATGTCTCTTACTGTACTTACTTACTAAGTTTGGCATATGTTGCCATTAACAGGATGACAAGAAGCACATTGTGACCTAACCTTTCCTACAGTATGTCAACGAAGTGTGGGGATCACATCTCATACTACTGTAAATAATATAACCCCCAGAACAGTTTGTTCTGTCAGAGGACTGTACATGAAGTGACGCAGACGACTTTCCCCTGGCACTTGATGACTACTTTATAAAAAAATATGCAAATCCAATTGTAATAGGGTAAAAACCCCGGATTGGAAATTATTCAAGCAATATCTTACTGTGAGTAATCTTATGTCTGAAGAGCATATCTATATAATGTCTTAAGAGCAGACGTTAACACCTGAGTCTGAATTTAAAGCACAGCAAATGTATAGGATCACTTATCAGCTTCTGATAACTGTGTGCAGCTTAGTGATTTGAAATATAATCTTGTCTTGAAGCAACTATCAATTTCTACACTGAGAGCTGGGGGTCAGCAGTCAATATCAAAAGCAACATCCACCGACACCACCCATGCAGTGGAGAAGCTTTATCTTACAGACAATGTACAAAATGACAGTTCTGACTACAGTATATAAATCCTGCTTAATATAAATAGAGCTGCTTACTATGGATTGCTTGCTTTTTGAACTAGTGTTGACAAAATCCATGTCGGGGTTCTTGTCCTCCCCAGGGACTGGCTGGTAGGTGTCACCTGTTCTCATTGTGGTGGGCTCGTTCTGCTGTGGGCTGTGCTCACAAAGCAGAGGAGGCGAACCTGGAAGAGAAACAGACATGTCTGCCATTAGCCATGTGAGAGATACTGCCAGTGTTGGAAAGCATCCTGTATATTTGAACAGTTCATTTTATAATGAATACATAAATCTCAGAATGTGTGCATGTGCCAAACAAATGGCCATGGAAAGATTATGACACGTGTCCTGTGGGCACAGACTAGTAATTTTGTCCCCTGCCCCCACCCTCCTACACAAGAGCTAGACCCCCAAGCTACAGCAAAGGCTTCTGACTAAGTTTAAGGTTATTACATCCAGCTGGATGTCGTTTACAAAAGGTTGTGTAGAGGTAAACATCAACAATACTGGTTTATTGTGATTGTATGAAACTGTGTGTACGCTGTGTGCACAATTGTTAGGCAAATTTTTGAGGATTTATTTTGTTATTGTTCAACTGCAGTGTTCTTGGTCAATCCAAAATGATAACAAACCCTCGAACCTGAATATTTAGGTATTAAAAGAGAGGTTTTGGCTTTCTTAAGAGAATATCTACATGTAAACCATCATTAGGCAACTATTAGTGGGCAGAATTATTATGCACTAAATGAAAAACAAAGAATTTCCCATCTCACTTGTTTAATTTCACCTGTTAAGGTGAGAATAACAAACAAACTCAAGATTTAAAAATAAAGATTTCTGAAATTTCAAAAAGAAAGCCTCGGTGACCGATATAGCCACCCTTCATTTTAAAAGCAGTCACAAGCCTTCCATTCACGAGTCAGTCAGTTTCTTGATCTGGTCAGAATCAACTTGTTGTGCAGACGCAGCCAAAGCCTTCCTGTGTTCAGAGAGGTGAACTGTTTACCTTCAGTGTAAATTTCCTGCTTATTCCTTCCTGCATTTTTTTTACTTTTACTGTAACTGTACACAGAGAACACACACATTTTTGGAGGGTTACAGCAGTAGATCACACTCTAACAATCACTGTGAATCCCAAAGGAAAGATTAGTGACTGACAGCTCAGATGGACCCTGAACGACAGTTATGAATGACTGTTGTTTCTATTTATTTAAGCAAGATTTCACATCTCATGCATATCTTTGCCAACAAGTCAAGTATTAACATATAGTACACATCTTTCCAGATTGGCACTGTACTCATGTACAATATAATAGCAAGTGTTCTGCCAGGTATTGTTAAATTCCCTCCTGACAGGTTTGTTAGGTTTCTGAGATATTGCAATAATGAAACAAATAGTGAAAGGTACCGTGTCCTTTATTCACCTAAAACTGTTTATTCTTGAAGCTGACATTTGTTTCAGATTTAAATAAAAAATACAATCAAGGTTGTTCTGTCTTCATGGGAATTGGATGTGAAATGTCACAGCAGTTATACTGAGGCATAAAAATGACAGGATGTGGTATACATAGTTAAAATAATTGAGGGGGGTAAAACATTAAAACACCATCATCTAAGACCAAGAGGATCAATAAAATATGACTTATCTTTAGAGCTACTGAATTGGATTGAATTAGACTACGTTGCCCATTGAGTGTATATTCCCCATAAATACTAAGACAAACAAGTTACAATAGTGAAAGGGAATCAGTTGCTTTACAGCACAAAAAAAAACATTTTACAATTCCAAAGTGGTGATGGAGTGAAATACTTTAGTTGAACCAAAAGACTTTCTTCTCTCACAGGAAAAACAAGTTTTCTGTACAGACACTTTATTGACCAGCATAACTGGCCTGACAAGAAGCCTTTTATTCTGCTGCACATAAGGGCTGCTGTCTCTGGCAAGCAACACTACAGCAAACATGATACCACTAAACTCCAACCTTGGTCACAGCCATTCCCTAAAAGTACCCAATTTGGTTCAGGGCCATAAGAAAAGCCAGATGAGAAAACAGAGTTGTTTTGCAACAGTCTTGTATGTTTGTAGGTAAGTTAAGTCAGTAAGTAAGTAAGCATTAAAAAATATTTTGTCATTGAAATGTGATGACTTGCACCAAAACTACTGGTAAAAATGATAAAGGAAAGTACTAAATGTGTCCTTTTAAAGCAAGCACTAAGAAGAGCTTCTTAACCCTATTTCACATTTATTGATCAGTGATCTCAAAGCAATGACAATGAGTTAACACTGCCTCAGGAATTGGAACAAATAGATTCAGTGTATCGCTTAGTATCTGCATCTTAAATTACCCAAACCTGACTTCATGTTACATGTCTGGAAAAGCATGTTGAGTTTCCTGTAAAACCAAACATACAATTTTCACTAAATGTCACCATAATATTTTACACTCTGACTTGCCAAATTATTACTGTTGGTATGCCGGAATCATCATCAAACTACAACCAGACAGCCACACTTCTTGTATGTGTTGTCACAAAGGTGACAATATATTCATAAATTCATAACAGGGTTCATTGTTGATGTCAAATTCAGTGGTTAATTTCCTGGCCTTTCCTTTCCCCATGTAAAAGTAACATTTACAGCAGATCTGTGGTTCTGGGTTAGATTCAGCTGTGCAGGAGGACCTGCAGTGTCAAGTTTATGATGTTATAATTTGTGTACAATAACATTTCCTACTACATAAATCAAAGAATTTCCGTGAAAAGCTGTTTGGCATCTTCAAATAAATCACTAACCAGATAATACTAATTAGGTTATAATAAACCACAACTATTTTATCTAGGGGGTTTATTATGTACCTACTGATATATTCTACAATAACACAGCCCTGCTCAAAATCTGATGTCCTCTGCCAAATGTCTTGGCAGTGACTTTACACAGATGGCACACAGCATAGGTCTTGGATTTTTGCATTAAACATTTTTCACTACCATTAGGCTCCACCTGTCTGAAATCTAACTATGAATAAATGAGTCACTTTACTATTCATGTTTAGTTAAATAAGCAACATTAGTGTGGTACTAATATCATCAGCAACAGCAGCATTAGAAAATGAAAGATTTTCCACACATTATTGGAGTTTCTAATAATTGTAATCGTTACAGCAAAGCTTGTACTGGCCATCAAAATAAAGAATGTTATGAATAGTCCTGATACAGACAGGACCTTTGAATATAATGTATTACAACTGCACCCTCACACCATCAGCACCTCCATCAAGTTGCAGATCGCCTGTCCTATTATATGGCTCCCAGTATGACGGAGAACAAGCAAACAAGCAACGGAACATTACTAGAATGTCAAGCTCTTATGTAATTACTGAAATCCAAATTGCCAAATAAACCCCTACACATCTCGTTAATGACAAACTTAATCACATTACTGCCCCCAAGTGGCCAAAATACTCAAAAAAACCAACTTGATGAACTCTCAGAATTTATAGTAAAACGCTCACACGTACAGACGATTACAGTTGATAAAACAATCAATGTATTAATATTTATACTTTTGTAAATATTAACAATAACAGGTGAATTTTGCTTTTGATAATACACAAAACGATAAGTAAGAATATTACAACATTATCGAGCTGTGCACATTTGACATGAAAAAATAATGGCAATATGTCATCATAATTCGCATGTTAAACCAATCATCAAAGTCCTCAGCATCTGACTGTAACGCGATGAGCAACACTGACGCGGGGGCTCGCTGCCTTCAGCGCGTCCATGTGCGTTTCATCAACATCTAGTCCCCTTAAATCAGCCGGGGGTCGCGTGAGGACATGTCAGCTTTACCAATCAGCGCGCGCACACACCACCATCATATTACATTATTATATCCTTGCGTTTCTCGCAAAATATAAGCAAAGACGCGCGCAGGCATCACGCGCTCTTACCGCTTTCCTCCGCACTATTGTGGTGCGTTACGCTCCCGACCTCCTCACCCCCATCATCTCGTCGCTCCATCTGGTACAAAGGGCGCGCGCGGGGCTCCTACACAGACCTAAACCACACCTGCTGCACTGCGCCGTCCCTCCGTGTGTCTCGTGCCTTCACAGCCGCTCGCGCTTGTTGCATGGAAACGCTGGATGGAGAGCTAGCACTTATTCTTTTTGCTGTCAAACTGCACACTGTCCGACCCGTCCAAACGAACTGCCTCCTACACAGGGTGTTTGTCCTAATGAGATGAGTCCAGGTGTTGGTTCAGTTCTGAGGGAATGTTTCTAAATGACACGGTGTCCCTGAGCTACACTAGTATTTGCTAGGAGACGCTATGCTAAGCAGCAATAACGCGGGGAAGCTCCACGAAAAGTCGTGCCAAATCGGTCTCCTATGTTGTTGCATTCAATTCCCACAGGAAATGTGACTTTTCTGCAAGTGTGCCCACAATGTACGTTTTTAAGTTTTAACCGTTCTCAAAATAGATTAAGGCTACATTTACTTTTTATTTTCCCAGCCTAACTCCGTTAAATGAACCAATTTAAACCTACCATTTCGAAAGTCTTCTACAAATGTTAAACACCTATCATATTTAACTAGTTTTTGTGGACTAACGAAATCACTACAGTTTGAATATACATTATTTTATCAATTAGCGGAACTGTTTGCACGTGAAACCGGATAATTAAAGGAAAATTCTACTATACTATTTGAGTCGCTTCACGAGGCATGTCTTTAATCCTACAGGTCTTGAATGAAGCTTCGCTCTCCAGCTCGAGCGTCAGCCGCCGCCCACTCGCGTTGGGGTCTTCCAGTAGGCGCGAGGTGATGAGACTCCACGAGCGCATCCTGTAGTAGTCTCGCTTATACGACTACAAAACTGAGCAGCAGCGCGCGCGACGTTTGTGACTTCAAAAATTAGCAACGCTCGCCAGAGTCTAAAAAACTAATGTTTTATTGATTTGAGCTGCTGAACTGAATCAAATATGACGGAAAATCTGAGTAACAACTTAAAACACCGAAAGTACAATGCTCTGCAGCGATTTGTTAAATGAGTATTCATGGAAACCGAATCTAAAACAACTCTTGGACCGTTGCTGCCCGGTCATATGTCATTTTAATAACACGTAGTGTAGCTGTAACATAGATTTTCACGTACGCAGTCATCAGCCAGGACCAGTGCAGCGTATCTCCTCAGGTCGCTCAGAAATGCGTCCCGGACGCAATGTATGAGTCAGGAAAAGAATCAGGAGAAAACAAATCCGCACACACGGTACCTGCTCATTCCAAAACTGAAGGAGCTGCAGTCACTGTGTTGAGCGATCCAGTCATCAGTCAGTAGTGTCGCGCACTAGAGCCTGAAACACCCATAAAACAAATAAAGGAAAAGAATTAACACGGATAGTTTCAAACTTATAAATAAAACAAGAGAATGAACCAGAATATTAATATTCACCCTTTCCCCGTGTGTAGGTAAGTGTAGGTTCATGTATTGACCAGGTAACTTCCTACTCACCTGTGTACGAAAGGGGCGGAGAAGGAAATGTGTGTGGTGTCTTCAGCTCGAATCTCTCCTCCCACGCAGCAGCTCTGGTGGTGGGTTCTGCAGCGTAATGATAGGAGGACCTGGACCCCAGAGAGAACTCCTTCTATACTACACCAACAGTGTGAGAGAAGGGCTGATATCTGCACGGTTTCTTGCCTGTGTACAGTAATGTGAATGAACTGAGCCAATGTCGGTCACAACGGAGCTCCGTGAGGCTGAAAGACACATTCCCATCATTCTTACACGAGCATGTAGTGACTTGCAGTGAGCCTCTGGTTTAACGCAGGTTATCTTGTCCCAAACCATGTCCGCTGTCACCCCCTCTGATCTTAGGCATCTTCAAGGGTATTTTCTTACCAAATTGTTTAACAACATCCATTTACATATTCAAAGAAGGCCATTCAAGGACAAGATGCAGGTCATTTACCTATTGGCCGGCACTCTGTGGGACGCATGACACATGACCAAATAATAAGAATATTAATAAATGTAACCTCACAGCACCCTCCATCGGCACCAATGGCAAAGCATCATAATGGTAATTGTTATGGGAATGGACAATATTTAGCACAAGGCAGTGCATAGTGATAGTAGCAAAGGCAACAGTATCGGTAGAAGCAAGCAGTACTAAGAGTACTGAAACAATGGCACTACTGCTATTCCTAGTATGACTAGAAATTAAAACTAAACAGTTTATTGCTGATTTCATGTTATTACTGGACATAATAACTCTGGTCACTTGTAACCAGGGATTTCAATCATATTAATTATTTGAGTTGGCTGGGTCATTCATGCAGTCTAATTGATATTTCATTACAGATGAGTTTAGCATGGTTTGTGAAATTGCCATTCAGTGTTTCTTAAACTGGAAGACTAAAAGCAAGGACTGCTGCTTGCAAGATATTCGTTTGCAAATAGTTTTCAGTGTAGACACTGAAGGCCTGGAGGAAAGGAGGTGTTCATTTCCATGAGCTTAATCCGCTCACGCTGTGTCAACACTGCACCTTGATGAATGATGAAAGCCATGGTGCCGATCCCTGCCTTTTCCTATTCAAATGAACGAGAGTGGGGTTTTTTTTATCAATTTTCACACGCACAGAAACCCGTTGTGGTATTTCACAGAGATGTTCACACCAATCGTAGTGTTAGGCAGTAGCACTACATTAGTCCTACATGTGCATGACAGTATTTCTAACAGACCCAAGCAAAATTAATTAGGAGAGACATCATGTTTTATGTAGAGTGATTTGACTGCTTTGTTTTATTGATTATCAAGGTTGTGCATGCAAAAAGTGGGAGAAGATGTGACATTTGACATCATGCTTCTTGTTGGAGGCCTAGTTGTTTGCTAACAGTAAGCTTGACTGGTGTTTTTGAATGATTATCTAGATACCATACTGTACTGTAGATACTACTTAAAGGAAGGCTGCGTTGTTATGTGTGTGGGTGCAGATAAAGAGAGAGGTGGTTCTGTGACGCTGGAGCACTATGTTGAGCTTCTTCTGTGTTGGAGGCCTAACTCAATGCGGATCGACACATTTATCGACATCTGACCCTGTGGACCTGCACAGTCGCGCTCATGTAGACTTCATAGTAACATTACAAATGATTCACAGACTTGTTGTTATCAGTGTATGTTCCTTCTGTCACTGGTTATGGTAAATATCAAAAGGCCATTATGGGGGAGGGCTAAAAACCAGTTTAACAGGATTTGTTTGGAGTATTCTTAGCACTGTGGCAGTCGGTATAGTGACAGCTTCTGTAGTCACTGGGTGAAGTGTGTCAGTTGGGTCTGGTAATGATTGCAATAAAATATAAGATTTTCTGCTCATATGCTTACAATATAGATTACAATATAAATGAAATGTTTCAATAACACAGACACTTAGTATAGCCAATAAAGACACATGTAACATAGTTTTGTCCACTAACATATTTTTGTGAAAAAGATAACTGAATGTTGTAACCTTTATCTTTTCCACAAACTTTTCTCAACTTGCAGTTCAAACTGCAGAATTTATATGCTCGTTTTATGTTATGCTTCAAGGTTAGGGGAACGTAACCTAATCTGTTCTCAGGAAGCGTTACAGTGGTTTGTCTTTGAGGCTTTAAATAACTAGTATTTATTTACTCAAACAATACAGTATATTGTAGACAGCACTGTAAATATTACAATAAAGTAATCACAGTTGCTGCTTAGTTACATCAATACATCATGCTACATGGTGAAAAATCAGTGGTTGTCCACACTACATGACCTGGAAACGGGACAGTGACAATAGGTGGCTGGACTCATTTGTGAATGTGTGGTATCGCTAACTGATGAACTGGCAAGGGCAGTGTTGATGAGGTGGAGTGAGGGCACAAGGAGAGGCACAGGTGAGTAATTAAACGGGAGACCAAGCTTTTACTCTGAAGTATCAGTGGGCGTGGTTGGAGGCACGGGCATGGCTGGAGAGCAGGGTCATGACATGTACAGTATTGTGTACTGTATCATATATAAAAATACTGTAGATACTATTTAGAAATAAAAAAGTATGTTGGTCTGGTATCAAAAGCAAGGTTGCCAAAAATAGCAGTGAACTGAAGGATGAGCATAAGTTCACTCTTTTGTTAGGGCTGTTACACTCACAGCTCACTTAGAGCAGGTCACAGCTCTATACAGCTCTTCTGCAGCATAAGGACTCTCAGGTTTGTGTACAAGTGTACACACCATCCCACACAGCTGTAGTTACAAGGAAAGGCTTTGGTTCTGTTCTTGATAAAGTATATTCCAGCGTGAGTCATTCTTTTTTAAATGTCAACTAATGCCAATGCATCACTAATGAACTGTAGCAGTGAAGACAGCTGTGGTGAAAGGAAGCTGGAATTATTTTGTCTTGTCCGCCTTTATACAGAACCAAACACAAAGATCTACTGTATGTGAAAAAGCACATGTTCAGCAAACTGACAAGTTAATGATGCATTTTATGGCTGAGAGCTGAGGTGATGCTTTCTCACTTATTTCTCACTCAATGTGAACAAAATCCATCATCCTGACCACTTTTCCAGGGACAGCTATAACGATAAGCGGTAAAAATGTCACAGGTGCTGTCATCAGGAGTGTGTAAAAGCATGTTTGTAAAGAGGATTATTAATCCTGTAACCTTATTTATGTTTGTGAGGAAATAATTTCTTAAATCTAAGAGGTCACATGAAAAAATAAAACATTGCTAAATGCAAATAGTTTGCACAACAAAGAAAATCATTTCAAGTTCAAAGGCTTAGAAATGGCACCTGTCAAAATGCAAATGACAGTAAATTTACAAGCATGTAGTGGCTACATGCTTGTAAAGCTACATTAGCCGGAAGCTAATGTAGTCTCTTGCAGATCAAATACATGTATATTACTAAAATATGAGTTGCCTGTGCAAATATCCTTTCCAAATCGTTGAAAAAAAAATATTTGGGTTGGCAAATGTTTATACAGGTACTGTTTGCACCTACTGTGTGTACAGTGACAAATTGCAGATTTGTGTGGGAACGCAAACCACACCCATCATTAATTGAGGAAAATAAAAACAATCTCAGCAGCAATTTTATGATTGTTTTTACAATATTAACTTTAGAGGAAAAATGAATCATACTCTGAAAATAGCATGAATCAGTCATTACTTTTAATCTTAACTCCCATAGTTCATGTCAAACTAATTTCAATAATCACCTCTTCCACATCATCTAGATGTTTTTAGACCCAATCCCAACTAGATTACTCAAAATAGCTTTGACTTCAATAAGCAAATATATATTAAGTCAAATCAACTCTATGAGCAGGTACAGTACCACAGGCTTTTAAGGTAGCTGTGGTTAAGTCTTTATTAAAAAGAACTACTCTTGACCCTAGAGAACTAGTCAACTATAGGCCAATATTGAGTGTGACCTTTATTTCTAAAATCCTTGAAAAAAGTAGCTAGACATTTGTTACTCGTCACTTTTGCTATCATAATATGTATTATTTTATAATACATATATTTTATCAACATTTAGTTTTGGCTTTTCATTTATCTTGCTCAATGTGGGTTTTGTTGGCTTTTTAGTGGTGTAAAATCTCAAAGTCATGAGTGTCTTGAGTTGTAAATGGACACTGTTTAAATAACACAGAACTTTATTTGACTTCAGTGAATCTAAGTCACATCATAAGTCACAAGTCACATCACACCCTATGCTGCCATGTAATAGATTTGAAATTGTTTTGCATGATAGCCTCAGGCTTGAGAAACAGACCTTCAAGCATCTTTTAAAGGTGCAGAAAAAGTGCAGCACTATATTTGCATCGTCTAAGTAAATTCAAATTAGTGTGTAAATATGAGTGACTAATGTGTATGTTCTGCTTACAGTACAAGTGCTCTGTAGAAACGTGTCACAATCCTTCTCTGAGTTTTTAGTGAAATTCAAAGACCCTTTTTTTGTACTGCTTTGTAAATGATATGCTGTTTGCTCTGTTTTGTTATAATCTTTTTTACTGTTGTGCAGCATTTTGAACTGCGCCCGGTTTATTAATTAACTGAGTTTCTTATCAGCATAGACTGTGTATCTGAGGCCTTTTAAATTTGCCATAAAGCAATAGCTACAGACGCCACATTCACATAGGGGCAGACGGGAGGGGTGGGAGAGAGACAGACCCTGAGCCCTGCTTCTCATGATCTATTACGACTATTTCCTGTTGACAAGCGAGCCGTCACTGAGCTCTCTGACATAAAACAAACTCTCTATATGTCACATTTTTAAATTATAGCTGCATTTTAAACCCATGATGGTGATAAATAGCTAACAACTAAATGATGAAAACTGTGTCGCTATAGAATTACAGTATTCTGCACAGTACATGGTTTGGAAGGTGTAGCACGCTACAAAAAAAAATCCTATTGTTTTTGCAGATTGCCTGAGATTTGTGACATTAAACACTGCGGCTAGAAAGAAGGCTAGAAACAAAAGATAAGGAATGTTTCAGATGAATACAACATGAAACTTTACTTGAATTTGAGATTAAACTAAAAATAATCTGACTTTTCAAATAGGAGACTCTTTTTCAATTTCCAAAAGCCAAAAACTGTATTTCCAGTTATCTGTACTCTACATGGTGCATTAATTACTCAATGACACAACAAGAATTGATGCTAACACTGACCCAGTAACTATATACGGTTCACATACACTGGCCAAAAGAAGAAAGAAAATAAAGGGTTGTCAGGACTAGTTCTCCTTTTTGTAATGAATCCTATTGTTCCTGTAAGATCACTCAATAATACAATGTTAGTTCAGTCTGTTGGCTATTTTCTTGTATCTCACTATCTTTATTGAGCATGTTTGTACATGAATCATGCTCCAGCTGAATTATGAACACTCCTATTTCTGTCACATGACTGATTTCGCCAACATAAGTTGCCATATTTAGCGTCAGTGTGAACAGGACCTAGGTCAAACAGTCCTCCTCACAGTAGGATCCCTAGCAAAAATAACTCCAATAGCTGTTTCCCATACACCATCCTCTCCACTTCCTGTTGTCCCTTCACTCCTCCAAACATACAGTCTATCTTTCAATCTTTTTCCTTTTTTTCTTTTTTTCTCACACACACATACACATATACACACATCCTGTCATGAAATTAAAACAAGCTGTTAGCTGGGACCCCTCCGCAGAAAACAGAGATTGAGGGGAAATATTCTCACAGTTGTATGTCAACAGAGGTGAGCGAAGATGGGACACAATTTGTTTGTCACATCAGCACTTTGAACCTGAAGTGGAAGCCAGTGCAAAGGAAATGTAATAAAAATGAGGCACTGTTGCTTTTGTGGGATAGGACTGACAGCAATGGGCAGTCAAAAACTACATAAACCAGAAATGCCCTTGCCAGGAAGGAACAATGCTTAGTAGTATGATCAAAAATGATTTACTGTAATGTGCTAGTAGTGTAGTAGTGTAGTGGTATTGCAAACAAACTCGATCTAAGACAAAAATAATAACAATATCATGTCAGGTAATGATTGTTCACTTTAGATTCACTGATCTATAATATGCATCTTTATGTTTGTAAAGCATTTACATTGTTACATGGGCTTCAATTCTGACAATTACAATACTTCAAATTGGACTCATTCAAATTACATAAGTAAAATTAATGGGTGGGGTCGCTGATGGGCAACTTGTCTGCCAGTGGGAAAAACAAGGATCCCAGGACTCTGCTACTTAATTATAATTATAATAATAATTTTCTTCACGAAAATGTGGCTGAGCAGAAACCTGACTGGCTGGTTTTAGCTATGTGCTGCAGGTGGCAATGGATGGGTGTGGTTAGAGGAGAGAGCCCTTTAATAGAACATTAAAGGTTTTTTACTTAATCCAGTGCAAAAGCAGTCTGCAGTAAACTCTCCCAGGTAGAACTATAAATGTGGGCCATCACTGTCATCATGCTGAGGCCAAGAGTAATGGGATACAATGACTACTTCATACAGTACAATAGTATCATGAAGCTTCTGCTCTGTCTGCCTACTCTTGTAGGAGCTTCTGTTTCTCTGTAGGAATGCCTGAGAGCGAGTGTGAAAAATGACATGAGAGCTCAAAGCAGAATGTTGCTTGACAACAATTTTTCTTAGATTACACCTTGTCAAGATCTCCAGTTTAACTGTCTTTTAAAGACACATATGGGTGGTTTCCAAACCACAGAGAAATTTCTATTTTGCACAGCATAGTTTATGTCCCAAATATTTTTAGGTCTAGAATAGGGTGTATTTTCTTCATTTTGACTTAGTCAAAGAACATTGATTACATATTTTACTTACTGATTACATTTGTAGTCAGTAATTTTGACCAGTGCTTTGTGTTGAACTGGTGAACAAATTGCAGATTCTACAATTAGAGGCTCCACAACTGCCAGACAAGTCAAACAGCAAATGACTTAATGTGCTGGAAAAATGTGCTAGTCAGATTTGCAAACAATCTCTAAATCTAAACCACTGCTGGCAATTTTTAGTTAGCTATTACAAAATGATTATGTGTAGTAAAAAATATTTGTAAGGTTTGTGAAGCATTTGCTTTGTTACTTTTATGTTGACATGGAGATAGTTGTAAGTATCACCTAAACTGACTGTATGATTATTGTAGGATGCCAAAGCTCTGACATTTCCAAGTAATTTTTGTTTGCCTCCATCACTGTAGTTATGATCATTTTAAGAGCTAAAGTAGTTGTGAGAATGAACAAACAAACTATTTATCAGTAGGGTTTTATCCAAGATCTACATACTGCTGCACACTGGACAGACCTACGTTAAGATTTGTATACAGGGTCCTTTTTAAAAAGAAAACTGTCCCAAGTAGAATAATAAATATGGTGCATTAGTGCCATCTCGTGGTGATTTATAGAATTGGATGTGAAATAACCATCATGTCTTCAGTTCTCTGTGTGAATGAACCAATACAATTTTATCAGTTAAAAAAAACATGCATTTTCTGCAGAAAGGGGGGAAGGACATGTGATTGGGTTTGAGTCAAGTTGAGTCATCACCGTCAGGCTTACTTCTGCCACTAAACAGCCAATGGTCACATATTTACATACTGCTTCCGTTTGTGGTTGGTGAGCTAGTGGCTTTTGGCAATATTGTCAGTACTAATGTAAACAGGAATATGGAAAATATTCTCAATTTAAGTCTAAAAAAAGATTTACTCGATATTGTGTGGAGAGTGATCATCCATCCATCGTCTACCCCTTAATCTACCGCTAGGGGGTGTACTACCGCTGAATCCCAGAGAACCAACGCGGAGAATATGCATACTTCCAGCTGGCTATGGGCAAGAGGCGGGTACACCCTGACAGGTCGCCAGTCCATGGCAGGGCAACACATAGACAGACAACCATTCACACACACACACACACACACACACACACACACACACACACACACACACACACACACACACACACCTACAATTTAGAGTGACCAATCAACCTGATGCATGTAGGAGGAAGCCAGAGAACCCGGAGAGACGTGCACACTCCACACAGAAAGGCACCCAGTCTGCCCCGGGTGATCACAGAACCTCCATCCTCCAGCGTAGCCTGGACTGGATGGAGGTTCTGACTCAACCGGTGCAACATCGTCTCCACACTGACGGTGAAGCTGGACCACTGCACTTCAACATGTGCCCCCCAGTGACCCCACAGGCACAGCCCGATGATGTACGCCTTTCTACTGTGCTCAACAACTGGGCCACCTGGTGCCAGTAAGGGTCCACAGTGAGGGTTGTTGTGATGCAACAAACCCACAAGAGTAAGTAATAGTTCAAGATCCGTGGTGGAAACCAAAACCGAGGGGAGCGGTCGGATCCACCTGTAGGAGAGTTCAGAATCGACTGCAGTTATCTGCCAAATGCGGCAAGAGTCCCCCAAACATAAACTGGACATGAATAAATGTAGGAACAAAAATAAAGGTTAACAGGAAATAACAATTACAAATCAATGTTAACCTACTGTACAGGACCCTATGTTGATTAATCCAAAGCATTTATGATAATGAGATGTGACTAACAGCCTACTTTTACTAGAACACCCCCATTAATGTACCCACTATTATCCTGTAACCACACGACCACATTCTTTCTATAAAAAGTCTAGGCCTATTTGTCCCTTGTTGTTTTTAGTGCTATACAGTATGTATCCAGAAAGATACAACTTCACTTCACTTTTTAAATATAAAGAAAACATAATTTATATATTGCAAGTGCATTCAAAATTACAATGCACTTACTGTGCATTAAATGTCCATTTAAATGAACTTTTAGATAAAATGAGTGAATGAAATTCAAATTCAGTTAAATAGCAGTTGGGCAGTTGAACTACAGTAGCTCTGAATACTGTTGGGTTTCTACACGCTCCTGCATGTTCTGTGAGTCTCTACATGCCATGCATGTACAGAGCATCTTTCTACATGAGCTTCAGGCTGCATGCATTGGTACGAAAAAAAGATAGTTCTTTTATTTAAAGACAATTCATATTTTTTTTAAAAACGTATGCGTGTTTGGCCTTTGTGCTGATGAGCAGTGCTTTTTAATTCTGGGACATACAAAGTTTTAATCAAACTCAAAACCTTTTTACTTTTTGGAGCGTCAGTAGAGATATACGGGTTTTCTCTAGATTCATTGTCAGTGCAAAATAAAATATGATTTCTGAACACCATCTAATGAAGCTACTCTGTTAATAATTGAATTAACTGACACAAGTCATTAAAATGATTGTCAGACATTGTCAGACATTGTTAGGTAAGTCAAGTAGATAACTTTACTAAATAATGTGATGCTTCCCATAACCCCATAGGTAGATTATAGATTATAGATAGGTTATAGATAGTCATATCTTTAAAAGTTCCAGTTGCATCACTGACACACATCGCACTTTTCAGAAGTCCCCTGGAAAACGGGGCGTGTCCGTGTCTTTGCGTTGACTTCACCGTCGCTTCCTTATCACTTCCTGGTTCTTCCGAGAAGTTTGTATTCGTCCTGTCGGCCCGGATTGCGATCTGTCGGTGAATGCTGGGCCAAAAACAATTACCGTCGCATCCTTATTCGTCGCTCTGAGTTCACAGTCGAGTCGGAGCCATGGCTGATTGCGGAGAGAATAAACGAGACGGGGAAGAGAAGCGCGAGCCTGAAGGCGCCGCGGGTGGAGAAGGTACCGTATCCCTGTCAGGTCTACAGAGACCGGCCAGAGGCCCTGTTAACAGCAACTCTAGCTAACGTTGGTGAAGTATCTCAGTATTAGGACTAGAGTAATTGTTGATGTCTTTAACAAGTATAGACCCCCCCCCCCTTCGTTTGGTCTTTTTTCACGCGTGAACCTTACCTGAACCCAGCTCTCTCTACCGGTGCTAACTTTAACCGGTTAGCTGTAACTTTAACTTTAACCGGCGTTAGCATCGGCGTTACTACGGTCGATTTGAGCTCACCATAACCAGGAAACCAGTCGAAACTGCCTCTGAGTTCAGCCTAACCGCAACCACAGACTGAGGGCATGAGTTACTCTATGAATGATGACTGGAGGCCACAAAACCTTTATCGAGTGGCTGGAATTATGCCCGTTTAAGGCTGAAGCTACGGTGGCTAAATGTAGATAGTGAGATCGGGACAGACGCTAGCGTCTTAATTAATATGTAATAAATAACATGATAAACACACGCAGAGGCGTCCAGTCAGCACAGGACGAGGTGATAAAACGTAACTATTAAACAGCTGGAATGATAGTTTCACAATCACAGAAATGATAATGTCAGAGGAGCAAGCAGCGAAAGAGAAACTTGATCAATTTGACAACAGAACTTCGGAAACAGATAAAAACAGAACGGACTTTTGATTGTAACGTTACGAACCTAAATGACAATGGGGCCATAAATGCAAGGGCATAGCAGGATAATGATGTTGATGATCATAACATAACGACTCACTAAATGTGATGCACGTGAAAAGTCCCACGTCTGCCTAAACCTACCGTTGGATCGTTTGGTGTCTCTGTGTCTCTGGACCCCAGACCCCCAGGGTTAAATGTGCTGTGTGTGGTTTATGTGTACTCGTATGTAGTGTTGAGTTAAATTCTTTTTATTTCAATATTTTTTATTAATTATATTCAGTTTTGGGTAAACACTGCTTTGTAGTGGCTTAGCAGCCTCACAGCAAGAAGGTTCTGGGTTCGATTTCACTGGATCTCCACTGGATCCACTGGGATCCCTGGTTACTCTGGTTTCCTCCCACAGTCCATACACTTGCGGTTAGAGTGGACTGACGATTCTGAATAGCTCATAGGTGTGAGTGATTGCCTGTGTCTTTGATGGAATAGCACTCTATCCAGAGTGTATCCTGCATCTCACTCTGTTCACAGCTGGGAAAGGCTCCATCACAAGAATTAAGTAGAAAGTAAGTTTTGGTTCAACGTTAAAACCTCTTTTTAAAACCTGAACTGCTGAACTATATGTTAGTTTCTCTAATTACATTTGAGTTTGTGGTTTATGTTAAACATGTCTTTAACTAAAAGCTGGCCATCTACACATAAGAACATACAGCATCAACATATCTCATCTTGTGATGATATACAGAATAAAAAGAAATTGTTTTAGAAGATGATTTGTGGATCAGACAGTTGTTTTATACAAGAATCAATCGTGTCGTCAAAAGTGTCTGGACCCAAGCCCAACGAACACTAAGCAAGATGCAGAGTAGACCCTGGACATGTTGGAAATATCCACCTTCCAGTATTGTAGAATTGTCAAACAATCATCAAACCTCTGGCCTAAAGCCTGCAAATGTGCAGGTGTATAAATAAATGCTGTGATTGTTACAGATGTCGTTGATGATCCTATTGTGGACCAAGCAGCAGTAGTGCTCAGGGGGTAAGTCTTGGGTTCAGTCATTTACGTGTTGTATATTTAGTTCATTATTTCATTCTTTATTTCCATCTAGAAAAATAATCTTTTGTTTGACAGGTATTTATTTGTTACTGTTTTTGGCTTTAATCAAAGGTTTAATCCAACAATACTGACAATTAATGGAACAATAAAACTTTACATTTTGAGATCAACAGGTAATTGAAGGTCTGTTAATATGTAAAAAAAAAAAAAACCCTCATAAGCAGGTTTCTGCATGCAGGTATGTGATTGAGCGTCTCAGCACAGAGGACCCCAACCAGCAAGTCTCCACTGAGCACCTGGGTGGAATGCCAAATGAACTGCAGGATCCAAAGGTCAAAAAAGTGGTGGAACAGTTGATTACGATTGCAGATGAACTCAACAGGAATGCTGAGCTCCAACGGTAAGCTGTGCACCTCATAACTAATATGGAAAATTTGTATAGTGCATTTAAACACTCATTTCCCTTTTTCAGACTGATAAATGAGGTTCAGAATGATTGTGCTCACGAAGCCTTCATGTACGTTGCTCGACGCATTTTTGCTGAAGGCATCACTTGGGGTCGAGTGGTGGCTCTCTTCCATCTTGCCTACAAACTCATTCACAAGGTACCAGAAAATTGCACTGCACGTTTTCATTATCTTTAACCTTTTTTTGTAAGGTTTGCAGGAAATGCAGGAAGATTAAGATTAAGATTTCATACCAACAACAAGTCACTATAGTCCTAGGGGCATGTTGTTTTGAGTACTGTATGTTTATTTATATGCTGTGTTGTGTAGATTGGTTCATTAAGAATAATGGTAATTAATAACTAAGCTGTTAAAGCTCAATAGCTCTACAGCTACATCCAAAACAGCTTCAAAAAAGCTAAACATAACAACCTTTACGTAGGAGAATTTATTGTAATACTGTTGGATGAAACGGACTGTAGTTGTTGTGAGAAAATGACAGTTAAATGGAAATTAACAACACAACAAATTACCCAGCAGGCATTTTACAGTTAAATCATAGTTGTATCAACATCCTGATAATGGTTGAATGACCATTGAATTATGTTTGGACTGAATCAATGTTGTTTCAACGTCTTACTGTCAATGTAACGTTAAAATTTAAGTTTCGTATTTCAACCGCCAAATCTTTTTGTTAAAATGTCGTCATTTTAAAATGACAAAACAATGGACATTATTTCAACCATATTTCAACACTGATTTATAGGTTCTTTGGTATTGTCTTTCAAGCATGTTGTTTCAAAGTTACATTAACGTCACAACATTAGGTGACTTTATTTCAACCACACGTTGAAGGTCGGTTGTGTCTCTCTATGTATGCATTTATTTATGTAAATAACGTACTTTAGCTACAGAAACGGCTCGTTGTTCTCCATTTCCTTGTTTTTTCATCTAACTTTTTTACTTTAATAATCTAAGCGGAGATTATAATAAAATCCATCCCAGTGTGGACAAACTCTAAACCTCATCTCCTGATGAAACATTCTGGAGATGATTTTCATCTGGGGATTACAGAGAGGGTTAGCTGTTGGGAAGAGAGAAGCTAAAACAAGTTGTTTTTCTTACAATTAGCAAAACCAATTGGATGATTGATCAGTCTTAATAAAGCGACAGTTCCACATTTAGTTGTAGAGTCGCTGAAAATCCTAGACTTGATTTGACTTTTGGTTTTGTCCCAAAGGCACTGACCACCAACCATCTAGAGAACATCAGGACCGTCATGAGCTGGTTTCTTGAGGTCATCAGGGAGAGGCTTCGCTCCTGGATCATACAGCAGGGAGGCTGGGTGAGTGGTGTATCAACCACAGATTTACAGTCACCAGTCCACAGCATGCAATGCTCTTTATTTTACTCTTTATTTTACTTCTTTTTTTCTAGGCGGGAATTGCCCACAGCTTTTCTCGATGGAGGACAGTAGCCATAGTAGCATCAGTAGTATTAGTGGCATCCTTTGTTTATTACAGGAAGATGCGCTGAGACCATCAGACCTCATAACCTTCCAATCCATTTGATGAAACTGCAATCTCTTCTCCTGGACAGATATTTTTTTTAATTATACCCACTCCTTAGCCTACACCTCATTAACAAGAGAACGTCTTCTCTGTACTAAAGGGGACAAAAGCTCCAAATCTTCTCAGGTTGACAAGACCAAATACACTCTTCTGCAGCCTGCTGTTCACCAGGTGTCTTCATCATCGCCATCAGTTTTTTTTGGCCTTTCATGAAAATTTAAGAGGTGCTGCAATACATTCCCCAGCAGCCATGTTGGAGGTTCTCAGGACTTGTGTAGCAGTGAATGTGAGTGAGTGATTATCATTATGAATGCTAGACATATTTGAAAATGTCTTCAAACTGTCCAGAACACCTCATCTTGCCTGGACTAGGTCTCAGCTCATTTCTTTATGAACCATGAGTAAAGCGTGAGATCCAGCATTAACTCCTCAAAGCCAATCAAAAAAACGCACCAAATCACTCATCTGGGTGTACTGTAGCTTCACATTAGCTTAGGCCTAGGGAGCTTGTGAAGTTTTAATGATGTTCTATTTGAGGCAGCCATGTTGGGGTAAATGAATAGATTTTTTTTGTTTGTTTTCATTTTATGCATAGCTGCAGTAGTTTTAGTTGTCTTAAACTAATTTATGTGAACCACTTTTTTTCTAGACTCTTTCATACTGTCGTACACACTTGATCAACACAAATACTGTAAAGAGTGAAAAGGGATGACAATGGTTTATTAACTATATTAAAGACTATGCAGAACATTTCCTTCTGTAATAATTATGGATTATAAAATAATTGTTAAGAACAAATGTGTACTGGAAAATGGAACAATGTGATTATATTGTGGCCACAATGCTGTGAAAATTTAAAAAAAATTGCTGGGGGAAAAAACTCAACAAGAACACCACTTTTATTTTACTTTTTGAAATTAGTTAGAAAAAATGTATGATTTATGATTATGACGGTTTTGTGATGTGATCAAAATGTGATTTGCTACACATCTTCACATGGTCAGGCAAAATGGCTCACCGGCTCAAACATCTACAGCTAAATGAACTCTAGCTTTATTAAGATTGGTCAATCAAGCGATCATTTTAAGAAAAACAGCTTGTTTTTATGTTGTGTGTTTTCCCTGTGCCACGGAAGCCAACAGCTAACCCTCTCTCCAATCCCAGCTAAAATTCATCTCTAGGTTGTTTGATCAGGAGGAGCAGTGTTTTAGAGTGTGTCCATCTTAAGGTGACTTTTTATCTCCGTTTAGATTATTAAAGTGAAAAAGTGCTCTTACAGGGAAATGGAGAATATGTTGTTTCTGTAGCTATTTTAATGGCCGTTATTTACATAATGCAGTGTGAGAGGGACAGCTGATGTAATGGGAACTGTATGGCCTGCAGCAGAACCATGGTGCTGTAACCTGCTTCCCCACGAGCTTCTGTCAAGTATTTTGCTGTCAAATTCACTGTGCACTTTTGTGAGGGAAATTACATTATTTATCTTGGGGCCTTGGTAATGTGACCTGTCCATTACTGTCAGGAAACAATTCTCCTAATAAAAACGTCACATGCAACATTGACTCTGTGGACGTTTGACTCATTTGTATCATGTATCATGGAATCATGAATTTGTCAGGTCAATAAAAAACATATTATGTAATTGTGTTTTTTGTAAAACAAAATAGAATATAATGAGAAGGCACTAATTACTAATTAATCAGTAATTTAGTTTTTAACTAAATGTAAAGTATAAATTTTGTGATTAGAATTAATTAGATTAGAAGTACCAGCAACAAATCGAATGTGTAATAAATGCAGACACACCATGTACACCTCCAGGTGCTTTTATTTGTGTTGGATAGGGGTGTCACCAGCATCCCGCCTTGGTAATGAAACCAAGCCATTTACCTCCTGACACACAGAACTGTCCCCCCTGATGTCCAAAGTCAAAAACAATTACAAATGTTGACTGGTCACATTTTTTTCTTAAATATTTAAGGGCACTTCATCTTAATTTGTCTGCTGGATAGACTACATTCCTTGTACCGAAGTAGCTTCAAAACAAGAGTTGTGCGTGTAGGCGTGAGAGTAAGAGAGAGACGTCTTAGTTAAAGTAGCAAGGCTCAAAGCTCAAAAAAATAAAAACAGCAAAGGGATGATGGGAAAAAAAGGTTACCCTGATTCTGAAACCTGCATGACAACAGCTGAACACTAAGGTTCTCTAGACTGACCTGACTGTCAATCCACAGCTAAATGCGATTTTAACATAAAAACTGTATAATATAATTGGAGCAACATAACAGTCGCGCACTTGTTGTGTGCCATGATTTATGTAGTGAATATGAGGCGACTTTGACTACTATAATTCTGTAACGAGCTCAGTAGTGCCATCATGGATACTAGAGGAGGCAAAAGTAGACTGGGAGAAGAGAAGAGAGGAAAGAAATGAAGTAGACGAAGTAGAAAATTACGTTGGGTTAAAGTATTAGGATCATGTGAAAGTATATACAGATGCATCTAGAACAGCAGAGGGGGAGGTGGTACCAGAGGTAAAGGTAGGTGTAAGTGGGGGAATCGGTGATGGGCTGTCAGTTTTCACAGGGGAATTAGTGGCTCTGTTATTTGCATTGCAATGGGTAGAGAAAAATAAACCCAGAATAGTTTAAGTTTTACTGATTCCAGCAGCTCATTAATGAACATAGAGCACATGCATGCAGATAGACAAGATGTGGTGGTAGAAATTATAAGCACTGTGTACAGGGTAAGAAAGGTGTGATGGTGCAGTTCACTTGGATTCTAGCACACGAAGGGGTCGAGTAATGATAGTGCAGACAGTCAGGCCAAAACGCAACAGGGAACGCAGAGGTGGAGGTAAAGATACAGTACAGTAGGCAGAAATAATAAGCATAAATAGCACTAAAATAATATTAGGGACGCACGAAACAGGAAGGTGTGAGTGTGGAGCAGAGAAGAACAATACACCTCCAACACACAAGGTGGCGGTAGTGCACCACCCAGTTTACCCCTAAACGGGAAGCAGCAGAAGAAGCCGTTACCTCAGCATAGACGAGCCGCACGACACGGGGCAGTGGACGTGTGGACTGGCCGCAGCACCGATGTCGCGCTGTTATGGCCGCAGAGCGAACGCTGGTAGACCGTAATGTCTGAAGCTGCCTTAGAGGAGCTTTTAGTCTTATCCTCCATTTACTGTGGACCAGGGGAGTTCCAGCTGCTCCAACAGTCCGGTCAGTGAAACCCAGCTTCAACACAGACGCTGCTAATATATCACACAATAAAGTGGCATGAAAAAGCCCAACGAGACACCTTGTTAATTAAAAACGTGCTAAATAATGAGACGAAAATGTAATGTACAATGAGTGAATGATGTTTAGTGTCTAGTGCAGCGTTACAGTCTATGGACTGACTTTGCTGTGTTTCTCGTAGCAGATGGAGTCCTGTTCCAGATCAACAGCGCCGTCGGAGGTCACGTGGGGCCAGACGTGAGCCTGTCGTTTCACCTGCATCCCAGCTACCCCGCCTGCCTCCCAGGAGTCTCTGTGTCCTCCACCCGCCTGTCGAGGTCTCAGTGTCAATACGTCCGACGGGAGCTGCTGGAGCGAGCTGCAGCCTTGCCGCGAGAAGCCATGGTTCATCAGCTCGTGGAGTCCCTGCAGGTCAACATCTGTGTTTGATGTACTGTATGGGCCGTGACTAGAAATGTAGTTTGTGTTCCGTCCATATTACTTTCCCAGAGAATTTTCCCGTCCTCCGTCCACAGACGCTGCCGCTGCATGTGACGTCTCACAGACGGTCCCTTCCATCATGCAGACCACACATTCTGACCCCTTATTTAAGGTCTCCGGTGACTTTAACCACGCCAGCCAGCCTCACAGTCACCTCTTAGAGTCACCCACTCTGTGAGTTGTCCCATCAGAGGTGGGAAGACACTGGACCTGATGCTAGTGTTAACGAGGCCCACTCTTCCACTGCCTCCCCCCTCTGGAAGAGTCAGATCACAATTTGGTTCATCAAGTGACCGAGGGGTCTGTGGACAGGGCCACTGAACTTAATAACTTCTTTAACAGATTCCAGTTTGGGCCCATAAACCCCCCGCTGCCCACGATACATTTACATACAGCCTACATTTATCCCTATAAAGGCTGAAACATAGTTTGCTTTTAAACTTATATTAACTTAAATCTGTGTGCCATTTACAGTGTATGGAGCTGACGGAGGACTACGGAAGAGGGGAGCAGAGGGTGGAACAGAGGGATGAAGAGGAGTGGACCTCAGTGCTGTTGTTGGACCATATCCGGTCTAGAAATCATTACATCAGACTGCTGGAGCGATGGACCCACCAGTTGCAACTAACTGGGAGGTTGTTACTAGGAAGAAGCATACTGGTTATCCTGCAGGGAGCCAGACCTGACATCAAGGTACCAGCCATCATCACAGTTTTACACACTGTACGTTTTTATCAAGACTAATGACACCATGGTAAAGGTTCTGGATTACACAATATTAAATAAATATATTAATTTTGTTATGGCTGGAAAATAGCTTGTGCTACTGAATTAATCAGTTGTTGTCTTTTCAGGAATTTTGTAGCCTGTTAAAGACCGTAAAGGTGGATGTGGATTCTTCAGGAAAGAAGTGCAAAGAGAGAATGATGAAGGTTCTCATTGAAACTCCTTTGACTTCTTCTAGTGGACATAGGTATGAATCATTGACTAAAATGACTATAATTGTAACAGAGCAGATGTATAAACCCTCTGGGGCCAGTATTGTGCGCTCACAGTCTGTCTCACTGTTCATGTCAGAGTCCAGGGTTTGGTGGTGAGGGAGTACCTGTCGTTACCAGAGCTGAGTGCAGCCTTCCAGGAACTTCAGCTGATTGAGCTGTATGAGCAGATACTGCCATCACTGACAGAGTGGCATCATACAGGTTCAGAGTGACTGAATCTGAACGAGAGAAACCATGAGCAACCACAACACACATGTAAGAGTGGCAACAGGCAAAATAAAAGCTGCTGCCGAAAGTTGCCTACACAATAGAAGCTGTGTTGTTTAGTGTCTTATTTTTGTGCCGTGTCATAATTGTCATTATTGTGTGCTTTTTCATTCTGGTCTGTGAATTTTGTGGTGCGTCTTTAAATGGCTTTGTATCGTTTAGCTGAGGGCAAGAATGTGATGCACAGAGTGGATGGAGACTTTCAGTATGTTGTGTGTCTTTTGCAAACAGCAGAAGGTAAATGCATCATTTAATTAGCCCTTACCTTTGATGTATATTGGTGTGTGAAAGTCCTTCTTTTCTCTGAAGTAATTTATTCAATTAAATGAAAATTTATTTATATAGCGCCAATTCACAACAGACTTATCTCAAGGCACTTTACAAGGTAAAGGTTAAGACCTTACACAACTAAACCCAACAGATCCCATATACAGCAAGCCTTTGATTGTAATTAATTACAATTTGACAGCAACAGTGGAGAGAAAAGAAATCCTTCTCTAACAAAAGTTAGAGTCAAAGTCATAGTTAGTTACACATAGAACAATGATCAGAGATGATTGGTTAGAAGAAAAGAAATTAGATTTTTGTTGTTGAATGTCAGGTTATTGTCTATGCACCACCCTGTTAGCAGACTCTTTCTTGTGGATCAGCCCCACCACTGTTGTCATCTGCAATTTAGATAATACCACTGATTTTATGTGATAGTTGTCAGAGGGGGTAAGTAAGTAGAAGGGGCTCAGCACACAACCTTGTGGGGTTTCTGTGCTAAACGTGAATGACTAAGTGCAATTTTTTTATGAAGACTTATTTTTTTTTAAACTGCAAATATGTGTCAGATTAATTGATTAAGATTGATTGACGAGTCACATGATCGCATCTTTAGCAATAAATCTAATTTGTCACCAGCAGAGGGCAGTAGTGCAAACACATCGCCTCTGCGTCTGTCACCTTTCTGTGGTTCCAATCTGTGGTACCATTTTTGTAGGCTACTGTCAAAGCAATAAAACATCCACACTGACTGTTTGTTCATACATGTCCACCTGATGAATCGTGTGTTTGTGACCTTTGTCCTGCAGGAAAGAGCTTCTCTAAATTGACTGCATTCCGATATGTAAAAACAAAATGCTAGATTTTTTTAAGATGAATACTGAATAAACTATAAACTCACTAAACTGGACAAACAAACAAAATAAAAATACTACTGTGTATTCATTAATAGCTTGTTACTATTCTATATACAGTTTTGAAACTTGAAAGTCAGTGTTTATCAGTTACGTTACTGAGTAAGTTACACAAGTAGCACATATGAGTCCATTTGTTTAGGCTGAAAACCTTTTGTGTAGAGATAATCTATAGTGTATAAAATAATCACTTTTTAAATTTTACCCATAAAATGTTAAAAATCTAAACTGTGACATCAAGTGCTAGACTACAGCAAGTGCACAACAGCTGTTTGTATGCATGTGACCAGTTGTGTGAGATTTTGGCCACTGTATTGAAACACTTATTGAAATGTATTTGACATTTGTGACAAATCCTTATTATATATCTTTGACTGCACTGTACTGTAATATAAGACCTTTTTAACACCACAAAAGTTTAAATTCCTCCACCCATACTGTTCAAACACACATTAAGACAGTGTAATAATAACCATCATTCTTGCATAATTAATAGAAATGCAACTCAGGTTAGTGACCTATAAAACTAGATCTAAAAAAATAAACAATTAATCTATTGTAAATATGGCCAATACATTAGAGCCACCTTCTTATACAGCAGACCTTCATAATAAACTTACAGTATAGTAGAATGATCATCTCCGTAACGGCTTCAAATGAAAAGTGAGAAATAATAAATGTGCAAATGTAATTAAAATTTACTGTTGAAACATGTTCTAACCAAGTATTTACATAATATTACAGGGTCAGGCAGAGTATTGTATTCATAGCTTGTATTTGGTGCACAGTAGAACCAATATAATTTGTAAGAAAAACAAAACAATAAATTTAGGTTAAAATTTACTACTACTACCTCTACTTGTGGTAATACTTTGTTATCACCTGACAACCTTGGCACCAGGTGAGCTGCTTTCTATGTCACATAACATTCATTCATCTGTGTATTGTTGTTTTTATATAGTTGTGTATGGGCTGAAAGCTTACCTCGTGATGTGTCTTAAGATTCATTTTGTTGTGAATTGGCACTACATGTGTACAGCATAATTAGTTGTGAGAAATCTGGTTACTGTAGTATGTAAAAAGGAACTCTGAGTACTTTGTTTTGTGCAACTGAACTATATCCTCATGTCTCTATAACCGGAACGTACTTTCATATTTTTCCACTGATTTATTTTCTTTTTTACTTCCAGGAGCTTCTGTAGTTCTTTTCTCACTTAACCAGAAGTGACAGCCATTGGTTTAGTTTCAGTGCCCTGAGGGGACCTAGGAATGATTTCCCTAAACTTGTTTCCAAGTCTTACAGAGAGCAGTGGAAACAAAAGGTGAAAACCATGTGACAAGGGTCAATTCAGTTACTAGTAACTATGTTCCTTAACCCAAAAACCTGTGGGTTGCCATTTTAATGCAGTGGAGACATAACAATAGCAAGACTTTAACAAGGCGCACAAATAGATGGAGATCATTCAGGTTTATTTTATGGTACTGTTAAAACTTCTATAGCCATATATATATATATATATATATATATATATATATATATATATATATATATATATATGGCTTTTTAGTCTACTATAGTAAACACGAACATTCATATGTAAAATGTGTGTGTTTCTTTGCTCGAAGGTCCAGCAAAGTTTTAACTTAACATTTCTGTGGTCTGTTTTCTAGGTACAGTAGGACAAACAGGTTTGTCAGTGAAGTCAGTAAGAATGAAGAATGTCAGTAGAATGACTCACTGCCCCCTGGTTTTCCCCTCCGCCTGCGGTAAATTTAGTTAGACAATAGTTTCTTTCAAAAATAAGACGACTGACGTCTATTGTCAACATTGTCTTTCCAGACTGAAGGGTGTGTGATGACAATTTTATTTCAAAGTAATTTAAACATTGATTTAGGGAAAGTTTATGAAGATTTGTCTCAACCCTTGTTAAAATGTATGTCACACATCATTGTAAATCACTTCACACAGTGAATCACAACAACAGCTCTGTTGCCTGTCTTGTCATGTTATAGTTTATAATGCACCACACATTTTCAGAGGGAGACAGGCCAGTCTGGTCCCCAAAAATTAACCCCTGCAGAAATACCTGGGTGTTCACCTCAACAATAAACTGGACTGGTCAAAAAACATGGATGCTCTGTACAAGAACGGCCGTTGTCGTGCAACATGAAATTATACTTGATTGTTTTGACAAGAAAACTTTATTTTACTTGATTTACTTGATTACAGTTTTTATATTCTTTTATAGTTAATACTGTTGCCGTCCATTCTACTTACTGTACTCCCGTACTGCTGTACTGTTTATCCTATTTAATGTCTCCTTGCTGCTGAAGACAAAAGAATTTCCCCATTGTGGGATGAATAAAGTCGATCTTATCTTATCTTAAAATTTTACTTACTTGAGCAAATTACAATTCAGAATGGAAACACAAAGACCGGAGTGTTTTATATAAAGCCCATCAGTGTATGGGTTTTAAGTACGCTTTTGAAGTACGAGTGTTAAGTTTTGAGTGCAGTGTTTCATTTTGGTAAAGATGTTAGTTGTTAATCTTCAAGTGCTGATGTCTGATTGGCTTGTGTGTAGAGTTTTGACATAATGGGCCAAAATCTGCAAAAAATGTGTAAGCATTAGGCAAAAACTGTATGTTTCTTCTTAAGTTTAATTCAGATTTTGTGTATTGATCATGTTTCAGTTCGGTGATACTGTGAATGTGAATAATGTGAATGCGTATTTCTTACCTTCTGTTTTGATAATCTGCAAAAATGTATTAGTACAGTAACTACAGTATATTGTATAGTCTTCAGAATAATCAGATCACCAACCTTTTATTAGAAAATAAATATGCTTTATTTTTATTTTATTTCCAAGGCTTACTGTACATGCACATGTTAAATTCAAATGTACACAAAGGCTAAAAACAGAAAGTATTTACAGGAAATAGTGACAACTTTACAGTAGTGCTGTTTTTCCAAACATTATAATGAAAATTACGGATAATTCACAAGAATCAGCAAAAGTGTATTACTCAATTCCTTCATATTTACTCTATTGCAGCTCTGAATTCTTTGTAAACATTCTCCTACTTCACATAGCTATATACAAACCATACCTCGTGTTACTTAGAGTTTATGCTAAGAGAAGACACAAAGCCCAACCTTGTAGCAGGAATATGGTTATGGTCAGTGCTTTAATTGCTCTGGCTTAATATAGACATAGGGGGACCACAGGCTGCCCTCAGAGTACATCCACTTGCTGGGGTCATGGTCCTCCATCTCCTCCTCAGTGTTGTCTTCATCACTCGACCGCTCTGGTTCATCTTCATCTGAGCTCGATTTTTCAATGCTGTCCCTCTTGTGATTCATGTCCTGGGAATTTGCCTCTATGTCCAGATTTGAGTGACAAACTGTGCAGATCCTCAATTCCTTAGTCGGGTGAATGTGTTCGATCACTGCTTTCTTCTTGGAGCACCGAGCACAGACCACAAAGCCACATTTCCTGCAGTGGTGTCGACGGTGGGTCACGTTGAACTTCCCTTTGCAGCGCATGCAGATGGCAGAGTCGTGGTCAGGGACCCAGGCGACAGCGAACGCCGATGAGGCCCTGCGGCCACTTTGCAGCAGTCTGGCTCTGCAGTCCTCCATGTGCTCGATCCAGGCCTGCTTTTCATCGCTCGAGGAGGCTGCCACGTAGAAGGATTTGCGTGGTGTGCGAATCAGCCATTGATTTTTCATCCTAAATCCATCCTCCAAGTCTTCCAGCTTTATTTCCTCTGAAAAAAAATACACAATTCCATGTCAGTACAAATTAACACAGTTAAGTCATCATGATGTGGTTGGCTGATTATAGCTGGTTGGTTGGAGGCACATTATTCCTATATAATACTCACCTAGAGGAATGATCTGCTGGTTTTTGTACCAGCGGCCGTTCAGAATGATACTCCCATAAACCAGGACATCATTGAAGAGGAAGAAGACCTTGGGCTG
The DNA here is from genome assembly GCF_900634795.4 of Betta splendens. Lineage (NCBI taxonomy): Eukaryota > Metazoa > Chordata > Actinopteri > Anabantiformes > Osphronemidae > Betta > Betta splendens. Next base: position 9,360,166 of record NC_040883.2, read on the forward strand.
CTGCCCCCGGCGGCTCTGCTTCGTTAGACGGCCCTCTCCCAGCAGAATCCGATCAGGCTTGTACAAGGACTTCCCCGCAGGCCCAAATGAGTTCTCAATAGCTCGGATTCGCTCGCGGTTCTCATCAGCGAATGTGAGCTGATCCACCATTTTGTCCTTCTAATTCTCCTTGTTGCCTGCACAACAGTAGTCCAGTAATCAGTGCAGCACTCTTTATGCTGAGAGGTCTACCGCAGTCAGTTGTTTGTCTTGACTCTGGAACAAAAAGCTCAGCTGAAGCTCTTATATGTCAGCTATGTGATGACATAGTGGAAATTTCCCAGCCCTGCTCAGTTTAAAAAACAACCCTTAGCACGAAAGGAGGAGGAGGCTACAGATAAAATCAGATCAAGTGAAGTAATATGTTCTTAAGTAGGAAATGTCTGCTTTTACAGAAAACCTGTTTCTCAAACCGGTTTCTCAAGGAAACCCCTTACTGCTAAAACATTTCACTGTCTTAAGTGGAAATCTTACTTCTTCTTTACGGAGGCAGTCGGAGAATTGTTTTACTGTCAAGTGGGTCTGCAATAAATGCAAAGCTCTCCATCACTAGCGTTAAGTTTATTTTACAGCTTTGGGACTTCTGAGAGACATGGACAAAGTTCAAAGATGAAGAATATTGAACATGAGATGACTCATTTAGAGGTTATAGAGTTTATCATACTTAAAATAATTCAAAAATCTTTGAAAAGCAAAGCATAATGCAACAAATTTAGTTTCTGAGCAGGAAGTATAAATAACAGTAAAGCTGATCTGACGCTTTGAATCACAAACAAACACACACACTATTGTTTAACCAGTTGAGCGGCTCAAAGTGAAGTCACTATGCACCCAACCCACATGATGCAACCCTTTCCATCTCACATCTGAAGTTTTTACTATTATTCAACTAATCTTCTTTTCTAGCAATTGTGTTAAATTCATGAAAATAAATCCATGTTAAATAAGCACTGATATTACAGGAAATTAAGAATTTATTTGAATGTATGTTTGTTACGTTTATGTTTTCTTTGAGCATGCTCTCATGCGACCTGCAAATGACTAATAATGACAACAATTTAACTAGTGTTAAATAAACAAGTTGCCTACTATTGCACAATGTTTTTCATCATTTAAACAGTCAAAGGTGAAAATATTACCTCTGCTTGCTGGGGCCTACTCAAGAATATTCCTTAACAGATTACACTCTTCAGTAGTTAGTTTTAGTGTAAGAGAATGTCAAAAAAGTGCTATACTCTTACTACTCGCACAGAAGCTCCAATAAAAAGACGATATAAACACTGAACTGTAGAATCAAAATAATGTTATACTAGATTTTTAAACAACTTACATGTGTGCCTGAATGAAAACCCTGCTGTTTGACTGGGCCTTTGGCCTTTACAGTACTTAGTATTTACCTGTTGCAGCTTTAAGTCATTTTAGTTAGTTCATTTTAATGTTTATTTCTTGTTATTTTCTTTATTATCTAGAAAAACAGAGTTATAATTTACAATTAAACAAACCTTCTGTTGTGACATGTTAACTAACAAAGTGAAACATATTATATTCACATATAAGTGAAACAAAACTTGCAGAAAATTGATGCTTTGTTGCAATTGATCATTGTGGTGAAGTCATACAAATCGCGACCAGTGCTCTACTTTCCTTTTACACCATGTTTAAAAAAAATACTTTAATATTTCTAAATATTTCTTATTGCTGTGGGTTCCTATACTCAAATAGTTATGCAGGGGGGCATAGAGGCACATAGAGAACTGTGCTGTATAACCTAGATTTGTTTGCCTTCTTTTTGCATCTTCATTCCTAACATTTTATAATGAAATTCCATAAAAAAACAAAAAGAAATCAGTCTCTTATAGCAGAAATAACAACCCCAGTCATGTCAGCCCTAGCAAGAGTTCAGCAGAACCAGGTTAAGGGGTAGCCAGCCATCTGGTTCAACTGGTTTGGTATCATGTTACTAAAATGAAACATCAACTGTGCATCTAACCCATCCATGCAGAATCATGGGTGAAGCTTTTGAACAAGCTAAATGGTCACTTTCTTCTTTAGCTCTTTAGTGACAGGGAAACAAAATAAAAACATTACAATTGTTGTACTTTGCTTTTATTTGGATTCTACACAACAACCTAACTGAAAAAAAGTCTACATTTATTGAAGCACACATTTGTTGGTATTATATGTGAGCTGTATTTTGCACTGAGTGAACCTCTCTCTGATAAAGTTTAGAAAAACATCAAGACGACTGCTGAATCCGTTTTTTACATTAGATTCATGAAGCTTGGCAGTAAGGAGGAATCTTATCTTACTGAATCTGAGTGATGACTCAATACTTCCAGGAGGCAGTGCTTAATAAAAGGTACTCAGCGTTGTTGCTATATTTGCATTGTGTGACACCATTGCGTGTTTTATGACGCTTGTTACATAAAGAGAGCAAGGAAGTTCTGTGCATTGGTTTTCTCTGACACTTGTTTTCAGGGAAAACATTCATTAACCAAAAACATGTGAAATACACAGACTTTGCCTCAAAACTGCTGTCTGACTGTTGACAGCTGGTAACAAAAGATGTTTTAACTTAAAAAAAGAAGCTAAACAAGCTGAAATAAATAATAAAGAGGAGCATGTGACACTTACTGGTTAGACTTTTAGTCAGAACACAATAAAACCTACTGGACCTAAGCTTGTATGAGCAATTTCCATTGCTCTGTTGTGCAGCAGCCAGACCACCTTGAAATAATTAAGCAAAGCAGAAATGTGGACCCTTAAAATTAAGGTTAGTACTATAAATACCATTGAGCTAAACGCATTGCCCAAAATAGAAACAGCATTCAGTTGTATAACGCAACTTAAGACAACCCTGAAGACATTATCGGGGTCAATAGCTCATACATGGTTCCAAAGATGGTAAACAGCACAATCACATCCGTGTGCTGATGGCCATGAGTTTCTAATGTTAACACCCAGTCCTCCTTGCGCCCTCATAAGTCGATGGTCCCTCGGACTTTAAACTTCTTGGCGGAGCGTTCACTCGCTCGATGCTCAAACTTGTTTCCGTAGATGTGTGAGATGAAGCCGTTGATCTCTATGGCAAACACACTGTTCCTTTTAGGGATGACTGTTGCGTGACACACAATACAAAAGAACATGTGAGAAATTGTATTTATGTATCAATCATTAATATATTAAAACAGAAAAACAGGAAACAGTACAAAGGCTGTTCCAATAATACACAGTAACCACCAAATCGTTACTGAACAGCAATGTGTTTAAAAATTACAACCGCGATCAGGGTCAGTTCCATCACTCTAAACCTAATTCTTTGTTGCATGAAGTTGGCTATAAATCTAGGTAACAATTGGCTCAGATCCATTAACTTTTCAGTAACTGACAAGGGTGTGTAAGTTTTGTCAGACAGGGTTGGAAACTACCTAAGAGCTCTGTCTGGTAAAAATAACCTACATTTATATAAGCGGATATTGACCTTGTCACACTGCCACTATGAGCCAAGGGTTGAAAATTCTTGTGATGGCTTTTTATCAAAGCCACACCCTGGTTTCAGTGCAGTCTGATAACACATTATTTCCTTATGTTGCTTATGGTGAACAGTCAAATACAACAGGCAAACATTCAGAAGCTCATATCGCGTTGTGGAGTGTGTGTCTGTTTGGTTAGAACAACCCAAACGTCAATATCTATAATCAAATATAACAATGTCGAAGTGTCCTTTCAACCAATTTTTCATCCTGACTGTAAACAAAAACCTGTGCTCCCCGGAAATTGGACCCAACGCAACTAGCTGGAATGTAGCGATTCCATTACGCAAGTTACACTTGTGATTTCCCTGCTATGACCTGTAATAATGTCTGTATATGAAGGTCTATGACTCTCCTCCTATTTGGTGTAACTTTGCAGCTGGTTAATGCAGTCAGTGACAGGACATGTGGTCTGACCTTTAATTTTGTCCTGTTTGGTGATAATTTTGAAGACATGTTTGAATTCTTGGACTAGAATCCCTGTGGTCCCCACGTATGAAGGACACTTGGACCGAACCACTGTAAAAGATTCAAAGAAATCACTGTTATTACAAGACTGTAACTGCAGTTGAGTTTTTGGCGCTCACAGCATAAAATCGACAAAATCGAATACATCAACCACACAAAACTGTGAGACTCGGAATAAAGCTTTTAAACATTCTCTTCACTCTTTCTTCATATTTGAATAGGTCTTGAAGCTTTTTTAAGAGTGTTCTTTATACATGTTCAATATGAAATAACAGTCATATCAGTGTTTGAACTTAATTTAAATGAACCCAACTAGACAATTGTCCAAGTAAAAAGGGAATATTTGGCCATAATCAATAAATCCTAAAAAGCTTTAACCTACTCTCAAATATCAGAAAACTTGCATGCTGAATAAGCTTCACTTTCAAAGCACTCTAATGCATTTTCAGTGATAGGCTTGTTTAACTGCTATGTTGTGGACTCAGCATCTCAGTAAAAAGTAAATGGTCCAGATTTATATAGCACATCTATACACCCTTGCAGGGTGTCCAAAGCACTTTTCACATTCACACACTGATGCCAGCAGCTGCCATTCTTGAAAAACCAGGAGGAAGGAGAGGAAAAGTTAATGAAATTCAACCCCTGGATAATGTTGCTGGTTAAAATTAGTCAAGCTGAATTGCTACCTGTGATGACAGCACCATGAAAGTCAGCCTTCAGAAGCTTCTGCTGGACCACATTTGGGTTGCTGTAAGAGAGATGATGTTTTAAAATCATACTAATGGAATGTTAATGAGCACTTCTGTGGAACTCCAAACTAATTTACCTTGTTGGTTTCAAGCCACCACACAGGTCAACAATGTACTGTCTCCAGAGTTGATGAAGAGGGAGGAAGAGTTCGTATCTGCAAAGTGAATTAATATATTGTGAAAATTGGTATAACGTTATATTAGTCATGAAGTAAAAATTTTAAAATGTATCGTGCATCAAAGCCAAGTTTAACACCTGTTCTGCATATTCAAGACTAACCTCTGGTGTTCAGGCTTGATCTCGAAAACCTTCATTGCCCTCTTCTGATGAGCATTCAGTCCCTTGGCCTTCTTGCAGTTTTTCTTTTCCTTTTTGGGCCTAGTGAAGTCCAGAACCACAGCTTTGTGACTCAACATGCTCTTCAGATCGCATTTTGGTGTCCGTTGTAAGCCGTTCTTCAGGAATGCCTCAGTAAAAGCCTCTGCCTTTAATGTTGGCTTAGACTAGAAATGAGAAAATGGACTTTGTCAATGACTGCAAGGCTAATGTTTGGACATTTTATACTATGGCAAACAAGTTATGCAGCCTCTCTGGAGGGACTATTTGTGCTTTCTGCAAATACCTTTTCTAAAAATATAATTAACAATTGTTGTATTTGGTTGACAACAAAGACAAAGCTCACCTCAACACCAAGAACACTCACAAGGGCCTGAGGAATCCTGGCTTGAACAACAGATTCTGTAAAAAAAAGACGAAACAAATCAAGTTAAAGCAGAATTAGGTAAAACCAGCCCAGAATCAGAAGGCAGTAGTGCACAGTGCTTTAGAAACAACCATTCATTTAAACCTCAATCAATTAATTTTATTCAGTTCTATTTGTATAGAACTAATTCACAACAAAACGCATCTCAAGGCACTTTACAAAGTAAGGTTTAAGACCTTCACATATACAGAACCTATTCAGAAAACTCAAAACAAATCCACTATGGAAAGCTTTTTAATTAAAAAAATATTGGGTAAAACTGTAATAGTGTGTAACAGTGAGGAGGATGAACTGGTCATCTGCCTCAACCAGTTGGGGTGAAGGGGGAGAGAGAAGCAACAGGAGACAAACAAGCAACAACAGGCAGCAAAAGAAGTCAGGCAGGATGGTTGGGACAGCAGCTACACACTGGAGACACAGCTGTGGGTCTAATGATACCTGGCGATGAGGCACGTAAGTGGATAGTTAGATTCCACACCTACATGTGAGCTATGGTTAGGGGCCTTCTACAGTATATTCTCGTCTCGAAAAAAAAACCTTGAGAAACGCCGTCACAGGAGTGCCTTCAGCAAAACATTTCCTCAATGCTGAATGACTTATAGTATGTTGGGGAGGATCACAGTGCATGGCAGCAGATGCATTTCTTAAACTTACATAAGAGAGTTGCAACAGCGCAAGTTATTGACTTTATATTTAAGTAAATAGATTTTAAGTAACATGAATCAGTGTCAACAAGAAACAGAGAGAGAGAAGCCAGAGTTATTTCAGCTAATGCAGCTGTTGTGGACTTGATAGACCAGTCTGGCCAGACATAGGACAACACACACTATACTGACAAGAGGAAAACTTTGTGACAAACAACAAGGTCAGTCTTAACGCATGTCTCAACCAGTGCAAGTAACACAAAGCATTTTCAATAAAAGGTTAGCTTTAATTTGAGTGGTTTTTATGAATACAGACCAATGTGGGGAGAGGCAGTAGAACCCAATAGACTATAATGATACAGTATTTTTGTATCACCAATGAGGTTTAGTCTGAATAGAATTGGGTGATTGACGTAATAATCTGTGATATTTCAACTCATTGATTGCTCTGGCTCCAGGTTTGGAATCATTTTGCCTTTAGTTTGCATCTAGTGCAAGTTATCTTGGTATTTGACTTTAGTCATTTATTAATTCCAATGAGAGAATTAACTTGCATTACACATGCAAGTGTGTAATGCAATTGTAAATGACAATAAGAGTAAAGAAAGTAAGAGTAAGGAAAGTGAGTATTCATAAAAAAACAACCTAATACTTCATATTGAACATTGCTGTCAGCTGTCTACACTCAAGGCCAGACCTTTCACTTCCTTCATGCAATGTTCAATAAGATAAGTCAAATCTACCATGGAAATCTGTATAAAAATCCAATTTCAAATCCATCGTGGTGCACAGATCTGGCATTACAAAAATGTGTCATACCTCTTGATATCGAGGCTGAAAGCTTAATTTTGTTCTCCAATACAATAACTCTATATCAACCTTTGAGGCAACGCTCAGTCAACAGTGAACTTGCACTCTGGCAGCCATGTGTCTACAAACATTTGAATGAACACTTGCAACCTTTCCACATCTTCTACACAATTCATTGTTTACACATGCAAATCACTTCAAGTAGAAATAAATTCATGGCCAATCAAGGTAATCTCACTGTGAAATTCAAGCTCAGAGCCTGAGGAAGGAAACTACCTGGCTCATTACTGACAGCTTTATAGTATGTCTGCTTAGCTTTTGTGTGGTGTTCAAACACTAGACATTAGATTTTAGAAAACACAAGCAAATGACGTGTGTCTCGACCAGCGTTGGACTCAGCTGCACATCGTTCTCCTGGTTTGGAACAGAATACGCCATAATGAAGGCAGTAGACTTGGTCAAGCCACAATGTTTCACATATACTGTGTATGTTAATTCTAGTTCTTTTGCGTAACAATCCTTTAAACAGGTCGTTGAAATCACATTTGACAAGCCATGTGTTCGATTGATGAGAAAGACATTTAAGCCATTTAAAAAGCGTGATTTTTACTTTTTCCACACTCACCGTCCATGTGTACGTTTTTCACGGTTTTAACCCCGCTCCGTCTCTACAGGAAACCAAACACAAGCTCGCTTCCTAGTCTTTCTTCTTCTATTACAAGGTTTCCGCTATGCGGTGCAGTTCTGCCATCTACCGTCAACAGCGCGCACTGCACTACACTACAGGTCCAGTTTTTAAGTATTTCCATTTCAATTAGCAAAACATAACGTAACGAAAGGATTAATAAAAGGAAATAAGGGAGATTAGTTAAAAAGTTTTTTTTCCTGTTTTTTTCCTGTGATTTCTCTTTATCATATATTTTTTTAAAGCAGCTTTTGATATTTTTTATGTACATAATAAAATCCTAATATATTAACAGTATTTATGAACAAGTTTCAGGTCCATGTGATTTAACATTTTTTGTATGATTTTTTAAAGGTTGACAAATAAATTATTAGGTATTTGTTATTGCAATTATATTTATCATATTTTTATTATATTTATTATATTTTATATATTTACTCAGTATTTATGAGTGTATTAAATAATTACATAGGGTCATAGCTCATACACTAAGAGTTTTGGAAAGTACAGTGATAGCTGTACCTATATGCTCACCATTATGGTCATGATAATGGTTAGAAGACATGATACAGAGATAACAGATAATTGATTTACAGCAAAAAAAATTATACTTTTGAGATTTCAGTTTTTATTGCATTTCAGACTTTAAAAATCTGTGGACAATTTAGAATTTTAATTTCAACACATATTTAGAAATAATGGACATATAAACATGTGGCAAAATTTTGTTTGTCCTGAATTCTTTTACACACACAATGTATACAATCTGTACATCAAGGCATTTTAAATATCAGAAAATTACATAAAATACGCAAAAATAAATGCATATGAACTATGTATAAATACTAAACCACATTGTCCTCTCCAGAGGAAAACTCCTTGGATTCAGTCCCTTTATAGTCCTTAAGTTAAAACCCTAAAGCTTCTGACTTGGCAATTAGCACAAAAAATAAACATAATAACTGTAACTGCAATTTATTTAAGACCCGAGTGTGTATATTTAATATGTATGTGTAGTAAAGTAGGGCGAACAGAAGGTTGACAAGACACCAGTGATTGCATTTCCAGTGATTTGCAGATGACACAATAAAATCCAATCTATTGATAATTGTTTGACAACCACGCAACAGCAGCAAGACAACTCAGATTCAGACGTTGACTGCTGCAGGTCTCATGAAATGCATTTCTGGGGGCCTTAAACCTTCCTAGCTGTTTAACCCAAAGGTTCTGTTCAGTTGCAACTGAATGTGCCATTAATATTTTAATGGTGCTATTGATGATTGCACACCTTCTTATTTTGTACATTGTACTGTTTTCTTGTGACTTGTTGAACAACGGAACTTCCCTCATGTGGGATCAATCAAAATGTGTCTTATCTTATATAACATCTGCAGAATCTTTCTTGACATGATTTTTCTAGTTAACAGCAGCTGCCCTCACACATTTATGGCACCACATATTCACATAGGTCATGGTCTTGCAGGCAGTGATTAGAAAAAAATAATCTAATTTGTATTGAATTGTGCAACTTTCATATGAAACAGACATTTTGAGCAGAGCAGAACATTTGTATTGTTAAATTGATTCATTTCTAGACTTCTAGTCTTTCCCTTATGTTACTTTATGTATGAACAACTGCCCTCATATCTTAACCCTTTGTTAACCATGAGCAACATGACAAATAATAAAACAAAACTTCCAACTGGTTTTACTAGTATTTGTAGTTACATATTATAGTAAAACTAAAACTACCTAGTTGTAGGAAGTTAAAATACAGGCCTCTCTGTGAATCCAGACTACAGTAACTGAGTGTTAACCCAGTTACTGTAGTAGCAGTTTTATACATTGTTACTGTTGGTGCTTGGTGTGTGTGTCACTAGATATAAATGTGGATGCTGATGTAGGTAACAAAGTAATTCCTCTTCTGTTGGCTCCTGGATCTGCTCCCTGCACAGTAAAGGAAGCAAATCACAGAAAAAAACAGCAAAGGGTGAACAAAGAGCTGGCTTTGATGTGGAAACAGGGGTTTTATAACATACATGTAGCAGCAGCCTCAACTTACTTAAAGATGAGCTGAACTGAGGTTTCATATCTAATCCTCTCCACATCTGTAACAGAACAGCTGTGACTCCGGTCCCACTTGTAGATAAAGTTCTGTTTGAAATCAAGAAAAAACTGCTCAAATTGCTATTAAAGACATTAAGATCAAAATATTGATGAAAATTAGATGAATAATTAAGCCACAATTTTGTAGTGAGATGCATTTGGCAGCACTCACTACCCAACACACACTACAGTCACACATTTAATCAGAACAAGTGCTGTAGGGGTAAAGAGCATTATTACAGAAGCTGTCCACCAGACTCTAGACAGTTGTACTGAGATAGAAGCATATGGAACTGAAACAAGTGGGTGATGTGTGCTTTGATGCAACAAGGTGGATGATTGTGTTTCTACTGTCACTGCACTTGGGTGATACCTGCATTTTAACATTCCTCACACACTGATGCTAATAGTGGAAGCAGTTAAACGAATGACTACAGAGCTCCTGTATGTTTAGTAAGTTTCAGTGTGTGGCCATGATGTCTGGGTGAACTGACCTCCAGGATGAGCGCCACAAATAGGTTGACCCACATTACAGAGGACGTGAGCCACCAGCACACAAAGTACACCTTGGACCACCTGGAAATAATAGAACATAATAATCAGCATCATCAGCGTCACCACCAACTGATATGCAATTATGGAATATGAATCTTACTCAGTGGTGTATCTGCTATACGCCTCAATGAAGGCCTGCCAGTTGTTGACTACCATAACATCATACAGCAAAATGATGGCTGCCTGTGAGAGGGAACAGAAAAGACTATTTCAGAAAGAACAGTGTTCCCCAAATTGCCATAAAAACTTCTATCCCATAAAGAATGACACTGAAAGGTCATTCCAGTACAGCAGATACAGGTTTCAGATACGTTTCACAATGCAGAGAAAGGGATGGCCCTTGTTACTCACAGCAAAGTCATCAAAGTTGTTTGGCCAGTAGCCCAGCTGCTCGTATGTGCCACACTCCATGCTGTAGTTAGTGGTGATGTTGTCCATGGAGGGCCTAAAAAAAAACAGGAGATGGTGCAGGTACATGTACTGTATTTCCTCAAATTAGCACTGCACTAACAACATGAAATTCACAATCAACAATTAATTTTCCATATTACACTCTTTTCTATAAATTATATTGAAAAATTAATATTGTTAAATTGTTACATGCTGTAATATGTCCTCACTCAGTTTTCTATTCTTTACTGCAGCAACGTTTTTTCAAATTTTCCCACTGTGGGATAAATAAACAAAATTTTATCTTATTACCCAAAATGCAAATTGATGTTGTGCAGGTAGTACAGTATGTTATTACTAAAATCTCCTAGAGTTTCTATATTTAGAATGGGAGGCTGAGCCTTTAGCTACTGTACCAAGCTTCTGTTCTTTGGAACCAGCTCCCAGTTTAGTATTGAGATAGAGATAGAATTTAGTTTCACTAAAATGGATTAAAAGGATTAATCTTTGCTGTACACGACTTCATACTGTACCTTGTATCTCCAGTAGGCTTAATAGCTCCTTCAAACAGCCAAATCCCAAATACAGCATACACATAGTACACCACCTGCACAAGGCACATGATAAACACATCAACTTTCGCCCAGGGTACATTTGCACTGTCATATAAATACTTGTCTTGCCGTGTCTGTGCAGGTAGATTCAAGAAATATCCTAAACGTGTTTAGAAAGCACATTTTTAAAGCAGCAGTTATTATCTGGCGTTTAAGACGTTTCAGATTAATGATTTACTATAAATCCAGATTAGCTGGTGTATTAAAATGCAGTATGCTGCTGCCACTCACAACCAGGATCCCTGCAAAGGCTCTGAGGTTCTTCACCAGGTCCAGCAGAGTGCTTGCAACCAAAGCCATGAGCTGGAGAGCAAGACAACATATACAACATATAGACTGAGACAGGAGTGTGTTTGTGTGTAATCCTGATCTAAATGTTATTTTGTTGGTATTTGTTCAAACAAATGTCTTCCAATTAACTGTATTTTGACAGGAGGGCTGAGAATATGCACCTTGATGTCTGGGATGATCCGAAGGAAACGGAAGACAATCAGCATGTTGACCAAACGAATCATCTCCCATAGAGGCATTCCACTGTGGAATGAGACAGACACACAACACACACACAAGAAAATTATTACTCCTGAGCCTTTTGTTTTATACACATACTAGGAATGTTATTTTTTAAATATTGTACAAACCCACCCCTGAGAATATGGAAACCCATAGGTGGCATCAATAGTGATCTGTAGGCCCTAATGGAAACAAACAAAAAATAAAAATATGTAATGCAAATGCAAAGGAAATAACACAATGACATTTTACTTGGAACTATACATCTAGCCCAAAATATAAAATTAAACATGAAATATAATTTTTTATGTTGAGTCATGTAGATGTCAAGACAGAATAGTGTACTCAGTGTGTGAGAGTCAACACCTAATGAAAGTAGAGTATAGAACTGCAGCTGTAATTAACTCTAAGAAAAAGATGAAATTAAATTAATTTAAAATTTAAATAAACTAAAGCCATCAAAATTGTATTAAACCAGTTTTTACAAATAGCAGGACGGTGAGGAAGCCATCAAAGATGTTGTTCCTGTAGGAAAGGTAACCTCTCCAGCCGAAGGCGAAGATCTTCACACACATTTCAAACAGGTAGAAAATGATGAAGCACAAGTTGATGATCTGATAGATGAAAATTAGAAGGGTGAAATAAATTTAATATTCTGTTCAGTTTCAACAAGACTACAGTGTTTATTTTACACTACAACACTAGAAGAGGCCATTAGAAGAGCATGCTTGATTAACTGCAGCTGTCTTTGGTTGCTGCCTGTTTGTGGGTTTCTCTGCCCTCAGTTTTGACTTCTGTAAGTGAGAAGCTTGTTTGTTGAGTTATGATCAGGTGACTGACATACCCAATATAAACAGTATTTTGACCGTTTTTGAGTGGTATACTACTGTACGCTACACTTATCAGCATTTAGGTCATCAGTCATTTGAAGAATCAGCACGTAATGGTGGATGGTATTGCTGTTTATTTTTTTATGTTAAAAGATTAGGGGAACTTAAAAACCTACTTCAAAAATGTCAATACAAAACAAAAGGTCTGTGCTCACCTCCAAACTGTAGTTGTCTCTCTCTACTGTGGTCTTTTCAGAGTTCAGCACGAGAATGGTCTGAAATACACAAAAGGTTGTGTCACTGGTCAACTTGACGTGTCAGTGAGAGTGGGCAAGTAACTGGCTTGTGAGAACCAGCTTGAGCTTTAGAGCAGAGTGATGCCTGAGAGACATGTTGGGCTTAAAATGAAGGTTCAAAGTAAAAGCTGAGGCTAAGAAATCAGGGAATGCATTTATTTAGAGACAGCTGTATGAACATGCGTGTGTGTTTTTGTGGAACTTACACATATGCAGATAACATTGATGAGTGCCACTGCATTGCCAACTATAGTGAGATAATAGTGACTGAATATGAACTGGAGCTTCTGCAGAACTGGAGAGTTGTACTGAGGTAAGGGAGGGTGCTGGAAGTGGAACACACACACGCAGATGTGAAACAGATGTTGATTTGAAATGTATGACTTTAAATGAATGGGGCACAGACCTCCTTGATGCTGTCTTTATCCAGGTGATCAAATATCTTCCTGAACTGCACTCGATCCATGTGGCCAACTTCAGCATACTGATGGGTCTCCTGGTGGTTCAGAAAGGCTATGATTGTTCAAACTGTTGATTCATTTATGTAACTCCGTTACTGTAGGCTAGACAGTACAACATCATGGGTAGTACATAGATTTAACACTGTTGTAAATCTATAATGCACATTTATAAGACATTTAATTACAGTGCAGTCCTTGCTGGAAGTCTAAGTGAAAACACTTTTTTAAATACTACAAAAATGAAACTCTATGAACTTTGAAAGTTGAACCAGGATCCTGGTAAAGGTACAGTATATAGGCCTGGTGAACAAGAGTTCAACTATCGCCAGGTCTATTATTTGTAGCTACTGTACAGTATGTTATTGTGGGGAAATTATAAATTCAGTTGAAAGTGGAAACTGTGGGTGGTGGTGATACTGACTGCAGTAATGGCTGCTCTGTAGTAGCTCTTCATCTTGACTTTGGACATCACCTCCAACACCGCATCAACACACACATGATCCCTGATTTAGGAAACAGCCCAATTAAGAACCTTAAAGTAAAAGCAGCTTATCTGAGAGAACCATATCTTATAGATACTACAGTAAAGAAATATTTGGCAGTAAATATTTACTGGTGGGGGATCTCCTCAATATGAATGAATAATGAGGCTCCTTTATTTCCCTCACCTTTTGACCTTCTATCTACTTTCACAAAAAGAGAAAAATCTACCTCCACTCAGTTTCATTAAATGTTAACTAGTGCACATTTCATGAATTCTGAAGACAGAACTAATGATTCTAATTAGTTTCAAGCATGGATCTATGCATGTGCAACTGCTCAGATCCTGTAGCTGGTCTCGACAGTGGTGAAAAAAAGGTGGTCTAACATAAAGGTGGATGTGAAGCAAAGGGGGATCAAAACAGGCAGATGTGAAGGAGAAGACAACCCCCCCCCAAATGTGAAAGTGTGCCTTACTCTTCAGCCTGTGGTGCTCCCTTGCAGCTGAGGACTTGGAACGCAGCTCGTATCCCCAGTCGTCTCCTGATGATGGACGTTTGGACCGACATCTGGACCAACGGATTAAAGACAGTAAATCAATCACATTTATATTAAATTTTGGCCGTAGATGTCGTTCCATTAATACAGTATGACAAGGTGACCTATACTGGCAATAAAACAACAAATGTAAATAAATGATTGTGTATTATATTTTGTTTAATCAGCACAGATCATAAAGATATCAATATTTATGCTACAGTATATAATTTATGTACGCCACTTTGTGACTTTGGCTTATTATTTAATTTTCTCAATGTTTACCCTTTCAGTAAAATAATACTATATTAAAAGATTTTTATTTAAAGATTTGTTTTTCATTTCACTGTGGAAGATTTGTTTAAACCTGCTCCCAGTATCCTATTGCCCAGTCAGACCAGAAGATGGAAGTCAATTCCAACTAGTAGCCTTGAATCAGGATTCTTCAGGTACAGATAAAGTAGCTCAAATTACTGTACATGTATGTCTGTAATTTTGATTGGAAATGCAAAATTACAATAAAGTGTCATTTCAACCATGACTTCATGCTGATGTTATGTTCTCTGTAGTACATTTCACCGCTCAAAGTCACCTCAAGGTTTTTGTACATTACACTGAAGAATACATGGACACTAATAGTCATTAACGTGGGTAAAAGATACAAGTCATGATTTTCCTGACACATCCTTTTTTCCGCTGTCATAGTAAGTTTATTTCACTTTGCAATCTGGCTGAAATATGAAGGCGAACATGTGACTCACCAGTAAATATCCCCTGAACTGGTTATAGATGATGGCCGTCAGTAAGTTCATCAGACAGTAGGTTCCTGCCAGAAAGAGAAACATTTAAACAAGAAAGTTATTTTGCTTTAACACTAACACAATAACCTGCTGTCAGCCATTAGTCAGGTTCCTCTGTAAAAAAACTGCTTACCAATTACACTGAAGGCTATGAAGAAAATGGAGTAACCTCTGTTGAGGGAGTAGGCAGGGATCATCACTGAAGAAAGTAACAGAAGACAGTGAGAATCTTGAAAGAGTCAGGCACACAAACAATCAGTCCACAAACAGTGTCTACCATCTGGGTTGTTGGCTGTGGTGAGCAGCACCAGCAGAGTAGTAAGCGAACTCGGCAGGTCTCTGAAATGTAACCGCCACTCCCCATTCCTGGTTTCATCCTAAATAGAAACACAGGGAAAGAAGCAACTCTTCACTGAAGCAGCATTCAGTTTTTAACAAAACATCAATATTGACCCCCACTCAAATAAAACACAACACTACCTAAAGTAACAATGACAAAAATAATATGTAACAAACAAAGCACAGGGCAAACAACGCATACAAGTCCAAGTAAAACAAGTTAAGCCAGAGTGACATCAGCGGGATGTGACTGCAATGTTTCCATCCAGCAGCGGGCAAGCAGAGACACAGCAAAGGGAACACAACCCACCAGCAACGCACTGTCAGCATTAAAGGCTTCATTTCACTTCTGGTTCAATCACAAAATGATTGCGACTGAAATAAACCAGAGGCAGTGGGAGCCTCATAAACTCAGGCAAGAACACCCCTGGACTGAACAGTATCCTATTTACCATAGAGTGACAACAAAGACCTGATCTCACCTCAGTTTTGGCAAATAGTAGCATGCCAATCATAGTGAAGAGACAGAGGTGGAGCGCCAGCAGCAGGATGACACTGCAGAAAGAGAAGATCAGCTATCAGTTCACACTGGACAACATTCCCCTTGTCCCTTCAGTTAACAGGTCAAACTAACACTTGTTTAACCATATTTCTTCTTGTATACACAGTTAGAGGCTGACACAGTTTGATTATTACTAAATTTAAGGCAATAGGTCCACATGTATGTAAATGGCTTTAAACTACAGGAACGTAAAAGATGAAGTGATGAAATTCAAATTCTTAAAATCGGAGATATTGCGACCATACTGAAAGCCATTATCATATGAAATATGATAATATGGTATGGAAATATTGTTATTGTCAAGCATCTTTTAAGAAGCCAGTAAACTATTTTATACAGTATAAACTCTACGTCGTTCCTCATCATCACAACTTTACACAGTGGAACATTCATCAAACATACACAAGACACTTGTAATTAAAATGACGTAATAAAATTACGGAGAAGTACAGAGGCTATATACTGCATATGTGAAATTAACTACTGTACACTTGAATCACGAGGAGACAGTGAAGGAGTCGGATACCTTGCAATCTCCGGCAGAGTCCTCTTGATGCACTTCAGTGTCTTTTTCATCAGGGAGGAGTTTTGTAAAAGGAAAAATGGCCGCAGAAGTCGCCGTACTCTCAGTTTCTAATTAATAACACAATAATTACTAATCAGAGTCATGGTACGTTTGAATACAATAAGTTTGAAGTGGTGCTCATGTTTATCAGTAAAAACAATTCAAGACTGGCCATTAAACTTAATAATAGTAATAGTAATAAAACATTTGCCAATTTCACTGCCACAGTTAATTATGACACAGTGGGTCACGGTGTGCATCTATTGGGGCTAAGGCGTTAAATGGTCTTCCTGACAGATGGACACATGGTCCCTGGCAGAACTGACAGAACGCCCTTGTTATAGTAGGCTTTAGCAGCTGTGGTCTTTGGATTTTCAGTGTCTGCCAACTATATCTATCCTGAGGTAATTAAACTAGTTTTTACCTCATGTGAACACTTGATTATGTATTTAGTTATTTTCATGTGTCATGGTGGAATTTGTGAAATTACAGAATACAGAATTACAGAATACTTGAGCGGTAGAAATAGGATGGAGGACGCTGGTGAGTTACTCTTTTGGAATGCTGATACAAATGTGTGAACATTTGTGGTATTGTGTAAACAAATTTAGAGTACTTATTTCTAAGATGCTAACTTAGCATTCTGGCATAATGTAACTGTATAATGTGAAAACAGCCCCACCTCATCGCACACCATGCTGACAGACAACATCCAGTCAATGACAGAGGCTGCAATGACCACGGAGTAGCCAATCAGCCATTTGCTCTTCCTGAATTCCTCCCAGCCAATCAAGTAGCTCTAAGAAAAACAGATGGAGTCAGGCAGGTTTCAATTGACTAAGTTTAAGTAAACAAGAAGAAAATAACAAAAATAGAAGGTGTATGAGCATACAGCAGGCTATGTCAAAAAATCCTACTCAACCAGCTATTAATGAGTGTTTCTACTGTGATTTTCTACTTCCGCCCCCTTCTGCCCCATGTTTTCTCTCTGCTCCCCACTTTACTTTTGCCTGCAGTGTCTTTGTCTTTTCTGAGAACCCTGGTCTGCTATTCTGGAATTAATTTTTTTTTTAACATTGAGAATCACCTGGAGAGCCACTCTGCCCCAAGGGGACTTTTGTCTCTGGTTCACCCACTTTAATGACTATTAGTGTCCACAGTTTCCACCGTCTGCTCTCCGACCTTAACTATCCTGATGTATCCTTCAAAAAATCCCAGCAAGTTTCCACTTGTACTGTGTGCTACTGTGTGTATTCTTGTATTGTGTTCCACTGCCAAGATGGCCACTGGCTGCTGATGTAATTTCCCCACTGTGATGCTAATAAAAGCATTCTCACTCTCTTTCTTTACTCTGTTTATGTTTACCTTCACAGCAAGATCTAAAAAGAAGATGAAAAGGCAGGACATTTCAATGCTCTCAGTGAGGCCACAGGGTGGTTCCCATGGTGGGGAGCGATGCCTTGGGTCTGATGAGACAGACAAAGAGGACGGGCGCTCGACAAAGGCCAGCAGCAGTACAAGTGAAATGGTCAGACCCAAACCCCTGCGAAACAAAAAAAAGATGAGTGGATGAAACATTTAGCTGAAGGAGATACAGTACTTCTTTCTTTCACTGTGAGAATTAAATATAGACCTTGAACTGCTATCTGTTAAATCTTAATCGCAATTATAATCATTATAGCTTGTGCTTGTCATTTGTTTTATTTAAGTTTTTAATTACCATTTACGTCAGGGTAGCAAGGAGGCAGCTGCCAGATTCTCTAGGTCTTTGTAGCAATTTTCATTCAATTCTTTCTGCTGAGAGTAGCTACCCATTTGTCTCACACTTAATGTAATGATTAAGATAAATGTTGATTGTCTAATTTTACTTTTGGTCAGAAAACAAGTTTGTAGCCCTGTCACATTACATGTGGTTAAAACTCAAACTTGTACTGCTTTCTAAATTTGCTCATTTGCATTACTTCTAATACTGTAGCTTATCGTAAATATTAGGACAAAAGGGGGTAATTTACTCAATTCTCAAATGTTTAATAAAAACAGCTTCTATTTTTATGGTTGATTCATGGTTGACATGGATCAAGGCAGTAGTCAGCAAACCTACCATTGGCATATCCTGGAATAGTACCATCGATAGAGGCGGAGAGAGCTGGCATCCACTCGATGGTTGATTGATCGATACTGTGAGAATGTAAACAAGCAATCATGTCACAAAGGGCTCAAATTAGGGTGTGTGATTAACGTTCTTGCTTCATGTCACCAGTTTGGGTTTCATAGACAACTATGAAGTACAGATGTCTCCGTAGTCTACTCTTACACTTAATACCATAATGTATTTTTTGGTTAATTGTATTAGTAAATATTTATCCTAATTAAATAAAGCGACTGATCATATTTACCTGTATGGCATCCTCGATGAATACAACGGCTTGTTGGATGTAGAGTTCTTCATTACCTGTAGGCCACAGGTACATAGGAGAGAGTAAAAAGTCCATTTCAACTACCACTTTGTTTCAAAATCAACCAAAACAAAGAACCTTCGATAGAGTTTCTCTTAGCACTGTCCTAAATGTACATGGATCCAGTGTTTTGGAGGATAGGACACCTCTTCTGAAACGCAGTGAGTGTGAACGCGAGTTTACTGTGTTCAGAAATAAAAGAATAAATTCACTGTATGAGCGACTCAGCACACTCCACAGCGCTCATGTGACTATGTTTAATAACCTTTCCATCCAGCAGTTACACACATGCAGACTTGATGACTCACTTCACATGCAAAGCTACATGTGTCACAATAGTGGTGGAAGTGGGCGTCACGGACAACACTTAAACCAGTCAGCAAATACCACAATGCTGCACTTCCCACACTAGTTGATCACGCCAAACGCCCTGTTGTCTGAACACTTACATACTTATTGTCATTCACTATGTACAGAAATATTAATCTGTGCAGTCAACATTATATGTGACTGAATGCTTATACTGTATGTGCATGAACTAAATACCGGAACAGCTATCTAAACATTTAATTTAAAATATAAATTGCAAAACCTATAAATTAAATAAACATTCCTTTCTTCACATTTGTGACAATTATTTTTCAATATATTATAGCATATATATAACATCAGATTCATCAATCTTAGTCAAAATACATGTGTGTATTTGTATAATGTGTAATAATACCTTTGTCTGTATGACAAAGGTATTATTACATACATTACAGCTGTGGTACTAACTCTAGGTGTCCTGGAAGCAAATTAGAACAGAAAATCATGACAATAACTAATTTCTACTTTTCCAGAACCAAATCTTTGATAGAGGCTGCTAGCAACTTCCTTCCTTTATTCATCATGCACTTTAAAACTTGGTGTGAGACACCACACGCACCTTCCTGCACACTCCGTCTGTCTACCTGCTAAGACGCTGACAGTAGATGTGACGTTCTGACCATAGTCCGATGACTATGACCGCAGCGATCCACGCTACACGCGTGTTTAACCAGCCGGGCTCCGCATTAAAGTTTGTTTCAAAAGAAAACTGGTGCGACAGCGGTCCTTGAGTGCAGAATCAGTGTTATTTCAGGGGGTTTCACATTCAGCTGCCGAATGGCCGTTAGGACGTGAAGGCGCCCTCCACTCACCTGAGTCCCCGTCGACCCCGCACAGCTCCTCGGCCACCGAGTACGACGACGGGCGCCTCCTGCCCCGGAGCCCGTCGGGTTCCGAGTCCGGCCACGAGCCATAATCTGCGGGGGCTCCGTTCGCAGTGTGGCTCAGCAACCCCTCCGTTTCCATCCAGGAAGTCCACAACTTAACGCTTCTGCAGCCACGGAGAGCTGGAAATGAGGGCAGCACGCGCGAGCTTCTCGGCAGCGCTCGACAAACACACGGAGGCTCAAACTGCACGAGCGTCAAACACGCGGCGAGCAGCGTGTTTTAGGAAGTGTCTCTCTCTCTCCGCTCCGCTCCGCCGCCAGAATCACTCTGCACGGCCTTCACAAACATCCACACCACCTACTGTACACAGCACGTGACGCAGCGGCGCATCCCCACGACACAAACACGGCCTGGTTTAAAGTAGAGGTGAATGCACACCACAGGCTTAGAAGCGACTACTGCACAGTACGTAACTGGAAAACATGAACTTTAGTAACTAAGTTAAGAAAGGTTTTATGGGGTCTTATAATGTAGACAGAAATAACACTATGGGCAGATTAGACTAACCATTACCTTACTGGAAGCAGAAAGACCACATTGTATTTATTACCTGGTAGATAAATTCAACCCACTGTGAGCAGTCAGTGTTAACAACTGCAAATGCAGTTCTCCCAACAGGAACGTCAATACTGACAAAAGATAAGTTTTAATTAGCAGCACCACACTTGACCCTTACAGTATGTTCCTCTCTAAAAAAACTGACTGTATTCCACCAGATTCTGCTTATTTTCCATTGTAGGCTGATGCATGGATGCATGAATATTCTTTTTTTTAATAGTTTTATTATGAATTTGTGTGACTACAAGGGGCCCCAAACGTTTTGGTTTTTTTCAGGTGCGCATGCATGCGCACATGTGTGTGTGTGTGTGTGTGTGTGTGCGAGAGAGAGAGAAAGAAAGAAGTTGTGTGTGAATCAATAAGCAGGCACTGATCATTACAGGGGTCAGAAAAAGATTATATTTTGTCTGATGCAAAATATAATCTTGCAAAAATATAATGTTGTGTTTTGAGTTACAACTTGAGGCGCCTGAGTTAAAAATGGTATCTGCAGCTTTAACACAGCCAAAATCATCAGCAACCCACATTCAAGCTGAAGGAGGTGGTTCTGTGCTGCTTTTCACGCTGACCCCTGCTCCTCCCAGAGAGGCTGCGACTCTGCTGCTGGGCCACCGGTCCTGCCTGAGCCTGCACAAGCTGTCAGCCAGTCCAGGCTCTGGGTGCAGAGGCTCGAATCCCTGGGCCTTTTCCTCCCACTGGGGGGAGAGAATTGCTTCCCCCTTCTCCATCTGCTGGAACCAGAGTGGTGGCTAGGTCCCACTCATCACTTTGGCTTTTGCAGGTACATGCAACGCATGTATAACCTTTTTTAAAGGATGATGGGATCACTAGTGTGATAGTGATGCATGCTACATCTGAACTTGTTGGTATGTGTTGTATACTTCCATTTGTGCTTTGCTGTTCGTAATGTTGTCATATTCTATGGTTACCACTGATTATTATTATTTATTTATTTATTTTTCTTTGGCTGTTGTTTTTACTATCTAGTTTTGGATGCCTCTGTTTTTTTCTCCCTTTGTGTTCCCCCTACTCAAACTGCTGGATTTTAAAGCTGACATTACTGGTATTCATACAGTAGTGACCACCTCAAGTATAATCAATCAATCAATCAATCAATCAATCAATCAATCAATCAATCAATCAATCAATCAATCAATCAATCAATCAATCAAGTATATTACATCTCGCATAGATACTCATTCTAAAAGTGTTAATCTGCTGGAAAAAATAAAAG
The DNA here is from genome assembly GCF_900634795.4 of Betta splendens. Lineage (NCBI taxonomy): Eukaryota > Metazoa > Chordata > Actinopteri > Anabantiformes > Osphronemidae > Betta > Betta splendens. The sequence continues at coordinate 9,382,414 of NC_040883.2, forward strand.
GTTTAAAAGAAATAATCACATTATATTCCAACTGACCTGCTACATCTCTAAACACTTCACCAACTAAAACAAGTAGATTCTATTTATGAGCCCGAGTAGTCAAATAACACCAGAACCAGTCACCAGACTGTGACAACATTTCCACCGTCTTTATCTTATCTGTCACAGATGGTTTAATAGAGTACAATAAAGACTAGCTGAAGATTCGAATAGTACTAAAACATCACCTGACCGACCTTGTTATCAGTGAGTGAGTTAAAAGTAACAAAAGGGCTCCCAACATGCAAGCAGCTTCTCACAATTCAAGTGTTTGCATATAAAATTAAATGTTTATTATCTTTAACTAAAAGGTTTATACTGCTAAACATACAGTATACATTGTACTCCTGTATACTAGGTAATCACACTTGGTACTCAGGCAAACATTCTAAATTAGGTGCAAGTATGTATTTTTTTTCTCCTTCTTAAAGTGTGTTCCAATAACATGAACTGTGAGTTTATAGAAAAAAACGTTTTTTGATTTTTTTTTTAAAGTATATCAGTATACCGTACTTAGATATAACCTGGAACTAAATTGAGTAATCAGTATGAACAGAGGGAATGATTAAAATTACAATAATCCATTCAATCAGGTGAGGATTAAAAATAATACAGTATATTGTAGGTATGTTACCATAACAAGGAGTGAACATAAAAAAGAACGGAATGGCTGGTGGTCTAGTTCAAATGTAATAAAGTCTGTCAGTCTATCTTTTTGTTGCAAATATCCTGTTAATAAAGAGCTGTGCTGACTTTGTGGATTCCTAAAACTACCACTACAAGGTTAATGTTTTCTTTGTGTGGCATCACCATATTGGATGGATGACCATTAGTAAATAGCATGCTAAACTTTTGTAAAGCGTAGAAGAGCACCTTGGTGAAATTCAAGTAATGAACTCATTTAGAATTTATTAAAAAAAAAAAACTCTCTCTCAATACAGCCTCTACAAGCAGCTTTCATCTTACTGTGTTTTCAAACTGTAGTCCTGTAGTTCTTCCAAATGATCAACTTTGGAAATACTGATCTTTTAAATTAGATACAGGTAAATAAAAGGTTTGCGTACTTTAAAAAAATTATTAAAAAAAAAATACATTGTTTCTTTCTTGCTTTCCGATTAGCCCAGAGTATTAAGACAGTAAAGTACTTCACTAGCATCTTTACACCTTTTTTCCAATCCAAGTTTAATATTTGATTGTACTGTACTGTATATTCACTTAGAATTTCAGATTGTTATTCCTTTGGATCATTCGCCGCCATCTGAGACACCTGTGGAAAAGTAAAAAAAAAAAAAAAAAGAAAAAACAAACATTTTTTTTCTGCCTAGTCCAAAATATCTAACATGAAAATGAAGTGCATCAAATTCTTGAGCACTAGTTACTACAGTACCTGTTTGTCGATGCACCTGAACTGCCAGGTCCAGCGTGTGTTGTACAGAAAAGGTCGAAGGTCAAATCGGTTGTCGTCAGGACTGTAATTCTCTGCATGGTAGGACGGAGTCACTGTTGTCATCTTGTGGCGATTCATTGCGTACATTCTGAAGAAGTGCTTCACCTTCTGGGCCACCTGAAAAAAAAGATTGCACATGTGTGGGATAAGCTAATGTCTATGTAATATACTGCAAGTCTGGGTTGTCTTGTGGTGGAGTTAACTGTAAAAGCAGACACCACTCAATTTGATATTTCACAAACATGCTGAACTGAACTAGTGGGACATACTCTACACACATGCCAAAGTCTTTGCAGAAAAATGGCATCACACTGCGAAGGAGTTGACTGACCTGTGTGGGTGAGAATGCATCCTTCCACATGTTAACAAGTTTACAGAACATATTAAACGGGCCACACTTGGAAATCTTTCTGAGTCGCCCGATCATAGATAATTCTGAGTAGGTCATCCCCATGTCCACCTGAAAAGGTAGAAATGGTAGTGATTACAAACAGAATCTGGAAGTTCAGATCTGGACAAGAAAGAAGTCTAAAAGCCATGATTCAACTTCTAGTTAACCGCACCTGGATGACTGAGGATATGGAGTATATAATAAATAAAGTAAATGCCCAAATACAGAGTAAATAAGCTGCTGGTCATACATGTATTTCAGGTTTCCATCATTTGTGGATGAGACAAAAAGTGGTTTTAACATCTATTTATTTATTATATTCAAAGATAATAATATAGGGATAAGTAAGTTATTTTGCAAGTCAAGCTAATGTAATGAATTTGTTGATCCTCCTCTTATATCCTTGAAGGTGACAAAAAGACACATTCCTCTACATTAAGTCTTACCAAAAATTCTCCAAATCCATGGTTTGGTTCCGACCTCAGTTTCATTTTTGTTTGGTCTGGTTAAGATCTTTAAAACCAGAATGGGACCTACAGTACACTCTCAGCACAGTTCCAAACAGCTGCTGAAAAGCTGCTACTTCTGTCCATTATCATCATGTTCTTTTTACTCTACTATCACTCCCATGGAAAGTTCATCTTTTGCATCAACAAAAAAGTCAATTTCTAAAAGTAATTACAGAGTCTGCTTCTACACAGTATTTCCTACCTCATCTGTCTGTGACACCTGTCCATCTTTGAGTGGCTCCAGTTCAGCAGTGGGTGGAGCTGCCAGAATGCTGCAGAGGAAACCAAAACCACAGACAAACAGAAAAGCATATAGCATTTGTATTTCAAAAATATGGCGTTATTGTTGAGGTTTTGAGTACGTTGCCCAACAGTTTTCATACCCTTTGAGAGCTGTGAGCTGAAACTTCTCAACAGCGTAAAGTAGGAAGCTCTTCAGGTCTGTTTTGCTGATGCCTCCTATTGGGTTTATGTCAGCACTGGAACAGTCGTACTTGGTGAAATACCCTGTCAGGCTGAACAGCAAGTTAATGGGTAACAGTTGTTGTCCATATAAATAAAATCCATGTTTTCACTCTTCTTTCAGTAGTTGTTACTTCAGCTACTTAAGACTAGCCAGTGAAAAGATTCATACAAACAAGACTAGTACATCCCACATCACTTAAGCTGACACAAGTAATATACCTGAAAATGAATTGTGCAAGCTTATAATAAAACTAGATTGAGTATTCAAAGGAGGGAAACTGTGGAGACAGAAGACTAGTTGTGGTTGAAATATTGGTCAGACTAATATATTTATCTAACTGAAGTGTGAAACAATTGGGTTATATACAATATACAACCTAATAAAAGAGACATTTAGATATTAACTCAGTAACTTGGTACTGCATAGAGCTAATTTTACAAGAAAATACATGAACATTAACTATATATCTGGATCAAGTAATAGCTACAGTACAACCTCTCATCTACGTTGGCTGAGCCCAGCACCAGCAGTCCACCTGGTTTACCCCGAGCCCACAAGCTCAGCTGAGCAAAGAGGTAGGCCAAGACCATCCTGACTCGAGCCTGGGCACACAGACACAAAAGAAATGAATAAAACTCACACTTGTGTCAAAGTTGTGGTTCTAAAACAGAAGACTGCGGTTAAACTGTCAGAACACATTTGAGTGTAGAATAGTGCAAAGACAGCGTGAACTATGGAAAAAGAAAGGGCCCTGAATAAAATGTGATTATGACTAATCCCTGATGATGACTGTGTGCGTATCTGACCTGTACGTTCTGCAGAGCCAGGTTTTCTCTGTGGCTTCCCCCATTTGCACGAAACTGAGGCCACTTGCTAGTAAGCGCTGAGAAGATACCCAGAATTCCTTTCACTGCCATATCAATGTTAATATTCATGTGTGTGCTGTAAAGAAAGTAATAGATATGAAGAAATTAAATGAAAGAAGACATTTTAGAAAAAGAAATTCCTTTCCAGAAGCAACAATTCAACAATGGCATTAGAAGCCACCCAAGACTGGTCATCAGTAAGTCTTACTATATGCAGGCTGGGTAGCAGATGAAATAGCAACCTTCTCTCTACGGTGTCTCTACGGTGAAAAATGTGTACCTCCCGATTTGACTGGCCAGGTCTTTGGCCCTATTGCATGTGTCCTTGGATGAGTTTTCACTAGCCATGTAGCAGGTGGTGAAAAGGAGTCCACATAGCTCCCTTGGGTTCTGAGGGCTGTAGGAGTCATCCCCAACTATCCTGCGGACATCCTCCAGTACCTGAGTATCTGAAAGGAAGGACAAGGGAAAGGACAAGGAAAAGGAAAAGTGAAGAAGGAAAAAAAGAGGGATCAGAATGTCGCCAAATCATGTCACCTTACAGCATATGCTTATTAGACCTACAACGACCTACTGTAAGGTCTGTATAATGTATGGTACAGTACAATGTACAAAAACTGAAAAATGAGTGCAGCAAAGTGACTGCAAATCCATTGTCCCAGAAGT